>NC_053165.1:79779895-80109514 GCF_016835505.1 Polypterus senegalus
AATGGCTAGTCAGACTTCTCCTTCAGCACCAGCCCCCTAAACCCTACATTGTAAACCAAAACCACCCCCCCAACCACCACCCCTTCCAGATTGAGATTTGCCCTGAAGGTCATGGTCAGAATGAGTGGACACTAATGACACTGTTAATTTAAAGTATCAATAAAGAAAGCAGGTTTTCTGAATGGCCTCACTGAATGGTTCTTTTCACATCTTTGCAAGATGGCGGGGTGGGGGGGGTCCTTCATGAAGCTGCCACCTCACATCTCCATTTGTACTAAAAAGATGACGAAATCGGACGTTCATCCGAATGGAATCAGAGTTGCCTGGTTGATGCTCTTCGTTCATTACTACTCCCGTTCACTGCAGTGGTGAGGAGGACCACAGTTGGACCCGACAAGAAGAAGGGTGTGCCCTGAAGCCCCTGGCCCGGCTGCCTAACCCACATTCAACCCAGAGGCAGCCAGAGCATCGCACTGCCGGTATACTGACCTACATTCAGGCGGAGAAGCTGAAATCATCACACGTGGCTTTATGACCGAGTGGCCCAGAAAGACTGAGGTGTCAATGCAGGGAAAGAAAAAATATAATAAAGAAAAGGTCACGGGGAAGCCACCATGGGCACCGAGCACTCACAGATTCAGGTCAAAAAGCAAACACCAAAAAAAGGAGTTTGTGCTTTCTGTTTCATTAACTGTTGGGCGCATCCTGTTATCTGGAGATTAGTCCCACCTAACCGGGGGTCCTGCACTCAGGTGGCTAAGCAGCTGGGACGCCGAGTTGAATGCAGTGATGGTAAAAGCTTCACTTATAAAGCGCCTTTCAAACAAAATGCACAGAGCACTTTGTAATTTAGAACACAAGCTAAAGTAATAAAACAAAATATAGAACACATAGAAAACATGCGGACCTCCATTCCACAGGTAAAGGGGGGCCATACGCAGCAAGCTGAACCGTCTTTTGATTTCACCATCATCTCAGTGACCGCACTGATGAGGTGGCTTTCCAAAGTGGCAGGCATGTCTCTCGTGTTTGGTATCCTGGAGTAAACCCTAAGACGGAGTCCCTCATCACAATTGGTGATCAATAGACAAAATATTCACAATTGATTATGAATTCTGGACACGTGTGTACCATGTCCTGGGGGGATTATCTATAGATGGGCTTACGGGGGAATGAGCTTTTACATAACAATAAATGTTTCCAGCCATCAGTAAGTCACTCAGTAGATGGCGCCACTCGTATCTTCTCTGTATGATGGTGTTCTTCATCACATGAGTGCCTTCTGCAATTTGCTTCACTCTCAGCAGATGTCACTGCTGCTCTTTGCCTTTCTTGAGCAGTTAACTATAAGAAAGTCACCAATATTTACATCTATTTAGTTGGCATTTATGATAGCACTGGTTACATTTAGTGTGGTTTTCCAGTTGGAGCACAGGGAGGTCAAGTGACTTCCTTTGGGTCACACGTGTCTGTAGTGGGATTTGAACCCACAACCTCAGGGTGTTAACCACTACATCACACCGCCAATACCATTTTGCGTTTCACCAGCAGGTATCACGTGTGCTTGAGCGATGAATGAGCCAAGTCCAAATAATAAATATTGGGTCACGCCTTTTAAAAATGGTGCATTAAACCGCAACATAAACAGAAACAGAAAAACAGAAAGTCGTAGGCTTACTTATTCAAGTAAGCTCGGCTGGGCGGGGTCTGTCTTTGGTGTAGAGCTCCGCCCTGCGGCTGGCCCAATTCCAAACTGAGACACCACCTTGGTTTAATATCCCCGCCCTAGCCTGAAGGGGCGGAGTTAGACGCCCTAATTGGGTGACTTCCCTGAACTGTGGATGGAGAGACAGAGAGAGAGAGAGAGAGAGAGAGAGAGAGAGAGAGAGGGAAACAGAGAGAGACAATACCGTTAGTGACAGCGCCCCCTCGTGTCCCGGAGTGGCATTGCTTATGTCGGATGAGCTTAGAAAGTGACCCTCTGATGCACGTGCGTGACACATGTCATAAGCTTTTCAAGGTTGTAGCGCAGCGATTCGCGAGTAATCACATGAAAGATGAACACAACCCTAAAAACAAACGATGAATTACAAAAGAACAGCAAAGTGAAGCCCAATTATAAAACAGTCTAAAAGTCACCAAAATACCCACTCTGTTATCATGATAGGGTCCTAGGGTGCCCCCATTGTCCCTCGTCAGACTCCGTACTGTGTAGACCTGAACAGAACACCCCTCGTATGTTTGCAGCTGCCAACCCGGTCACCACTCGGCTGGGCTCAGCTCGGCTTGGGTGGGCTCAGCGTTCTTTTCAGGCTTTACTTAAGGTGAACTGGGTAATGTGCCCGCCTTGGATGACAAAGCAATAGCTTCAATTGACATCTCCTTCCTTCCTTGTCGCTCCTCACAGCTCTGTATTTTTCCATGGCTCCCAGGATACTTAAAAACCGACAACCCCCGTCCCCCCCAGAGGCACTTAATTCAGATAAGTAACCAAGACCTGCACTTCGCCGTGAATGCCTCAGCCATTTTTAGCTGCACTCCTCCCGCCCCGATCTATAAACAGATCTCTGCTAAAGCGACATGTAAATTGGCACGGAGTCGAGGTGACGCAGAGGAGCAGGAGGGCCGACGAGGAGCACGAAGATCCGGCTCGTGGTGAAGACGAGTGTTGTGATGGCCATATGGCCGCCTCTGCGTAACTCACGTTTACTTTGTCCACGCAAGTCGGCAGCGGAGAGCAGCCCGGGAGCAGGGCAGACGATCGGCACTCATAATGAGCTGATTGTGTTCCCGGCTGGCACATCTTCACGCTCCTCTGTTTCGGAGAGGCTTGCCTTTCTGGTTTTCAGTAACCAAATCTGTTCTAACAGGACATCCCCGAGGGCCTTTTAAAGCCCCGCAGAGCGACTCTGCCATTTACCTGATTGAAGAACACAGGGGAATGAGAAGGCTGGGTCTTAGGGTGGGTCCGTGGGTCTCTGTTTTCTGAATGTATCCACCTGGTCCAATATAAAAAACATCAGGCCACTCTGGGTGCAAGGCAGGAATCTGGGGCACAAGGCCACCCACCACAGGCTAAAGAAGACCCACCAGTTAACTTAAAAACATACATAATGTAACATATACAGTGTAAATGCCACAGGGGTTGGACAGGCATCCCAACCAGAGGAGAGGATGGTTCCTTACCCGGGATGGGAGGCTCCGAACAGGAAGATGGGCATCCCAACCAGGAGAGAGGAAAGAGTCAGACCCAGAAGTGATGGCTGGAAAAAGCTGAGGGACAGCCCACCAGAAGAAGACGTCATTGGGGGCTCTTTATTCCCCCAGGACACTAGATGGCAGCAGCTCTGGATATTGGTGCCCAGTATGGAACCTGTAGGGCATGCTGGGAAGTGTAGTCTGGCAACACAGCCCAGCCGGGGTCCCTGGATGCCATAAGGGGGCACTGCAGGGAGTTGTGCTCCCTACAATAGGACTTCTGTATGACCTGAAAGTACTTTAATTCAGGCAGTTGACCCCGCAATAAAAGGGACTGCACTGCCTTGTCCAGGCGAGTCGGTGGCTGGGAGGTAGGAAGGCAACACAAGGAGGGCGGTGCGGTGGTGAGAGTATTGTGGAGAGATCGCTTGTACTTGTGGGTGAATAAACCATCCTTTATTTGAACCTGGGACTCTGTGTGTATTCATATTGGGGGTTTGGGGCCACTGTGTCAAAGAGGACTAGACAGAGATAAAGATTTGGGGTGACACCGCGACCCTGTATATTATAAAGGCAACAAAATGAATTAAGTTTTTCAGCAAAAAAAAGACCCTAAGGACGCGAGTCTCAGACTAGACTATCCAAGATGGCGACACGGCCAGGCAGGAAGAGGCGGGTCCAGGTGGACGGACACCGGAAGTGACGTCAGAGGTGGTGAGGTTGTCAATCATCTGGGAGGAAAAGAAACGGCGTTAGGATGCAGCGCCACCCCGTGGAGATGGTCTGTGAGCGAATTCTCATCCAACCTTTTAACGCATCACAGGTCGCAACCTCAAGGACACGCCCCTAACAACGTGGCCAGCTGCCCTAACGACAGGTCCTCCAAATATAGTGACGATCGCACAAAAACACAAAAGGTGGCCTAAACACATTCAAATAGTTCACACAAATGAAAGTGGAGAAATGCAAAATACACATCAGGATCGTATTCTACCCAAAACGAGCGTCCGATCACTAAAACTGGCCCAGGGAAGAAAATAAGAAGTAAAGAACAGAGACCAATTCACGTCAGAATCGTAGTCGAAATTCAGTTCATAAGCGGAAACCAAAACCCAAAGTCGTGATCCCATTGGAGGCTGTCCATTTAATGCCGTTGCCATGGTGACGTCATGGGGTTACGCTTTACCATTCCAGATTCCTTAGTAACTGGGGGTACCGCAACAGCTCTCCAGGTCAGGAGTTTAATTACTGAAATCTCTCGATAACAAGGAATACAAAAGTACGTTTTTGAGGTGTTTCTTTACGTGGCATGAAAAGTAATAAAGAGTCAGACAGGTGGGCATCAGGAGCATTTTAAGGGGCTGTGTCAAGTGAATATGGGGAAGAGGTGAGCCAGTTGCCCTCGCTAACTTTTATTCCATTTATTTCCTTAAACTGGAGGAGGAGAAAAGTCCCGAAGACCTTGGAGGTGTTTTCGCTTGTAGCTGGAGCCGCGCACATTCCAGCCACGCCAGTTCTCAATTGTGGACCTCAGAACTTCTAAAAACCTTTTCAAAATGGCACAAAACCAGTTGTTTATTCTGCATGACTGGGTGTTGCTTTGGTTTTTTGTCCCTTGAACGCCAAAATCTCCTGCAGGACCCCAAACTTCATCCCTTTCTTCTTCTTTAAATTGTACACCAGTCAGTAGCAAAACAGGGACAGACGAGATCAGTGAGGCAAGTGCATGTTTTCTTAGTCAGCTCTGCACACACAGTGGGAATATCTGGAATGCCACTTCAGGTGCCCCAATCCATACTGGTAAAGATCAGAAGAAGTTATCCCCCACCCCAGTTACATTGCGACTGGCCTTGGAACGAATCGAGCAAAAGCACCCCTTCCCACGTTTAGTTTGGAAAGATAAACGGCCTGTCAGCAAGACAGTGAGGCTGAACCCCCAAAGAGCTCCTGCCATTGCCAAGGCCTTCTAGGAGGCCCCATGGAGAGCGGTGACATCGGAGAACCGCGTGCCCCTCCCCCCCAAACCAATCTGTAACGGGAGAACTGGAGGAAAAGCAAAGTCGTTTGTTTTTCATTCGATTAGCGGACAGGAGGCAGAAGCCTGTGAAAACAGGTCGGGAAACTAGGTCAGTGGCGGGGGCCGCGGGGGGCCGGGGGGGTGGAGCGAGGTAATGGAACAGCCTCCCTGTTAAACATGTAAACACTTTCAGGAAAAAAAAAAAAAAAGGCCGTCCAATAACCTCTTACACGGATACTAAAGCCAGGACACGCTGCCAAGATCCATGGAGCAGAAATGTAAGGCGCTGCCATATGTAGGTCAGGCGGATTTGTTTTTCAGCCTCCATTGTGCTTTGCTGCTCTCTGACTTCAGGGGGGGAAAAAAATCTTCACTGTTGTCAGACTGGCACTCACCAGCGGAGGGATGTTCTGCTGCTCTCCTTTGGCTCTTTTGCCCCCAAAGTCTGTGGGGCATTGCAGGATTGTCGCTTATTAGAAAGGTGGCACATGGCAGTTATGGGGGGTCTCACATCACACATATATGTACAATCTCTAAATTCAGGGTGGTCATGTCAGATCACACAGGAGAAAGCTGGAAGAGCTGACTTTGAACCTTTGGGTTTTATCTGGCTGGCTGCCCTTCACTACTCCTTGGCATCTAGCATGTAAGCTGATGATATGGCATTTGAGTTATTTCGAGAGTTTGCAGTGAATTATGATTGCATTAAGTAAGAGTGCAGGCTGTGAAAGGCGCTATATAAAAACATACTGAACTCAATGCACTGCGGTGGGCTGGCACCCTGCCCGGGGTATGTTTCCTACCTTGCACCCTGTGTTGGCTGGGATTGGCTCCAGCAGACCCTCATGACCCTGTAGTTAGGACATAGCGGGTTGGATAATGGATGGATGGTAGCCACCGGGGGGCGCCACTGAGCACCAATCCTCAGACCCAGTAATACCCAACACCATCTCTCAATTTAAATTAAAGATATTTATTCAGCCAAAGCAAACTTCCAATAATCGCCCGTTTAAAGATCGGTCATCGTAGGCAATACAATCAAGTTTCATCCTCCTTCCGTCCTCCAAGAGTGTCGCCCACTGCTTTCTGACTCTGACTCCACCTAAGTGAGGCAGTGGGCTTCCTTTTGAACAAAACCCGGGAACTACTTCAGTCTAAGTCTTCTGTCCAGGCTGTGTCCTTCTCTGGCAGTGCCCTCTGGTGGTCCCCAAAGACCATAACAGGGCTACATTTCCAGACTTCTGTGGGTGTCCTGATTAGGGTGCTTATTCCCTTATCTCTAAGGGTGTCCTGATCGGGTTGAGCACTGAGGGGGCACTGCCATCTGTCTTGAAGGGGAATAAACTGCACCAGCTGAGCCCGTTCACTTGCTCCTTCCATTATGGCCTCCTGGTTGGGTGTGAATCCTTCCTTTATCCCGGCCAGGATGTCTGTCCTTCCTCTCCGGAACCTACAACCTTAAAAAAAATAATGTGAACGTAGCCTTGGTCTTGTTATACAGACTTTCCTTCTAGGTGTGCAGGGCTGAGAATCTCAAACAGAGCAGGGTATGCCACCCAAATGTGAGAGAGGGTACCAGGTGAAGGAGGAAGAACTACAAAATGGAGGCAGCCTAGGAGCTCATAGAAAATCAGTACAACGAGATGAAAGAGACTGGGAGCAGATTGAGTTTACTGGGGTGCTGTTCGGGTTGGACTTTTGTTGTCCACTTTGTGGCATGGGGGGCACCTTCCACAAAGAGAGAGAAGCACAGGTACCTAAACTGGGGAGGGGCTTCCTAATAAGCCGCCCTGTTCAGGCCTGCGGACTCACACTTTGAGCCTGTGGCGTCTCTGCTCCCCGCGTCGCTACGTGATCTTCTACAAGAGAACCTGAAGTAAAAGAGAACGTGAAATTTTACAGTGCCAACTAGCTGTCCACCACAGGTGCTCCGCCATGTCTTTAACAAGGTGGTCCTCGGCCTAAATGCTTTGAGAGCCCCCGGGTGACGTCACACGGTCATTTATTGAATTCAGGACATCTCATTATATAGTGCCTTCTGGTCACCTGGCTATCAAGGAAAGGACGTGAGCAGAAGTTGGTGTTACACACACAGTGAGTGCTGGAGCCAGGATGTCCAATCCACCCTAAATCTCTGATGATCATTGAGTGATGGCATTCATCAAAACCTATCGCCTAAGGGGGGGGGTGAAGGAAAAGTTTCACATTCATCATAAAAGTTGATTCAATGGATCTTGACAGGTCCCCTGACACCAAAAATATCGATATCTCGATGACGGATGTGTGTCTGTCTGTGTGTGTGTCACAGTTTCTTGATGACGGTCGAGAACTAAAACGGCTGGACGGAAAAACACCAAACTCGAAACTGAAGCCAGCTGTGAGATGACGAGGTGCCAATTTGTTTTTGAGCCAAATTGTGAAGGAGAAAGAGACCCTCTAGAGGACCCTCAAGTACTGGAATTCTGCAATTCATTATGGATTCTTCTCATCAATTGATGTCATAATGACCTGTTTTAATAATAATCAATAATGATGGAAATGTTCTGGAACAGTCCGGGTCACCTGGTTCTGAGGGCACAAAGCCCACTGACGCTCACGGCCGAGTTTTTTAAACTTAAAACTAACACCATAGCCATGAAACGGGGTCTGAGTTTGAGAACCACTGGTGTGTGTGCGTGTTTATGTGTGTGTGTGTGTTTGTGTTTATATGTGTGTGTGTGTGTTTATATGTGTACATGTGTGTTTGTGTGTGTGCGTGTGTTAATGTGTATGTTTTTGTGTGTGTGTGTTTAAATGTCTGCATGTGTTTATGTGTGTGTTTGTGTTTATATGTGTGCATGTGTATGCATGTGTGTTTGTGTGTGTGTTTTTATGCGTGTGTGCTTGTGTTTGTGTGTGTTTTGATATGTGTGTGTGTGTGTGTTTATATGTGTGTGTATGCAAGTGTGTGTGTGTGTGTGTGAGTGTGTGTGTGTGTGTGCTCTTCCTGCAACGAGTAGGCCACTCTGTCCTGGGATTGTTCCTGCCTTGTGCCCAATGCTTTCTGGAATGACTCCAGCGTCCCCACGGCCCTGCCCAGGATGGAGTGACGATGTTGGGGAAGAGATGAGAAGAGGTCCACAGTATTGATCAACAGAAGACAATGAAGGACCTCTTCTCGTGGACCTCTTCTCATCTGTTCCTCAATATCAATCCCTCCATCTGTCAGCAGTACAGGACCTGCAGAGGGCGCCGCTGGTCACGTTTGAGAACTCTTCAGATCTTCAAGTACAGCACCAGGAGGCCTGAAGGGTCAAACGGACGTCGGAAAGGGTCCTGAGAACTCAGATCTCGCCTTCTGCTCTTCATTGTTTGTTAGGTGGTCCTCATCGTCACATTGATATCTCATTGCTCCTCTCTTTAGTCTCTGAGTTACACCGACCAGGACCTCAGCACAGCCCACTGCAGCACAGACCCCAAGATCCTTCAAACAGCTGACCTATATTTTTCAAGGAAAGAGCAACTGTTGTTTTGAAAGCGAACTCTTTTGATGGCATCATGCCGCTTTCATACTGGATACGTGGAAAAAGAAAAATACGCCGGGCAGGACGAAAGCACTTTTCAAACAATGTCACCTGAAGCCCAAGAAGCCTTCTGCTCTTCTTCCTCTTTCTTCTTCGTCTTCCTCACAGGGCAGGTTTCACCCCGTTTTGGATTTGATGTCCTGTGAGGAATGACACACTGGATTGTTTTTCAATTTCCTCTGAAAGTGAAGAAGAAGAAGAAGAAGAAGAAGAAGAAGAAGGAGGAGGAGGAGGAGGAGGAGGAGCAGGCCGAACCAGGAAGAAACTTCTTCTGACTTAAACATTCGGTGGGACGGCAGAACGACATCATAAATCTGAATTCTCCTTGTGCTCTTTTAAAAAAGGAAGCAGGCGCACAGAGAGCCTTTTGTTTTGCTCTGATTTCTAAACTCGGACCCACCCCACCCCACCCCACAGCTCCACCGCCCCCCCGACCAGCCGCCATGACCTACTTACAGACAAAGATTAGTGTTACATAACCTTGGCACATCCAATCTGCAATAAAGCCCTTTGCCAAATCTGAGTTATTAATGGATATGACCTCAATAAGGAAAAGTGGGCAGAAAGTAGGGCAGGTCCTGCTGGAACCAGCCTGCCGCTACATAACTGGGCACATGGGGGGGGTATGGGGGGTCACGCAGGGTCACTGCAGGCGTCGGGGAGCGTTTTGGGATTTTTTTTTTTCCTGTTAATTTCACAGTAGCTGGGGACTTTCCAACGCAATCCGAAATCTGCTTTTATACTTGCATGGGTGGTGAAATCATCGGACTTCTGGTTCTTGTAGTTAGCGGATTGAATAGTTGGTCTCAATTTATTTGTCAACCTTGCGTTTTGTAAAGATGCTACTAAATTATTATTATTATTATTATTATTATTATTATTATTATTATTATTATTATTATTATATGTGCTGAGAGTTCGACAGGAGCCCAGGAGTGGCGTCATCAGTTATGAGGATGTTGCACCAGCCAGTCCCTCGTGCTGAACAGGGAGCTGAGCCAAAAGGCAAGGCCCTCGCTCTGCCAGCCGATCTGCGTTCCCACCCTCACCTTTGGCCATGAGCCTTGGGAAGTGACTGAATGAACTCACAGCAGAAGTGAACTTCCTTCACACCCTGCTTGCGGTTAGAGATACGGCGAGGGGGGGCGCAGACATTCAGGGGGAGCTCAGGGTGCAGACCTCCACGTCGTGTAGAGCCAATTGAGGTGGCTTGAGCATCGGATTAGGATGCACATCCAACCCCAAAGGAAGAACCCGAAAAGACTTGTTGGAGGGGTTACATCTTGGTGTCCCTCCTTGGGTGGCACAGATGGATATCTGCTGCCCCTGCAACCCAGACCTGGATAAGCATTATTAGGATTTGTTTTATTTGGACACTTTGGGGTGTCTGTGTCTGGACCAGGAGCTCCTTTTTAGGCTCTGTGGTGCCTGGGTAGATTCTTCACAAATTCACAAATTCATTCTTGGTGACACCATGGGCACCACTCTAGTCTCAGTGCCACGCATCCTTCCAGATCTTTCTGTTTCTCTGCGTCATTGAGCATGATGGCATTGTCAGCTGGGATCGCTACATTGATCGGCAGGCACTTGCTTCTCCTTCCTGCAGGATGCTTAGCAGAAACGACGCGCTCAGTTCGGACTGCCATGTTCCCACATGATGGAAATTTCTCAGGCGTGTACTGGCAGCATTTCTTGGGCACTGGCCAGTGCAGAACCTTTTAGTGCTGCCTTACATGTTCAGTAGAATCCTGCATTGTGCACTTGGCACAGATATGGCTGACCACCTGCTACTCCGTCCTCCTTACTGTAGCGTAGGAGAGCAATTGGGCCAGTCCCACAGATCGAGGCTGTTACTTTAAAGTGGGTTCAACGAAAACATGGGGGCACAGCTGGAAACTTGTTATGCTCAGATTTCCAGGTTTTTCTTCACATACAGAACCACAGACACATGGAGGAGATGACCAAGTAGTGTGGTGGACAGTTAGGGACCTTCAAAACTGGACTTGACTTGTTATTTGCGGTGGAATCAGGTGGACAGGCCTGGCGATGCTTTGTTGGGCTGAGTGGCCTGTTCTCATCCAGATTCATCAAGATGTCCCAGAGGTTTGGCTTCAGTACTGCTAATGTAGTCAAATCCAAAAATGGTCATTACTGTAGAGGGGGATATCACCATGAAACCCCGGCAAGTAATAATGAAGAATCTTCATAAACTAAAAGATGGATTCTTACCTCAATGCTCAGCTCTGTAGAGCACAAAGGCAGTCCAAGTGCAGTGCAACACGGAAATGCAAGGCAAGGTGAAAATCGGGATTAAAACTGGAGCTGTGTGGGGTGGGGTGGATCCGAGTTTACAAATCAGAGCAAAACAAAAGGCGCTCTGGGCGCCTGTTTCTATTTTTAAAAAGAGTACAAGAAGAATTCAGATTTATGTTGTCACTCCGCCGTCCCACCGAATGTTTAAGTATGGAGAAGCTTCCTCCTGGTTCTGCTTGCTCCTCTTCCTCCTCCTTCTGCTTCTTCTTCGTCACTTTCAGAGGAAATTGAAAAATGATCCAGAGTGTCGTCCCTAAAAGGACATCATCTCCAAAAAGGGGTGAAACCTGCCCTGTGAAGAAGACAAAGAAGAAAGAGGAAGAGGAGCAGAAGGCTGCTTGGGCTTTCAGGTGACATTGTTTGAAAGTGCTTTTCTTTTCCATTGTATCCTGTTTGAAAACAGCGTGACGCCATCAAGACTGCGCTTGCAAATCCAATAATTCACGAAAAAAAAGCACGGGAAAGGGCAGACTAACTCGCCAACTACAGAGAGCATTCACAGGATCTGTGGGAGATCCACCAGATTTGTAGGGCAAGGGGGCAGTTCCTGGCCATGATTGGCAGGTGACCCCGCCTCTTGGGGGACCACCCATAAAACACATGCAGTATAAACAACACCAAAAGTAAAGAGTGATGTACGCAATCAACATAAAAGGAATCAAAAATGAACAAAAGATGAATTTAATCTCCAGTCATGTGGAGGAGACCTGGGGTGAGACATGACAGCTTAGCTCTACATGCAGGGAGCAGGGCGGGACACAAACAACGCTACCTCATAATAATAATAATAATAATGATGATGATGATGATGATGATAATGATAATTCTTTACATTTATATAGCGCTTTTCTCACTACTCAAAGTTCTTTTTCAAACTCCACTCAGGGAGGACCCAGGACTTGAACCCGTGTTCTCTTAACTGAAGCAAAGAAACAAAGAAAACCATAAAATGACCCAAATTACAAAAAGGGAATTAATCACAAAATATCAAAATGGTACTCAAATAACAACACAAACACGAAATGTGCAGTGGCAGGAAGCACATGAAGTGGGCTGAGACAGAAGGGGTCTCTTCTCCCAAGGTGGTCCTGCTCCAGGGTCAGGGCGTCTCGATTTTTCTGGCAACATTTTTTATTTCTCCTGATGCTCTCCATCTTCTGTCCTCGTGCAGAATTTTCTTTTCATCCCCTCTGCATATAAAAACCAAAAAAACACAAGAAATGGAAATCGAAGAAACATAAAAACCTGGCACGGCCTTTCAGCTCGTTGCCCTCGTGCCAGAGGCCTAACGTGGCACATCAGTGCAGCAGAGGAAGGCCCCTCGTGTGTGTCTCGGATACAAAATGGGGCTTATGCAAATAAAAGGCTTGGAAAGAGCAGCTCGGCAGAGTGGAGAGGAAATCAAGCGCTGGGGACCCTCGATGGCCAAAGGGTTTCATGGCAGACTTTAACTGGACCCCCGCCTTCATTAGGCCTACTGTTATCGGCCACCTTCTATGCACCGGTGTCTACCAGACAATCACTAAACTGGGTTTGCTCCTTGTTTTATTGAAATGTCGTAAACGTGTGGAGTGCATGTGTTGTGGATGACAGGAGGCGTCTCGCGCCCCACACCAGAACACAACGGCCCACAAAAAGCTCTTCTTGTGCTGTTGTGTCACTGACGGCGTGGAGAGGAGGGCAAATAAGGCCTTCTGAAGGTGGGCTTGGACTTCCTCCTCTACAACAGATCAGCTCACTCCAGCCATGGTGGGAGAGTTCAAAGTGCAGGTTGATGATGATAATGATGATGATGATGATGATGATGATGATGATGATGGCATGAGCTGGAGCTGAACTTTTTTTTTATTGCTGTCTTTGTACTTTTTTTGAGATCCGTGCGGCTAATCTTGGGTTTTTATACCCTTGGAGTCAAATTTTCACCTTAGTTTTTACTGTCTGTCTTCCTTTGACAATTAAATATCATTATCATCTATCCCATGATGCCATTGTGGACTACTCACATGGTAGCCCCTCCTCTTGGGGGACCACCCACAAAACAAATGGAGCGTAAACAAAACCTGCAGTTTTGTGGCAGGAGCATCAGCTGTTGCCAAGGCAACTTTCCCAGAATTCCACATCAGCGCCTTTCTGATTTTGGTTTTTTGACTCTCTTATCGCACAGTGGTTTCTAATTCTTAACTTTCCTGCTTGGTGAAAGAGCGGTTTGTCTTTGTTAGTATCAACCTCTGCTTTTATGTTTCACTACCTCTCATCTCCCAGTCCTATAATTCAAATCTGTGTCACCGTCTCTTGTTGTGATCAGACAGCCAACTGAATTTCCAATTTGGCGCTAATTTTAATGTACTTGTGTAGACGACTCATGTTAAAATTTTTGACTTTTGGTTTGTCTTGTATGTTGGCTTTGTGATTGCATTCTCAGTTTGTCAGCTCCTTTCAGCTTTTGATCATTTTTATTTTTTTTTCTGGTTACTGTTCAAAAAGCTTTTGCTTATGTAAAGGAGGCTGACCCCAATACTCTACTGACTGGCTTTGGCCTAAACAGGCCTAAACGTGGTGTTGCCTTCAAAAGTTCAAAAAATCCAAAAGCCTTATCGTCACTTGTTGTTTTGTTCAAAAATCCCTTTATTCTTAAAGTTTTCTCTGGTCTCAACTTGCGCTAGTATTTTTGACTTCAATGTTTGTCTTGCAAATTGGCTTTGCGACTGCATTCTCCATTTTTTAACTCTTTTCAGCTTTTCTCCCTTTTACTTTTCAAATCGCTCTTGCTTGCAGAATCTCACTTAAGGCAGACGGGCCCCCAATACTCTACTGGCTGGCCCTGGCATAAAGAGGCCTAAAAAGAGGCTTTGACTTCAAACAGTGACCTGAACTTGCCCAAAATATATGAAGAATGCCTTACAAGGGAGGGAATCCAAAAACTTGGGCTGTGGAGACAAGTTTCACCAAAGACATATTTAGAAAATAAACGGTTTCTAAACAGAATTTAAAAAATATATTTAAAAAGTTCAAAAGGAGCCGAAAGAAATTGCCTAAAAGGCAAACTCAGGCAAACAATTCAGAATAAACAATGCAGTAGCAGAAATCCAATAAACAGAACAATATATAAATAAACAAACAGACAGAAGGACAGATAGATAGATAGATAGATAGATAGATAGATAGATAGATAGATAGATAGATAGATAGATAGATAGATAGATAGATAGATAGATAGATAGATAGATAGATATGAAAGGCACTATATATTAGATAGATAGATAGATGTGAAAGGCACTATATATTAGATAGATAGATAGATAGATAGATAGATAGATAGATAGATAGATAGATAGATAGATATTCATTTTAGAATAGTCGGCAGGATCACAATTTTATATAGATAGATAAACCACAAGGCCAGCAAATCAAAATGAATCCAGTTATTTACAATGGACTCCTCCACAAACTCAATGCACCACTGCTGAGGTCCTCTTCTCTGAATGGACTAAATCACAGACAAACCTCATAGAAAAGACCTACAAATATGAAAACAATCATTCAAAACAAGTACAAAACAGCAATAAAGCAGAAACTAAACATACACCAGGAAATAAATCCTGTCTGTAATTTAACAGGGAGTGGTCGCTAGCTACTGGAGATAACTTTAACAGGACCTCCAAATCTCTAAAAGATCTCCTGTTGAGGAGGAAGAGGATGGTGGACCTGTGGGAGGAAGGAGAAACATGAGAAGGTTGAAAGGGCACAGTCTTGAAATTTTTTCCCCCTTTTTGGTGTTCTTTCTCCTTCCCTCATTTTATGTGTTTGTGTTTTGTATGGGTCTGTATTTGTGTGTCTTTTATATTTTATTGATGTTTTTGAATGATTATTTTCATATTGATGTGTATTTTCCATTTTCTTTACAATTATGGGTCTGTTACTTTAAATTTGCCTCCTTTCCTTTCATTTTGTGGGTGGAGCGAAACCCCCGACATCACCACTCATGAGCCCACCATCTGGATGTTCAAGCACGGAGTAGGAGAACGTTGTGTTTGTGGAGGATTGCTGATTATACTGATATCTCTGTTGCTATTTGTTTCAGGATTTGAGGGCCTATTTTGCTTCTACTTCTGTCTTTAGATTTTTCTTATGGATTGTGGGTTTGGACTCTTTTGCAGTCGGCTTGCCGATTAGACCGTGTCACTTCAGAAGACTTTTCCAGTGATTTTCTGTAGTGCTCTTCATTTACATAAACTTAGTGATTCAGTGGCAGGAGTGACTTGCTCCTGTGAAGCCAGCCGCGTGCTCTGACATAATCAGTGAAGGCTAGAGGCCTTTATGTCAATATCCCCCCTAACCCAATCTATGAAACTGAAATGATTAAGGGGGTCCCAAAATCTCACAGGGAAATCAAGTATAAGAAATATCGGCTTCATATCAGACAACCTGGTGTGTATTGTATGATCAACTGTGTGATAAGGAGGTGAGTCACCCAGGGGTCTGTAGGGGTCTTACTCCGGCCTTGCGTAAATGTGGGCATCATGGCTCTTGTTCTTCGTTGTGCCATAATGATGGGCACTGGTCTGTTTTTGCAATTGCAAGGATCATGTAGCAGGCACAGTTCACTTTGCACAGGCACATATCTGTGTTTGTCGAACTTGCATTTTGTATCCCATTTGCAGTAAGAAAGTTGCGATGCCCGAGAACTTTGTCAATGTTGATGCTAGCCAGCCAAAGTTCAGAAGTACGGAGAGGTTGCGACCAGTGGAGTCCGGAGATGTCATTCAGCAGAGTCCAGGGCTGTCATTGTTCTTGTCTCTATCATGTAATGGGGCCTCTGCCATTTGCTTCCTGCTCAGCAGATGTCGCTGCTCTTCGTTTTCCTTCTGCTATTTCACCATCTTGATCTGTTTCCCTGTGCAGTTTGCCATAGCAAAGATGCAAATCCTGATAACTTTATGATGGTGACCACATCCTAAGTTTTCGATTAAGACCGAGATCAAGGCTGTAGTCCCAGTGGTTCATGAGTAATCATGTGACAGACAAGCACAACCATTGGCATTTTGAATATATACTAGCTGTGCTAATTGTCAAAGATGGGCTGAAATCTAATTAATCAATGCAGACCTCAGTGTTTTGAGTGTTAACATTCTTGTTGCTCCATCCATTGGAACATATTTTTAATAAAAATGCATTGCATTTGATACTCCAATATATGGTGCAATACAAAACATTTGCAGCAATAAAATGCATTGTGATGCACCATATGTTGGAATGACAAATGCAATGCATGTCTCTGTTATGTGCCATTTGGTATAGGGTTTGTAAAAGCAGTGTTAATATTCATGCTGCGCCATCTGTTGGAATGACAGAGACATAGCAAATAGTCAGACACACAGACGCTTATCCTTTTATTAAGGTGGATATATAAATTTATTATATAAGTCTTTATATTAGGGTGTTGCAGAGGGTTTTTTAATGCATTTTTTGTCACATTCACAGGCCCCCGTTATGGTGGGGCTGGGGTCAAACAAAACACCACTGGCCCCATTACTGACTAGCAAAAAATGACCAATCTGCTTGTTTCTGAGGGTCCTGCGCTGCTCATTCTATCTCTGGCATCTCAGGGCTCATTTCAATGGGACCTTAAAGAAGCAGCCGGGCCGTATCTGCCATCCCGAGGGTCACAGCAGCATTCCCGTTAATTAGACCTTCATTATCTCCTCATCTTACACCATCTTTCAGGGAAGTTTCATGACAAAGTCTCTCCACATTAAGGGACTGCATTGGCTCCATTTCCAGCAGGATCAAGAGGCACAGAGCATGCAGCTCGCTCGTCTCCATTCATCAAGCAGATTTTTCTTTGTCACTTCGGGAGGCAAACGTTTTCCGTCTGAAGACGTCAGTCTGTGTCTGAGGCTCGGTGACTTTCGTCAAGTGCTCCATTATTTCTTATCTCAAAAGATGGAGAAGCAGCCTTCCAGGTGAAGAATAGCGAGGTCGATTGAGTTAAATTTCATTAACTTCACTGATAAGGCACGCGGTAAAACGTAATTCATGGAATGAATGAAAATAAAACAGTGTATCGAAATGAATCAATGAGAACAACCAAGAAGAAGTCGAGTGCTTTTAGATCATCCGTCCTTCAGTTTCCTGAACACACTTCAGTATTCCAGGTGATTTTTCCACGTCCCCTTTTTATTAGCCATTCTGTTTGTTAAGGTTTGGGTTTGTTACATTGGAGCGTCGGGACAGAAGCCCCCCGGCGGTGTGCCCACCCGTCACCAGGGATACTCATGTGCTTTGTGGTACAGTCAGGTTGTATTCTGCGGCTTGCGTTTCTTGCTGTTGTGGTGTTTGAAGCATTTTCATATCTGTACGTACCGTTATGCTTATTCATTGATGTCACACACGTGCGCATGGGAGGCAGTCAAAGGGCTTACTGAGAAGGTAAGATGACAGCTCAGGGTTGTTGAAGTTCACTCACCTCTCTTCTCTCTCTTCTACAGATCAACAGAAGGGAAGCCCAATCAAACCGGAGCCAGCGTCCGCATTCCTGTCCAGACCACGCCCTCCTACTGACCTCACTTCCGCCACTCCCCTCACGGACCCGCCTCTTCCTGCACCCCTCCCCATTCAGTCTGCTGGGACTCGGTCTTCTTTGACTTACAATACACGGAGTGGATTCCCCAAACCTCCTTCTTTCTCTTTGTCTTCCTGTTACAATTGTGTAATATTTATGGTCCAGATCATTAAACGTTCCTCCATCCCTCGTTATTTTTGGTATGGAATCTCAACAGGTGGGATGTCACTTTATTTTGAGGTGAGAACGAGGGTCCCAGCAGTGGATTATTGAGTTTGTCCTCTTTTGATCTTTATTTTTTTGGAATTTTTGTTTTGTAATTGGATTTATACATTTGGGATACACATTGGGATTTGTTTCCTTTAGGCTGATCCTTCTTGCATTCTATTTTTGCCTTATTTTTTCCTTTCTGATTAGAAAATCCTTAATTCATAAAGATTACGGTGTGGATTGTCTTTGCCCGCCAGAGCTTTTTGGTTTTTCTCTCCCTTGTGAGATGTTTTTGATTTATTGTTAGACTTTCTCTACTTTTAAACTTATAAATCTGGTTTCCCATTCCCAGCCTGCAGCTAGTAATTGGAGCCTGGCTACCTAGGGATGAGGCTCTATCTGTCTCTCTCTATATATTGAAGGCTGTACATTTGGAGGTCTGACACCCTTTCCATCAAGTCTGGGATTCTTTCTCACACACATGTAATAATAAGCATGTTTAATATGTGTGTTTATACCATGATTGGTTTGGCAATTTAAAAGTTCATTTTAATTACTATTATGTTTAATTTACATGGCACAATTCTGAGTTCAGTCACATGACCACATTTATCGTGGCTGTGACATCACAGGACTGTAAATATGGTTATGATAACATATTACTTTATCCCTAAGTGGATTAAACATCTGTATAATGTTCTTCAAGTAGGCTCTAGTGGGGGGGTGGGGGGTCAGTGATAAACAGTCGACTGGGGCGGAGCCTCAAATACTGTTAGGAGGTGCCAGGAATAAACAGCAAGCTAAAGTAAGCCTGGGGGGTGGAGACTTAGAGACACAGATAGAAATGGCTGGGGATAAACAGTAGGCCCCTCAGGAACAGGTGGGAGGGGCTTGGGATAAATAGCAAGCTAAAGAAGGGCTTGGGTGGAGCCTCAGGCACAAATAGGAGGGGCCAGGAATAGACAGCAAAATAAAGAAGCATTAGGGGTGGAGCATCAGACCCAAATATGAGGGGCTGGGTGTAGACAACAAATTATAGATTGGTTAGGGGTGGAGCTTTAGAGACACAGATGAATATGGTTGGGGAAAAAAAGCAGGCCCCTTAGACACAGGTGGGAGGGGCTTGGGATAAATAGCAAGCTAAAGAAGGGCTTGGGTGGAGCCTCAGGCACAAATAGGAGGGGCCAGGAATAGACAGCAAAATAAAGAAGTGTTAGGGGTGGAGCATCAGACCCAAAAATGAGGGGCTGGGGGTAGACAACAAATTATAGAAGGGTTAGGGGTTGAGCCTTAGAGGCACAGATGGATATGGCAAGGGATAAACAGTAGGCAAAAAAAAAGGAAGGGGCAGAGCCTCGGACACAAATAGAGGGGCTTGGGATAAACAGCAAGCTAAAAGTGGGTGGAGCCTCAGTCACAAGTAGGAGGGGCCAGGGATAGACAGCAAGCTAAAGTTGGCCTGAGGGTGCAGACTCAGAGACATAGATAGAAATGGCTTGGGATAAACAGCAGGTTACAGGGAGGATGTTTTCACTGCTCGTTCCATTTTGTGCGAATCGTTTCCTTCACTTTTACCTTCCAGGTGCCCACTGTGTATTGCTGCCGATCCAAAGGCCCCCAAGGTTCAGAATTATGATTTGTTTAACCAATCATGTCTTCTGTCTCAATATTGTGTATTATTTTTTCATTTTCATTTTCTTTGCAGCACAGAATTTGACAACATAATGTCAAAGCAAAGCTGTATTTTATTCAGCAACATATAATATTGTAAACAATTCTTCAACCATATGACATTTCTCATTTTTATTCCAGTTGTTATTTTTTTTCTTGTTTGTCCATTAATTTCTCCTCCATCAACTCCCACCCAGCATCGGTGACTTTAAACAAAGCTGAAAACACATGTGAACACACACACACACACACACACACACACACCTCGGTCATGCAGGGATAATCCGTGATTACAGAATCGTCACAGCATGTTGACAAGAACAAAAGCACAGAGAAGAGAAACAACGTCAAATGTAGGTCACCGCAAGCACCACCCCCTAGCCCCCCCAACCCTTGGCCCCCCAATCGCTAACCCCCTTGCCCGTCCTCCATCTCAGCCTTCCTTCATTCCCGTTATTCGGCACACTGTTTACTTCTCAGGCTCTCTGATGTAAATAACCATAGCAACTGAAAGGGGGGCTTCGCTGCAGCCCCTCGGTTGGTGTGTCAGCCCCGGTTGGAAATCTTTCTGTTTTTTCTTAACAGCTAAGAAGAAATTGACCTGCAATGGCCTGACATCCCACCCTGGGTTGGTTTCTGCCTTGTGCCCAGTGATTCAAAGGTGTTGGGGGGAATATGTCTTTAAAGTCACTGTTCATACACAATGTCGGTCATTTGTTTCCATGGATTTCTATGGGATACGCCTGGAAGACCCGTACAGATAGGCGTACCTTCTACGATTCAAAAATGTCGTCCCCTCAAAAGAGCCACCCGTGCTACGTAACTGTTGCTCCTCGCCATCACAAGAACAGAATCATGGCGGCCACCGTGGTAAGAAAGAGCTGCTGCTAGAGCAGGGCCTCATCTCGCTTTGGGACCCCAAGTTGGAGCGAATGGTGTGTGAGCGTGTAGGATAAAGAGCCGGGCGAGAAATGCCCAACCGTCAGATAGTCTTTTAGAGGCTGGACTTCATGTCAAGGACGCATCAAACACCTGGGGACTGGCAGAGCTGGTTAACCTTTTAGATGACCCAGGCGTCACCCGAGGGGTGACATTCATGAAAGTCAAAAGGTGCACACTATCCCGACAACGAGGGGCGCCAAACCCCACCATAAAAGTGCACTATGGACACGAGGGGTGCCGTTTTGGTGACTCGAAGGAAGTGTGTTTCAAATACTGATGAAGACCTGGCCCCCCCAAACACCCCCAATCCCCCTCCCCCACAATCCTCGAGGTCTATTAACACTGAATGCGCACTATGGACACTGAGGGGCGCCATTTTGGTAACTCGAAATGAGATCACCAAAGGTGGTCAGAGGTGGGCTCTGGGCAGCTGACAGGTGGAGGTCTCAAATTTAACTTACGCCACATAATGCTCGCCTCTGAGCCACAGAACGTGGGTTCACTGTTCCCATCAGCGGTGCGCCACAGCGCTTTGGAGGCCACATGGGGTGGAGCTATGAGCGGGTCACGGCCACATTCCCACAGTCATCTGCTCCTCGACCGCTAAACGTATTTCCGCGCTCCGTCCAGGACTCACTGCAAAGCTTTGATGAATTATAAGAGCTGCAGCGTGTCACACTTCAGGCTCCCCTCAGACAATGTGGAATTTCTGTAAATGAGGGCACGAGGGGTCGACTGTATTACGAGAATCCTCTGCTGTTCTGCACAGACTGGCTGTACGTGGTGTCTTCACTGCTGGATTCAGCTCCTCGGTAGGCAGCACAGATCGGGCAGTGACAGGGGCAGCACCCGAGGCTCTGTAGACGTACTGTGAGGAGGTGGTCAGCATTACTGCCGCATAGCTCAGTGGCCACAATAAGCAGTCCAGTGCACCCCTAGTCCTCAGGGACACTAAAAGACCCCCTGGAACCCCTTTACCAAACTACTGACAAGCTTGTTTTTTGCGGTCTTAACCAGACTCGAGGAGAAGCGGGTTTTATGCCTCACTACCTGACACCGAGTATTGTTGTGCTCACAACAGTATGGTTGCCGTCACGGAACAATACAACACCAAATGGCAGGACAAACGTCAGACAATAAATGCCATAGCGGTGTGTGCTAACGATGGTTATTTAGCACTAATCATTCAGAAATTTGAAATGGTAACGTGGCATAGAGGGTCCATGGCTTAGCAATTTGTGGACAGGTTTTAAATAAGTAAGTAGCAAGCGACATTAATAGCCAGCTTGATCTCCGGTTGGTGGAGATGGGGCGCCGCACACCTACACGTCAGGTGGTCTGTCTTGTTGCTGCATTCGTTTTGTAATTGTGGCGCTGCACCCATCGAGTCAGACAAGAGCGAGGAACAACGAAAGGAGCCAAAGAAGGAAAATGGGGAATTTGGAAGGTCAGTAGGCTCGAGTGGAGGTAAGCGGAGTAGAGGAACGTGTGATCGACATTTGAGGGGCTGAACAGCTTGGCGGGTAGCAGGGATGGACAAAAGTCTCCAGCGGCTTGGGGTGTCAATGGGGGGCTACAGCTGCTGACGGAGCAAGTCAGGGGGACACGCTGGGCTGAAGGAGAGAGGGAGAAGGATGATGGGAGTGAGACGACTGGCAGGAGGATGGAGCCCATGGCTGAGGGAAAGGAAGAGAGAGCTGCAGCAGGGGTTTTATAAAGGGGTCCTGACTTTGTCTTTACCTCTGGTTCTTAAGCTGTATATTGTCGCTATGGATACCTGGAGGATTATATTTATTGGATTATTTATTTATTTATTATATGTTTGTTTGGCTTTATTTTGAATTTGTTTTAATTAAAGCCCCTGCACTTGTACACCCGTCCATTGCTCTCTATGGGTGCTTCCACTTGCCAAGGCCCACTCTTGGCTTCATTATCGACTGCGGGGGTTCAAGAGGTTCCCCATGTGGTGTTCAGCCAACCAGATCCCTAACAGATAAATATTCCAATAATTGAGTAGAAAGGCCACAAAACACAATTAAGACGTTCCGACAAGGCCGTCGAGCCCCCTCACCGCTGTGCTCCTCCCCTGCTCTGAGGGTAGCCACGCCCCTTTCCCCAGTCCCTGCCTCTCTTCCTCTTCTTCTCTCTTTCATTGACTCCTCCCCTTCAGCCCTCCCACTCGTTACCTATCAGCTGTTATCATTTCCATTCATTTTCTTTTAATTCTCTCATCCAGGATGGGCTCACACAGCTCCCTTCCCCAGACCCTGCAGCGGAGAGCCCCCCCAATGGCATGACAAGCCCAGAAGCCCCCATGTCCACTTAAGAATCGTCTGTTTGTGTTTACTGAGTGCTCGCTCCGCTGTGCAAAGCCGTCATTATCGCCTTGCAGCTTGGCAGCCATCCTGGGCTCGCTCGCCAGTCACTGTTTACTTGTTTTAATGCCATTCTGGCACATTCAAGTCCTGCCAACCTCTTCAACGAGTTTCTCCTGGCACTGAGCCACCCCTGCCTTCTTGGATTAGCTTCTTATTTATGTGAGTGAGTGAGCTTATGGGTTATGGGAATGTAGCCAGATACATTATTCAAGTGTTTTTTGGGGGGGGCAGCTTATCAGCTTCCGTATTAAAATCCACGTTAGAAACCAAACTTTGACAAATCCACCTTTGAGCTCCCTTGCCATAGTGATGCCAATAGAAGGTGTTAAATCAGTGCCCGCTTATGTGATTGGTTAATACAGAGTTTAGCATCTGCCAGTGTCAGACGATCACCTTCTGCTTGTGGTACCACCCTGGGACGAGAGGAGGTGCCGTCACTAGACACAGTCTAGCCTTGAGAAATCGCCCCTTGAGAAGCCCCACCCCTATTAACGGAAGGACACTCCTAGCAGGTGGCGTCTCATTTCAGACCTGATAAGCCACAAGGAGGGCCACACGGGCGCCTCAACTTGCCGATCCTTTCCATTAGCAATTTCATTTACTTTTTGTGCCAACGCATTCAATGGGGTTTTGCCCAGTTGGCACCCCAATCATTTTTGATCTCACCTTGCGTTACCCCTTGCCCCACTAACACCGGTAAGTGAGCTTCTACTGTGTAGAATTTTATGTCCATTTGGCATTCAGAATTGCAGACTTCACAACCCTGGGTCGCTGTGTTTTTTTTAACCTCATTTTAAGGGCATATTTTTTGTTTCACCATGTTGTCATGCCACATAAAAATCATTGCTGAGGGCATGGATCCCAGAAGTCACACCCGTGACCTCATTCAGGTGACACTTTAAAAGCCGGTGCCACATGTTAGGCCACGTCCAAGATTGTGGATATCTCCTAAAAAACTTGAGTGTTCATTTCTGCAAACGGTGCTGTGAAAATGTATTTGCCCCCTTCCTGACATCCTCTTTATCTTTGTCACAATGATTGGCTTCAGATCTTCAGAATTAGCGGTCATAAGGGGCATGAGTAAGTATTTAGCACCATTTGTGATTTGCCACTAAATATGCTCAAGTCATAAAGTTATTCAACACTTGGATCATCAATGTGAAAAGAAAATTGCCCCCTCAGTTCCTCCATGAGCCAGCTGACCAAAGTTCATTGATAATTCAGGACCAGCTGAATGTAAACCTCCCCTCATAGAGACCCCCATGATAAGCCTCGCCATCATTTGTGAATGTGCTTGTGTCACTTTCCTATGCAAATCCAGTGATGTTAGAAGTTGAACTCATCGTGGAAGGAGACTCGATGACAATCCATGCCAGCCCAAGGGGCTTTGTAGATGGTGAGTGGTCAGAGGAAGGCATCTCACCTTGGACAGCAGACTGTAGTAGACTGCAGGTCAAGGCATGGAAATGGTGGTCCATAGGGTAGCGCTGTGTCTTGATGATGGAAAGCATTATCTAGAATCTCCCCAGAAAGCCCTTTGGCTGTCTCTACAAAGGTGGCACTGGTGGTCTCACTACACTTCAAAAGTCCATATATGTGTTTCAAGGGTCGGCTATTTTGGACCCTGATGTCAAAGTGAAAACAAATCTCTTCAGGGCGGTTGAGATTTACCGCAAATATAAAACAGAAGAAAATCATTTGCATAAGTCGTCAGCTCTTTCAAGTCAAGGCGCAGATTTGTTGAAGCAGACAGACTCCCGTACATGGAGGGCCGGCACTGCTGTCTGTCCATTCAGAAGAGGAAAACAAAACCCCCAGTTAGCAGCAGCAGTGCAGAAAATAAACTTCTGGGGGTCCACGGTCAGGATCAGGCATGACCATAGTACCCCTGAGTCATCTGCCAACTGGCTGCCACCCCCCATGCCGGCCCCTCTACATCTAATATGGCGGCCGAGTCTTTCCAGCTCACTTTTTCTTAGTTCTACTCCTCCGCCAGGAAAACAAGTGGGGCGTCGAGCTGTGGCACCAGGTGGTAGGGCAGGATACCGAGAGGAGCATCATAACAATGGAAGGTTGGTAACAATTCCTAATCATATCATCGTAAAGGTGGACCGGGGGGGGGGTCTCTCTCTCTCTTGCCACGTGAGCCTGAGGCCTCCTGTTCGGTGATGCCATGTGCATCTGGAGGGGGTGATTCACACAGTTGAAGATACAATGCCAGTTTGGTTTGGCTTGGGGCGATGGGAGGCTGGGTGGGGTGGGAGTGTGTTTGGGGGTGCTTGCAAAGGCTGAATGAGAACCGTTACTTTCTTGCTAATCTTCTTCTTGCACGCACTTTTCTTTTGAGAGAAACAGAACACAAAGACCCATAATTGCGGCGTCTCTGGAGGAGCGTGCCACAATGATGCTTTAAGAGCACAAAATTGGGGTCATTTTGCCCCCTTTGTAAAAGACTGATATAGTCACATGTTTTCTAAAAGAAAAAAAAAAAACTCCTGCTTATGAGGGAACGGCCGTCAGATGGCACGGCGACCAGGGTGCTGCTGGGTATATGAGCTGTGCCAACCAGAAGCCACAGAGCTCCGCTGGCACCCCATGGAGAGGCCACTGCTTACTTTACTCAGCTAAAACGGCTGAAAGGAAAAACACCAAACCCGAAACTTAAGTCTGCTTGGAGACGACGATGTGCTGATTAGTTTTCATGCCAAACTGTGCAAGAGAAAGAGACCCTAAAATACTGGAATACTGCAATGAATTAGGAATTCTTCTAGTGAATGGCTATTGTAATGACCTGTTATATGATCAGACATCCAGAACAGCACTGAAATGTTAGAGAATACTTCTAGTGACTTGGCACCGAGGGCGCAAAGCCTACTGATGCTCACGTCCGAAACTTTGTTTTACCATTTTTTCTTGGTCTTCAGTTTTTATTTTAACATTTGCTGTTGCTAATAAATTCTTTATGTTTAAGAAACATTTTTGGCTTTTCAAGCCAGAGGTTCACAGTCATCCTCTACCTTGACGGTCATTTATACATTTTAAAAATATTTTTATCATGTTAAATCCTGACCTCCATTTTAGGCTTTTAGATAGATAGATAGATAGATAGATAGATAGATAGATAGATAGATAGATAGATAGATAGAAATGAAATTGAATGCACTATAATAGATAGATAGATAGATAGATAGATAGATAGATAGATAGATAGATAGATAGATAGATAGATAGATAGAAATTAAATTAAATGCACTATAATAATAGATAGATAGATAGATAGATAGATAGATAGATAGATAGATAGATAGATAGATAGATAGATAGATAGATAGATAGATAGATAGATAGATAGATCATTTTGTTATAGTCGTCAGGATAAAACAACGTCTGCCTTGGCCAATGGTAAGTCTTGCTGTCCCACTGAGGCCCTAGATAGGCTTACTGCTTTAGGTGACACTTCTGTCTTTGGTTGTTAGAGACTTCAATGTCATGCCACCCAAAATCCACAAGCATTGTGGAGGTCGCCTGCCCCTCTGCGGCCCTCATCACTAACGCTTTGGCACATTTGGAGGGGCAGAGCCTGCCAGTCCCTCACTTGCTAATTATTGGGTGCTCACGCAGCCGGCGAGGCCCTGAATGCCTCAGTCACTTGCCAATTGGGGATGTGGTTGCTAGGATACCCAGAGACAATCGGAAGTTGGCGGGCGGTTATCTTCATTAGGGACCTCTGATGCCTTAAGAGGGAGATGCTGCGTCAGAATGAGCCCACCTGGGCTCACAGGAAGTGCTTTGCATATTAATTAAGCCTTCTGACTCCACCCCCACCCCAGCCCACCCCTGCTAAAGCAGCAGATCTGTAAAGCAGTGAGAGATTAGAGAACCGCAGCCGTGCATCGGACTTGTAGAGAGTCCTGTAAATCCTTGACAGTCACTGGCCTGGCATGTGCCCTCCAGTCACTTCTATTAGATGCCAGTTTTTTGATCTGAAGGGTAATAGGCACCTACTTTAAGGTGTTGCTGCCATCTCATGGGTGCACAAACACACCTCATAGTTTAAATTAGTCCATGTCTGTTTCTGAGGAAGCTGCAGTGGAGGCCTTTGAACCAAAGTCCAGTCGTAAGGTGTGCAGTTTCAAACAGGAAGAGAAGCTTGAAAACTTTTGGTCGGCATCCATTTTTCCAGAATTCCACTGATTATTCACTGAATAAAATATTATAAGAAAGGCAGGAGCAAAGCAATTACAATGAGCTGCACAAAGTCACTGTCACTTCACTGGGATGAAGTCGATGTCATGATATACGTGTCTGAGCCCTCACAGAACTTTCTTGTTTAATCCATCCATGTTTAGAACCAGCAGGATGGCGGAGTTAAGACTCTGGACTTGAAACTCAGAGGTTGTGGTTGTGGGTCACATCCTGTTTTCCCAACACAGTGAGACCCTGAGCAAGTCACTTCACCTGACTGTGTTCAAACTGGAAAAAACAAAAGAAATTGAAATAATTTTACCTCTGACATGTTGTTTAAGTCACCTGGGATAAAGGAGTCAGCCAGAAACTAAAATTATAGATAGATAGAAATGAAAGGCGCTATATAGTAGATAGAAAGATATAAAAAGTGCTCTGTAATAGATAGATAGATAGATAGATAGATAGATAGAACTAAAAGGCACTATATAGTAGATAGAAAGTGTCATAGGAGGCTGGGGGACAGACCCAACCTGGACGCCTGGAAGGACCGGGAGATGGTATATACGTCCTCCAGGCCACGAGGGGGCAACCCCCCTGGATCGGGAGAGGACCACGGAAGAGGTGCAAGGAGTCTCAAGCCTGTTGGGACACGTGGCCACCACCAGAGGGCACCCCAAGCGTTATGGAGCCTGGGAAACGTTCACTTCCACCACACCCGGGAAGATGGAGGAAGATCCTTCCAGGGATACCCAGAGTTCTTCCGGGTGCAAGGGCAGCACCCGCTACACCAGGAAATGAAAAGAAACTCCTCTTTACAGGAGCGGAGCTCACAACTGAACTGATTACCAGATTGAGACGGCTCTACAAATATGGTGGGTAGGAGGAAGAGGCGGAGTCAGGACAACCTTGGACCAGAACTGATGTGGAAGGAAAGGGAATTCTGGGTATCGGAAATGATGTCATCTGGGTTTGGCTGGAAGTGATGTCACCAGTGGGTGGAGCAATGGTGATGTCATTAAGGGTCTTAGAAGATGAAGGCTGGCAGCTAAAGGTGAAGGCAAAGTAGGTATTCAGAGGACCCAGAGGGCCCCTTTTATATGGGGGGCATTGGTTTTAGTTTATTGGTTAACAAATATAGGCCTGACAAATGCTTTGATAATTTTTTATTCATCAAATTGTTACTTCAGATGAATGGCCAGAAGAAGAGTGACAAGTACTGAGTGGGCATCTTGGGGGTCTCTTTATACAGGAGACACTGATTTGTGTTTTAGCCATTATTAGACAAGGGCTTTGTTTTTTTTTTTTTTCTTTAAACTTTATGTTTAGAAAGATGGCCAGAAGTAGAGTGACAACTTGAGACACTCAGCATTTGGGGGGGTTTCAGGGGGCTCTGTATACATGGGGACACTTCTGTTGGATTATTACATGAATACGAGCCTGGCAGGTGCTTACTTTCTTGAATCGTCTGCCTCAGTCACTTTAATCATCTGCTCGGTTTTACACTGGAGGGTCTTCTTCTCACCTGTGACTTGCGAGAGCCACCATCTCGCTGTGCCGTTGTCTCACGTGAGCAGAACTCCATTAGACTTTGCGTGTGCACTGAGGGGAAGGATGAAGGTGCCGAGGAAGTCATAGCCGTGCTAAAACTTAAAGGACTCCACTTCCCAGCTGCCCCGGGAGTTTGGACGTTTGAGTAGAAAGCAGGGGCTGCTGGGAAGGAGAGGGGCCAGCAGGAATCTTAAAAAGGAGCCGCCTAAGCTAAGCAGCGAAGGAGGCCGCAGTCTGGGTTTCTGCTCACCCATTTGCCTTGTCTGCCATAACCCCCCTGGACTGTGAACCTGTAAGGCTGTATGGAGGGTCCTGTGCCTGCCTGCCTGTCTGTCCTGTGAGTCGCGGTGGGTTGGTCATCGTGCTTCATCGAAGGGAGTGCTCCCCAAATCTCATCACGACTACAGCTAGGACCGCTTATTACGTTACGTACAGAAAGCTCTTCCTGGGATCGTCATCTTTCTCTCCGTTACTGCTGCATTGGGACTGATTCATGGGCACCGTCCTGGGGGTTTATTGCTGGGTGCTGTATTAGTTATCGCTGTAGGAGAAGGGGGGGGGGTATCTGATTATTTGTTGTTTATGTTTACTTTCCATTTAAAATATAAACTGCTTCAAAAAATGAAAGGAACACTTTGAAAACACATCAGACCTCAATGGGAAAAAACTCCTGCTGGCCCTCTCTACTGATATGAACTGATATGGTGATGTGTTAGGAACGAAAGGATGGGAATGAAAATGATCAACCAACAGAGAGAGGGACATCCCGAAAATCAAAGGGAAAAAATGAGGCGGCAGGCAGGCAGGCAGGCGAGTCCATTTGGCCGAAATGTCATTGCAGCAACTCCAAATGATACTCAGTAGTTTGTATGGCGCCCTGTGGTGGGCTGGCACCCTGCCCGGGGTTTGTTTCCTGCCTTGTGCCCTGTGTTGACTGGGATTGGCTCCAGCAGATCCCCGTGACCCTGTAGTTAGGATATAGTGGGTTGGATAATGGATGGATGGATAGTTTGTATGGCCCCCCAATGTCGGGACATGATCCTAATGAGGCAATGGATGGTGTCCTGGGGGATCTCCTCCCAGATCTGGACAAGGGCATCACTGAGCTCCTGGACAGGCTGAGGTGTCGGATGGACTGAAACATAATGTCCCACCCAGAGGTGTCAGGCGAGTGAGCATCGGGGGGTGGCAGTCAATGATATCAACTCCTTCATCCTCTCACCACTAGAGGCCGGGCACCAGCACAGGGTCTGACAATGGGTCCAAGGATTTCATCCTGATACCAAATGGCAGTCAAGGTGCCTGCCATTGTCTAGCCTGTGGAGGTCTGTGCGTCCCTGCATGGATATGCCTCCCCAAACTGACCATCTCTGACCCACCACCAAACTGGTCATGCAGAACAATGTTACTGGCAGCATAACGTTCTCAACATCTCCTCCAGGCCCTTTCATGTCTGTCACATGTGCTCAGGGTGAACCTGCTCTCATCTGTGAAAAGCAAAGGGCACCAGTGGTGGACCTGCCAATTCCGGTATTCTATGGCAAATGCCAATTGAGCTCCACGGTGCCCACTAGAGGATGTTGAGCCCTCAGGCCACCCTCATGAAGTCTGTTTCTGATTGTTTGCTCAGAGACATTCACACCAGTGGCCTGCCTGCCTGCCTGCCTGCTGGAGGTCATTTTGTAGGCTCTGCCAGTGCTCATCCTGTTCCTCTTTGCCCAAAGGATCAGATACGGGTGAGTCCTGCTGATGGGTTAAGGGCCTTCTAAGAGGGGCCCTGTCTGTCTCCTGGAATCTCCTCCATGCCCTTGAGACTGTGCTGGGAGACACAGCAAACCTTCTGGCAATGCCACGTATTACTGTGCCATCCTGGAGAAGTTGGACTACGTGTGCCAGCTCTGTAGGGTCCAGGTATCGCCAGTAGTGACACTGACCGTGTAGCCAAATGCAAAGCCAGTGACAAAACATGAGGAGGGAAAAATGTCAGTGGCGTTCACCTGTTAAATCATTCATTCCTGTTTTGGGGGTCTTCTCATTGTTGCCCCTCTAGTGCACCAAAGCAGTTGAAACTGATTAACAAGCCCCTCCGCTACTTAATTGACCAGATGAGTAGCCCACAAGTTTCATTGACTTAATGCTATACTCCGATTAAAAAGTGTGCCTTTCAGGTTTTTAGAGCGGTATATTTATTTATTTGATTAATTGGATTTCGCTGGAGTTTGAATGTTCTCCCCGTGTCTGCGTGGATTTCCTCCTGGTGCTCCAGTTTCCTCCCACAGTCCAAAGACATGCAAGTTAGGTGCATTGGCGATCCTAAATTGTTCCTAGTGTGTGCTTGGTGTGTGGGTGTGTGTGTGCCCTGCGGTGGGCTGGCACCCTGCCCAGAGTTTGTTTCCTGCTTTGCGCCCTGTGTTGGCTGGGATTGGCTCCAGCAGACCACCGTGACCCTGTAGTTAGGATATAGCGGGTTGGATAGATAGATAGATAGATAGATAGATAGATAGATAGATAGATAGATAGATAGATAAATAGAAATGAAAGGCACTATATAATAGATAGATAGATCTGCGGTGGTTTGGTGCCCTGCCCAGGGTTTGTTTCCTGACTTGTGCCCTGTGTTGGCTGGGATTGGCGCCAGCAGACCCCCGTGACCCTGTAGTTAGGATATAGCGGGTTGGATAATGGATGGATGGATGGATGGATGGATGAATGGGTGGATGGATTTCGCGTCTCTGTCTCTGAGTGAGTTAGGGTCGGGCCAGCGATGAGTGGTTCCTGGAATCCCCACCAACAAAATTTATAGGACGGTGTGAATCTGTGCGGCACGGGACCTTTACAAAGTGCAGGGGCAGACAGAGCACGGGGTGGGGGGCCTTTGGAATCGCCTCAAGAGTAAATGTCACACAAGCATCAGGAGGCACAGGCACGCAGTGTGGCGCGCAGTAGGACGTTAGCTGACCTTCCAAGCGCGACTCGACGCCGATGACGGAGGAGTTAACCGCGGGGAGGGCTGGCGAGCTGCGTGCGGCGGAATGGCCCGTTCTCGTCCAGACTACTCTCGAGATCAGCGAGTTCATTGGTGGGCGGCTCGAGATACCAGCGGAACGGGTTTGCCAGCCTGACTCGTTTGGGTACATTCAGCCAAACCAAATAATAATAACACTAATAATAATAACAATAAATAAGGAAAGAATGACAAAAGAAGTAAAATACGGAACTACTGAGGGAACCACAACGAGATGAGCCTGCCTGGGAAATTCGCATTAAGACTCCCTGCGGTCGCAGAGGCTGAACAGAAGGAGCTCAAAAAACACCTCGGCCGAGATGAGCGTTTTCATTAATTAAAAAAGTCCGCTGACTCATTTTCCTGAGAACTGACGGGCTTTGATGTAAGATCCAAAATTAGCTTCTAACAAAAAAAAAAAAAGAATTAATTATTAAATAAACACGCACACGCCGAGAAACAAAAATATTGACATTTTCATGAAGATAAGCGCGTGACATAAAAATAGATTTTTTTCCCATTTTTTTTTTGGGAAGGAAGGTGCAGAAGTTGTTTGTCTTTTGTTTGATTTTGTGCCATCTTTGAAAATAGAACCGAAATTCGCACATGGAGATCGACTTGTTTGGTGTTAAGATAAAAAAAACAGCTGTTAAAGCCATATTGTTATTCTGCATTTCTGTGGAGCTGACATAAAAAAAATTGTATAAGAAAAAAAAAAAGCCCCTCTAGACGGAAAGTGTGATGAGCTTCTCCTCTCGGTGGTCCTCGTGGTGGTCCTGCAATTCGTGCCCGCGTTAAGACAAATGAAACTCGTCTTACTGTTCTAAACCCTGCAACACGCTTGAAGCAGCTTCGTCCGGGAATAAAGATCGAGGAGGTTAGGAGCGAGCGTGGGCTGATACAGAGCCTTTCTGCACCCACCCCATGGCAGACTACCTCAGGGTCCCAGACTAGGACCCGAGTACAGCCATGCAGCGGCTGACACCTCAGCACTAGTGGCTGGAGTGCCAGTCCTGCCACCAAACTCCCAAGTTCCCCCTGTAAGTAGAAGAACAGGTTAATGTCATACACAGGACGGAGCAATTGCAGGTTAAGGGTCTTGCTCATGGGCCCACCGGAGTAGAGTCACTTCTGGCGTTTACGGATTGGAGCTGACAACCTTCTGATTGCCGGCGCAGATCCCTAACCTCAGAGCCACCAGTCCACGCCACCAGGAATAAAGATACAGTAAAAAATCGATTATCAGTCAGGGGTCGGGACTGAGGCCGCGACGGATAACAGAACAGCTACTTTAAAAATCATATACAGTAGATTAGTTTAGCAAACTGTCATAAGACTAGATTAACAAAATATAATATTAACAAAATGAATGAATGTGTATATAATATTGTAATGAACAGCGTAATAAGCAAATACAACTCAGAGGTACTGCAGTTTTCTACGTTTTACTTGGAGTCTTTATTCTGTAACAAACGGTGCCCAGTCTTATACTCCGTTACCTGAGTTACGAAGTGCACCTCCTAAACAATCAAAGAAAGCTTTCCCTACCAATAATTATCCCCTGCCCCTCACCTTCTCTCTTTTTCTGTACCCCAAACACTCTTATACTTATTGTCTGACTGATTCCCTACTCAGTACTTCCTTCGCCGCACTTTCCTTCTTCTCCCAGCTTCTCCTGTCACTCATCTCCTAAAGAGGCGTGTCCTCCCCTTACAGAGCAGAAGCCCCGCCCCTAGTCCATCATTCCGCCCTTTTTGGACCCAAACAGCCCATCATAAGCTGCCTGCACGTCACAATATATTAACAAAACAAAACAGAACTTAAAACGAAAATGACAATACAGGAGATTAACATTAATACAGAATAACATTACTGCCAGTTGTTTCCATTTTCAACGTGTTTTTCGATTTTGTTTTGTCCATTCCATAAACTGAAGCAACACCTGAAGCGCTTTTGCTGTTTTGTAAACGTTTAACAATTTCAATTTTTTGTGACAATTCCAACACCACATGCATATGTTTATCAGCCATAACAATGTATAGTAGATTAATTATAACATTAGAACATTAAAACAATCTGGATGAGAACAGGCCATTCAGCCCAACAAAGCCCGCCAGTCCTATCCACTTATTTCTTCCAAAAAAACATCAAGTCGAGTTTTGAAAGTCCCTAAAGTCTGACTGTCCACCACACTACTTGATCTCTTAGTCCAAGTGTCTGTTGTTCTTTGTGTAAAGAAAAACTTCCTAATGTCTGTGTGAAATTTCCCCTTCACAAGTTTCCAACTGTGTCCCCGTGTTCTCGATGAACTCATTTTAAAGTCACCGTCTCAATCCACTGGACTGACGCCCTTCATCATTTTAAACACTTCACTCAGGTCTCCTCTTCATCTTCTTAAGACTCAGCTCTTTTAATCTTCCCTCATCACTCATCCCCTGTAGCCCTGAATCAGCCCTGTTGCTCTTCTCTGGACCTTCTCTTGTGCTGTTATGTCCTTTTTGTGGCCTGGAGACCCAAACTGCACCCAGGACTCCAGATGAGGCCTCACCAGTGTGTTATAAAGATTAAGCAGACCCTCCTATGACTTGTACTCCACACGTCAAGGCGCTATATAACCTGCCATTCTGTTAGCCTTCCTAATGGCTTCTGAACACTGTTGGGAAGTCGATAGCTTAGAGTCCACTACGACTCCTAAATCTTCTCATGAGGTGGACTCTCGATTTTCTGACCGTCCATTGTGTATTCAAACCTAACATTTTTACTTCCTTCATGTAATTCTTTACATTTACTGACATTAAATTTCATCGTTCACAATTCTTCCCAAGCCTGTCTGCTGTCCAAGTCCTTCTGTGATGATATAACGGATTCCAAATTATCTGCTAATCCACCTCTCTTGGTATCATCTGCAAACTTAACCAGCTTGTTACTTATATTCCTATCTAAATAATTCATATATATTAAAAATAGCAGCAGCCCCCCACACTGACCCCTGCTGGTCACCACTCTTAACATCAGCCAGTTCTGATGAGGTTCTTAGCACCATCACCGTCTTCTAAATGCTATTAAAGCTGAAGGTGTGTAACTGACTCTATGATCTCCAAATGCTGCCTGACATGAGGGGCTGAGGACGATCACAACACGCTAGCACAAGGCAGAGCTGTTCCAGGAGCTGGCAGCGTATTGTGCAGCAATAGTAACAGGTAGACATGCCGGCGTTCACATTTTTTTATTTTTGTTGCCCTAACGGTTAATCAAGTGACGGATAATCGAGGTGTTACTGTATTTTGTAGAGTAGCAAGACAAGGAGGAAGATCTGACTGCATCAGATTTAGATTTTCTGGAAAGTTGCTTGGGGTACTAATAAAACTGAAACTTATCATTCAAAATGCAACAATCTCACTGGGCCAGAACTGAAGTTTCTCCAGGGCAAGAAGAACCATTTTGGTGGAACCGTTGAGACTGTAATTACCATCATAAAAGTGCACAACAGACGAGGGAAAGGTTTGGGCTTGGACATCGCACATTATTAACAAATACCGAGTAGTCTTAAACAACCAAGTCCAAGACGGGACTGACTGGGAAAGACAAGTGGCTGGCCTTATTGGTAATGGGTAGGAAGAGGAGGGTCCAGCGGGAGAACGGGCGGAAGTGAGGTCAGTAGGAGGACGTGGTCTGGAGACAGAAGTGGAACCTGCATGGGGTTTAGGTGGTCTTTCCTTCTGGTGATCTGGAGATAAGGCAGAATAGACATTAGTGCACTTGGTCAACACCTGACCCGACGTTTTTTCCCTTAGCTAAGTCGATTGAGTGCACATGTGTGTGACACCATTAACCGTTAGCACCCAGTGTGCACTCCCTATGAACAACTTATAATGGAAAATTTCCAAGCATCCGAGTCAAAACCCTAACCTGCACAGCTTCTGCTCCTCCATTTCCTCCACTTTCTGGTCTCTCTGTACGTTATGAGAAGACGGGTTTGTTCTGCTGAATGTCCCTCCTCTTGCCGGTTTGGGCTAAAGGTGTAGGGGGCTTCATGGTCCTCACCTCCATGAAATCTTCTCCTAATCTCCTGATGTTCCTGTCTCCTGAAGTCATACTGGGCCTGATCTAGTAAGGCAGGTATGAAAGAAGAAGTGGGAAAGAACCAGGAGACAGAGAGATCAAAGTTCAGACTGGATAGGGAAGTCAGGAATGACAATGCACCTCAAGCAGTTCAGAAAACCAAACTGCTGTAGAAATGACTCCCAAATTATCGAGAGAAGCTTCTCAGAATCGCTCGTAACGTTACTACAAATCCAAGATCAACAAGGCGTATTGATGATATCACAAGTCGGGCGTTCGTCAGTCGCGTGTTAGCAAATGGGTGTCATTGCACGATGCTGACCTCTATACAGGAGCACTGTTATGTCAGACAAATGACTCGATCTGGGAAATAACCGGAAGATCAAAAGCGTAACAGAAAAGGGTCAAAACCAGCAGATCAAAGACATGAGCATCAAACAAACACAAATCGGTGCCAAAAGTACACGGCGAGAAGGTCAGAACCCAGAAAATAAAACAAACTGAAAACTCTCAGACAGAGCGCTACAACAAAGGGTGATTGTGCGTGCAACTCACAATGACCTTTGATCTCATTATGTCATTCTCCAAAGGTCGCGACCTCTGAGGACACACCCTTAGCAATATACGAGGTGGTTCTGACGACGGGAAGGACACATAGCAGCAACAACGTGAAATTCGAAATGCATGGACGAAACAGTCCATCAAAAAATTAGGCAAAATTTTAATCGGCTGGAATTTCGAAAAAAATAAATATCATCATCAAGAGCCTCCAAAGCCCTTAACTGTCGTGTAAAATGTGATCACAAGCAGCATTTCTCCAACTGCTTGCTAGACTTTCTCCTGATATTTTAAGCCTCACTTTCAGTCCGATGACTTACAACTTCAGGTATAATCAGCTCCCTTTCCAGTTGTAGCCAGGATGTCGATTTAAAATTCACTCAGCCACTGGAGTCCATGGTCTCCTCACCCATGTGAAGCTGGTCCTTCTCATGCCAATATCATTGGAAGAACCTATTAAAAATAAAAGAAAATAATGAATCATGGTTAGTAATTTAGCGACAATCCTGCCGACTACGCCAATTGTATCCTGCATAGGGTGCATGTATTTGCCTGCCCGAGTCATCTTCCACATTTCTCTGTCAGCTGATTTGTGTGGTTTCATTTGTATTTATTTAAGGCCTCAATGACCCTTTTTGTATAAATGAATGTGTACGGAAAAAACCTCACATATCACAACGGCACACTTCAAACTTTTGGCAACACTAATTTTGGAAACCAATGCGAAAAAAATATTTATATATATAGGAAAATAAAAATAAACCAAAAAGCCTAATTATTATGAGTTGTGACCTCCTGTTGTCACCAGCATGGCCACCACAATCAACGTACCTCAAAATGCTGGGGCTGATAAAATAAACAAAATGGCCGCATGCCGAAAAAACAAAATAAAAACAACTGCTGATAAGAAAACAAGAACTCCCTACACTCAGAAACCCCTCCAAAAAAGAAGAAAAGAACTTGGAAATACATGGAATAATCACGAAGAACACCGGAACGCTGTTCACATTCATGACGAGCTTAGAGTTTTTATCGCCTTGCCGCCCTCCTTTGCTGTCTATGAAGAGTTGACTTTTATTGATCATCAGAAAATGCTGCCGTTTGAACGCTTATTTTCATCAGACCAATGGACTTATTGTGGTCACGCACCACTTATTGTCAAGTTTTACTGAACTGTGTAGAATTTCATTCTGTATCCATCCATTATCCAACCCGCTATATCCTAACACAGGGTCACGGGGTCTGCTGGAGCCAATCCCTGCCAACACAGAGAGCAAGGCAGGATGCAAACCCCAGGCAGGGCGCCAGCCCACCGCAGTATTTTGTATGTGTCTTTAATAAAGATCACTGTCATTTTCATGACGTCACTATGACGTTTTGTTTTGTATTGTGGGCCATGGCGGCTGCCATTTTGTATTTGCCAGCATTATTGCAGGCATTTTATAGTTTGTAGTTTACGTGTGACTGATGCGTGACATCTCAATCTAAATGATCGCTTTGGCCAAATTTTAACAAAATATAAGAGGAACCAAAAAGGCTGAGAGCCTCTGATACAGAAAACAACCAGGCGTGAGATTTGAACCCGGGATTTGTGAAGCAGCAATGCTAACCAGCAGACTGTGCGGTGTTAACATGAATTGGTTGAAATCTTTTCCAATTCTGAACCCTGCGCCTCTGTTATGTTTGTTTTATAGCCACTGACTGTGAGAAAAGACTGTGAAGCGCCATCCCCGTCTGTGATCTGAAAGGGAGATAATGTGACGATCCCAGCCGCAAATCCCCGCCCGCGTTGCCTTTCGTAATTCTTCTAAAAGTGGCCCCGTGTACCTGCTCACCTCTGTTATCAAAGAGCCCGGCTGTCCAGACTGCAAACTCCAATCCTTTTGTAAACAGATCAGCTGCCATTACTAGGAGGTCTGATGAAATCTGTCCTTAAGCAACCAGGTGAGTGAGTTCAAAAAGGCAGATAGTGATGAGGAAAGACTGAGAAACGGCCGGGGGTCCAGCGTGCCGTTTGCTTTACGATGGTGGAGACGTACTGAGCCCCCACGAGGTGGTGGTGGTGTGGGGAACACTGAACACTTTCTTCTACCCACAAAATCTCGCTAAACGTTTTGTAAAATGTCTTGTAAAACATTTTATTCTAGTATAAAACATGAACATATATATGTATACATTCAGCAGCCACTTTATTAGGTACACCTGATTGTTAATGCAAACAGCAAATCAGCTGGCTGCACCGCAACAGGCGTGAAGAAAACCTTTAGGTGCGGTTTGGCCAGGCCCTCGAACAGCCAGGACATGTCATAGTCAGTGGGGCGTCTCAGAAAAAAGCTCCTGGTCTGGGACGTTCAGGCATAAAAATTATGGAGGTAACGGAGAAGGAGACAGCAGGCAGAGCCTCTGGTAAGGTGGGCAAATGACGGATTATATAGTGCCTTTCACATCCACATCTATCTATCTATCTATCTATCTATCTATCTATTATATAGTGCCTTTCACATCTATCTATCTATCTATCTATCTATCTATCTATCTATCTATCTATCTATCTATCTATTATATAGTGCCTTTCATATCTATCTATCTATCTATCTATCTAATATATAGTGCCTTTCATATCTATCTATCTATCTATCTATCTATATGCGGTGCATGCGGAAAGTATTCACAGCGCATCACTTTTTCCACATTTTGTTATGTTACAGCCTTATTCCAAAATGGATTAAATTCATTTTTTTCCTCAGAATTCTACACACAACACCCCATAATGACAACGTGAAAAAAGTTTACTTGAGATTTTTGCAAATTTATTAAAATAAAAAACTGAGAAAGCACATGTCCATAAGTATTCACAGCCTTTGCCATGAAGCTCCAAATTGAGCTCAGGTGCATCCTGTTTCCCTGATCATCCTTGAGATGTTTAATTGGAGTCCACCTGTGGTCAATTCAGTTGATTGGACCTGATTTGAAAGGCACACACCTGTCTATAGAAGGTCCCACAGTTGACAGTTCATGTCAGAGCACAAACCAAGCATGAAGTCAAAGGAATTGTCTGTAGACCTCCGAGACAGGATTGTCTTGAGGCACAAATCTGGGGAAGGTTACAGAAAAATTTCTGCTGCTTTGAAGGTCCCAATGAGCACAGTGGCCTCCATCATCGTAAGTGGAAGAAGTTCAAACCACCAGGACTCTTCCTAGAGCTGTCCGGCCATCTAAACTGAGTGGTCGGGGGAGAAGGGCCTTAGTCAGGGAGGTGACCAAGAACGCGATGGTCACTCTGTCTGAGCTCCAGATGTCCTCTGTGGAGAGAAGAGAACTTTCCAGAAGGACAACCATCTCTGCAGCAATCCACCAATCAGGCCTGTATGGTAGAGTGGCCAGACGGAAGCCACTCCTTAGTAAAAGGCACATGGCAGCCCGCCTGGAGTTTGACAAAAGGCACCTGAAGGACTCTCAGACCATGAGAAACAAAACATCTGGTCTGATGAGACAAAGATTGAACTCTTTGGTGTGAATGCCAGGCGTCACGTTTGGAGGAAACCAGGCACCGCTCATCACCAGGCCAATACCATCCCTACAGTGAAGCATGGTGGTGGCAGCATCAGGAACTGGGAGACTAGTCAGGATAAAGGGAAAGATGACTGCAGCAATGTACAGAGACATCCTGGATGAAAACCTGCTCCAGAGCGCTCTTGACCTCAGACTGGGGCGACGGTTCATCTTTCAGCAGGACAACGACCCTAAGCACACAGCCAAGATATCAAAGGAGTGGCTTCAGGACAACTCTGTGAATGTCCTTGAGTGGCCCAGCCAGAGCAGAGCCAGACTTGAACCCGATTGAACATCTCTGGAGAGATCTTAAAATGGCCGTGCAACGACACTTCCCATTTAACCTGATGGAGCTTGAGAGGTGCTGCCAAGAGGAATGGGCGAGACTGGCCAAGGATAGGTGTGCCAAGCTTGTGGCATCATATTCAAAAAGACTTGAGGCTGGAATTGCTGCCAAAGGTGCATCGACAATGTGATTTCTCAGTTTGTTTATTTTTAATAAATTTGCTAAAACCTCAAGTAAACTTTTTTCACGTTGTCATTATGGGGTGTTGTGTGTAGAATTCTGAGGAAAAAAAGAATTTAATCCATTTTGGAATAAGGCTGTGACATAACAAAATGTGGAAAAGGTGATGTGCTGTGAATACTTTCCGGATGCAATGTATACTGTATAGTGCCTTTCTTCTATCTATCTATCTATCTATCTATCTATCTATCTATCTATCTATCATATAGTGCCTTTCTATCTATCTATCTATCTATCTATTATTATATAGTGTCTTTCATATCCAATTCCTTACATGGACTATATTAAAAAATTCAGCTTCAGGTGAAAGAGATTCTCTGGTGCCACCAAATCAAAAGAGGTGTCCGAGTGCCAGGCAGAGTCCCCCGAGTCGATAGATAGGTTTGCTTAGATGGAGGACAAGCAGACCAAGATGGCTTTTTGAAATCCAAGCCCCATCAGTCACCACATATCAGGTCATCAGCTCACAGAGATTTCCAGATGTTATATAAATGGGGGTTCTTATCTAAATTTCCATAGATTGGAGACACAGGATGACATGGTAATAAAACAGTCCAGCCAGACGGTCCTATAGACAGATATTGGGGGCAGAAGAAGAAAGGGGGGCTAAATGGCAGTGTTTTCTACATTTCTTGCACTGTAAGATGGACAAATGAGGAAGCCTTCAGTGTTCTTCACTGTTGGCCTCACAAACTCCTCCGTGTCACCCTCTCCAAACTGTCACCTTTCAAATTTGGATTCGTCCATCCAGAGCACTCACTGTCATTGTTGGAACAGCGATGACAAAATGTATGTGGGCCTAAGAACACTGTACAGTACACTTTATAGAAAAATTGGTCGATTGATTGATTCATTGATTGGTCAATGGATTGATTAATTGATTAGTATACAGTGACAATAATGTAGTAAAGTTACCTTGCAGTTTGAAGACCCAATTTTAAGTGCACCCTTAAATGCTGATTTAGGAGCTTTACAGTTTAATGTATTAAGGTCTGGCCATTGTAACGAGGTAGGAAATGTGTCAAGATGAGACCGGTTCCGTCAAGGCAACCCCTGAGTTCTGCAAGCACTAAACTATCCATCCATCCATCCATTATCCATCCCGGAGCCAATCCCAGCCAACACAGGGTGCAAGGCAGGAAATAAACCCTGGGCAGGGCGCCAGCCCACCGCAGGGCACACACACACCCACACACAGCCACACACTAGCGACAATTTAGAATCTCCAATGCACCTAACCTGCATGTCTTTGGACTGTGGGATGAAACCAGAGCACCCGGAGGAAGCCCACGCAGACACGGGGAGAACATTCAAACTCCACGCAGGGAGGACTTGGGAAGCGAACCTAACTGCGAGGCAGCAGGGCTACCCACTGCGCCACCGTGCCGCCCAACGCTAAACTAGTAATCTATTACGGTAAAACTGTGCCAGAACTGAAGTACATGAAGTTTGTTTGCTGTCCTGGTCAAGCACGCCACACCACTACTTTAGCTTCCATTTTCGCCTTTTATCCACGCGATAATTCTCATGGCTGGCGGTGTAGCCATCCCATCAATGAGGACACGTTCTCTGCCTGTCTCAGCCGACGTACGCACTGCCGGTGTATGCGAACGACTACGTCATATTCACTTTTGATAACCTTATTTTGGGTTTAACGGTGAGGAAATGCGTGATTGTACTTGAAATACAATTTCTTTTTTTAATGAAAACGTAGTAATGCGGACGTAGCGTTAAGAGTTTTACCGACATGAAGAGTAACTGAGGTTTACTTACTGAAGCGCTGCACTCTGCTGCCCCCTGGTGTCTCGATGCGTGCACAACATCAGCCCGAGTACTAATTAAAGGAATCCGACCCAGAGTAGAAATACGCAACGACATTCCAGGGTTTATAACGACCCCCCTTTCCTCACCCAGACACACACACACACACACAGAGCGCTATAATTAAAAGGTCACGCTGCCGTGTGATTCTGCCAGATCCTCTCGTTCCCATATGGCTGGTTGTGACAGTCAGCACGTAACTCATCTCAAGTGACATTCCCCGCTTCATTCCGCGCACGTCAAAGAGACAACCTGTCAACTCCACTCTCTTTTATTTGTTCTTTTCGTTCAGTTTCGTTGCTGTTGTCTCAACAAACTGAGTTGCATGACTTTTTTTCCCCTTCTCTTTTTAAAAGGACTTGACACGACGAGGACATGATGTTATCTCCGTATTGAACCTTCTCTCTTCAGCCGCAGCATGGTCGGATCTACCATCAGGGTGACTTGGGGTGTACACCCTACTCGCAAAGGGGGGCTTCGCGTAGGAAGGAGGAAAAAGGAAATATCCAATAATAGAAACAATCCACCGGCCATCCGGGACGCAGGATTCAACAACTACTTCCAAAAAGTACAATCCAATCCAATGAGAGCCGAATAAAAAGTTTTTAAAAGAAAAAAAAACTAGCGGGGGATTTGAACACTTGAGCCACTGAGGGTAAAGGGGCGGGGCTTTAACACCCCCGGTGCACGTCACCGGGTCACGACCTGACCAGGCGCTTCTGAGACCCGCAGTTCCTCCGGGTTTGCCGCACCAGGCAGGCGGTTGACTGTTACGCGCCTATTGAAATGTGCGCACGCGCAGTATATTTATTAACAGTCCGTAAATAAGTTACTTATAATGAATAAATAAAATGAAGTTAATTAAGCAGACCCTACTAACATTATTATTTGTCGTTTAAGCCATTTGGAGCAAAGTATCCAATGCTTCAAGTTCAAGCACTTTATTGTCATTGTGTAACACAATGAAATGACTTTTTATGACAACCCCAAGGTGCATTTAAAGAAAAGTCAAATAATTCCAAATATGTCGTATACAGTGTTAAGTGATCAAGTAACCAGAGCAAATTATTATTACTCGAAGTACAGTAGCATAAATTGTTATTGCGCCTGTTAATGAATAGTACATTACATATAGTATTCTATACTGTATTACATTAGCATATTGCACATTACCAATATAGCTTATTGCACATGTTCAATTCAAAATGATCTCAGACTGAGGAGATTCGGAGTTCAGAAAGTTTATGGCAGATGAGACAAAGCTCTTTTTTAGTCTGTTTGTGCGTCCACGGATTGACCTAAAGCATCTTACTGACAGGAGGAGCTCAAACAAAGAATTTCCAGGATGAGTTGTGTCCTTGAGAATGTTTGTGGCCCCTTATACGAGAGTTCGAGCGATGGCAGTTCAGTCCCAATAATGGCCTCAGCTGTTTTTACGACTCGCTGCAGGGCTTCTTTAGCAGCCTTGGTGCAGCTGTTGTACCTGCAGGCCATCATGCAGTTAGTTAAGATGGTGCATCTATAGAAATGAACCAGCAGCTTCTGCGGGAGGTCACCTCTCCTTAGCTTTGCCTATTATAGCCCAGGACAGGTCCTCTGAGATGATGACACCTAGAAACTTAAAACTGGAAACTCTCTCCACAGCATCTGAATTGATTGTTATCGGACTGTGATTGGTCTTTTTAGTGGTCCTAAAGTCCAGAATAACTTCTTTGGTCTTTTTGGTATTTAAGACCAGGTTGTTGGTGTCATATTCTGAACCTCTTCCCTTTATGCAGCTTCATTGTTCTCTGTTACAAGTCCAATGGCCGTCGTATCATAATAATGTTTGATTGGTGGATGGGTGGTTGGCTTCCCGGGTCCTCCCTGCATGGAGTCTGCATGTTCTCCCCGTGTCTGCGTGGGTTTCCTCCCACAGTCCAAAGACATGCAGGTTAGGTGCATTGGCGATTCTAAATTGTCGCTAGTGTGTGCTTGGTGTGTGGCTGTGTGTGTGTGCCCTGTGGTGGGCTGGCGCCCTGCCCGGGGTTTGTTTCCTGCCTTGCGCCCTGTGTTGGTTGGGATTGGCTCCAGCAGACCCCCGTGACCTTGTGGTTAGGATATAGCGGGTTGGATAAGGATGGATGGAGGATGGTGGATGGGTTGACAGTCATGGATGAAGAGTGCATAGAGAAGGGGACTTAGTACACATCCTTGCGGCACACCAGTGCTCAGGGTAAGGGTGTAAGATTTCCCATTTTAATCTTAGTTTTTTTTTTGTCCTGAATTGTGATATTGCAACCTTTGAAAAAAAACGTTGGCTGATGGGGAGCAATACCATAAAAATCTTATGTTCATTTCGACGTCTTGACTTTTAGACGTGTCAATATCTGCATGTGTAGCTTATTTCGAGCGCAGAACAGTGCGGTGAGTTGCGCCATCGTGTGGTTAAACATGAGGTGCCAGCGGAGCGCCCGCTAAACTGCCTCGTGTGATGAACTGTGGCGCGCGCACCGAGCGGCTTCTGACTTCTGTCCACTTGCAATTTCTGTCCGAGGCAGCAGCTGTTTCACCTTCGCACCAAAGAGTTCAACCAACAAAGAAGAAAGGCGCAAACAGTGCGCTTTTACTTCTCTTTGTCTCTTACCCAGCAGCATCATTTCCTTCCTTTGTCGTTGTGCGGAGTTTCGACACCCATCCCCAAAACTCAGCCTCAGGTCGGCTAACCGCAGCGCAAAACAGAGCCGCCCTTGTAAAGGCATCGTCTTGACAAATGTGGCCGTTTTTACCTTGTTTAACAGTGCTGTGGTCGTGGACCCCTCTCTTTCACGCTCAAACGACGGGTAAGTACCCTCTGGTGTACCCGTTCCGAACCGGGGAACTGCCTCGTGAAAAGCGAAGGTGCAAGTAGAGCGGAGAGATCGTGCAGGCGGGCGACATCGTGACAGTTACCTGCAGTAAGACGTGCGGTGCAGGGGCCTCGTACATTAGGAATGCAGCTTTGTCCTTTCGAAATGACTTTCGGACAAGGAAACGTGAAATGAGACCATTTTTAAAAAGCCAAAAAGTCGAACTTTATGTCGTCTTGTGAGTTAGTGTAAGCGCAAGCGCCTCGCAGTTTCCCAGTCGTGAAAGTGCGCGCGGGGTCTGCATGTTCTCCGCTTGTGCGCGTGCGTCTTTTCTTCGAGTGCTCGGTGCTGAGACACACAGTTCAGCTTACCTGACGCCTCCAGGCTGGCTCTCTATAGCCTCAGTGTGTTTATGTGAGTGGGTCCTGCATTGGACTGGCAGCCCGTCCAGGCAGAGCTGTCTTAATATATGGGCACAATGGGCACAGGCCCACGATGTTTCTGATGCCTATGGATGTTTCTGTTTTGCTATCAAAACAGGAGCCCCAGCTCACCACTTTGCCCAGGGGCCTATGATGCTGTTAAGACAGCCCTGCGCCCAGGGTTGGTCTGTGCCTTGCCTGCTGATGTTGTCAGGATTGGCACTACCTACCCGAACCCTGAGTTTGTGCTCCACAAGTCATTTTACTATGATTGGTGCTGTGCACGGCAAGGTGTCAAATGGTGTGTTCACTTTGAACGCCTGTTGTATCATTAAATGCTGGGCAGTGCCAATTGGCAACACCGCAACTCCCAAAAAGCAAACTGCATTCTCTATAGCATGTAATAAAAAAAAGAAACATGAAAGAACAGGCATGCAGCGACCCTGTCCCTTAAATTCAAGGAGCTTGGTTTGCTTACCTGTTTGTGTTCTGTGACCTGTAGGGGGCACCACAGAGTCCCAAACCCCAGACAAACGTCCCATTTGAAATGGAAGGTTTTATTGTTATAACAAAATACTTCAATGGGCATCTCGTGGAATTCATAATACAAATAAAGATGCTCTCTTCTGTCTTTCTCTCCGTTCCTCCCCGGTGAGCTTTGGTGGAGGCAGAGGGGCTCCTTATATCCAAGACCCCAAGGAGGACTTCTGCTGCTGGGATATTTCACGTAAGAAGCCCTCCTGGGTCAGGCAGAGGCTTCACAAAGTTGGAACCACTAATCCCCACAGTGCCCTCTGGGGGCCCCCTTGAAACAAAATAGGGCTTTCCCACAGGACTACAATTCCCAGCATGCTGTGCGGGGATGCATTTGGGTATTGTGGCCCAGGTGCTGAGGGAGCATATAATCCAGGCAGGTTGTCTCCACCAGCCCCTCCATTATATTGGCCTCCCAGCTGGGTGAGGGTCTTCAGCACAGTCCTGGTGGGATGTTGCCATCTCCTTCCAGTTTCCTGACCAGGCAGGCATGGCTTTCTTTTCTTCCTACTCACTCGTCACCCACTGAGGCCCCCAATACCAATATAAATTCTACCAACTAGCAGCCCACGGCCCAATGGTGGGTCATGATCCAGCAGCTGAGAAACACCAATCTAACCAACATCCAAAAATGTAAAACATCCTGCAGCCCCCTCAAGGTGGTCTCATTTCCTATTGGGGGGTCTCCAGAGGTCATTGTGTGTGCCCCTTGGTACTCCTTGAGACATCCTCCCTGCTATCTGTGTGCCCCAAATTCCACTTAGAATGGACTTCTGTCCATGTGAAACATATAATGAACCCTGAGATGTGACCCGCTGTGTCTTTGTGCCCGCAGGAGCTCAGCTTGCTGCCCCTCACATCTCCTTGGATCTATCAGCCGGCTCACCAGTGCTTGAGGGCTCCACAGTGATGTTGTGTGCAGCTCCACAAAACTCCACAGGCAACCGCTTCCTGCTATACAAGGAGCGAATATTCATCGATCATCAAGAAGACCACCGTGGGGGACTGAGAGACGTCAAGTTCATCCTGGACAATCTGTCTGCCGGCGATGAAGGCAATTACTGCTGCCAGTTCCAGACCTTCGTCGCTGGACAGTGGACCAGCAGCCCCCTCAGCTCCTATGTATATTTAAAGATCAGTGCAGGTAGGTGGCGCCTCTTGTTTGATTTGCCAGACTTGTATTCACCTGTGCCAGCTTTCCAGGAGATATGTAGGGGATTGGGGTTCAACTGCCATGATTGAGCTGACAACTCTGGTGTGCTGGGACCCTTCTAGGCCTCCTTTTCAGGGTGGAGTTTTCTGATTATGACATATAATACATTTATTAGGGTGGGGCTAGCAGAAGCTAAAGAATACCCTGATCATCTTACATATTTTGGTGGTACCTATCCATACACCATGTCCTCTGAGTAAAAATCCAATGCCCACCCATAGTGGAGTTTGCATGTTCTCCCCGTGTTCCTTGTAGCTTTTTCTTAAGTACTCCACTTTTAAAACCTACAGGTTGGCTCAAAGGTGACTCTAAATTGTCCTCTGTGTGTTTGTTTTGTGGCTGCTTCCTGCCTTGCCCTCCACAACCCCAAACTGGGTGAAGCAGGCTGGACAATGTCACGTGGTCTGCTATTCTGAGCTGTGCCAGAGTGTGCCCACACCCTTTACTCCTTCTCGGTCAGCCACCCTCTTACAAGTTTAATGTCAACCACACACCTGCTTTTTAAGTCTAACGTATGCACCTTTGTGTCCAAGTTAAGTGCCAACCCTGGAAAGGACAACACCATGCCCTGCTTACCTCAACCAGGCTTAAACCAAAAAAAAGATATCATGTTGAGACCCCCACGCTGTTGACTATATTACACCTTGTTAGATTTTTGGAACTTTATAAAATTCACCCCTTTAATATTTCAGATACCCCCCTTCCCACTTTGGTGTGGAGTCAGGTCTGGATGCCACTCATTTAAACAATTTTTTAGGATGGGTCACTTTGCCCTGATTACTCCTGTCTGTTTTCAGTCCTCCTTTAAATAGTACACATGAAAGGCGCTATATTAAAAGTAAGCTGCTGTAAGCCATTCATTACCATCAAGGAATGTGATTTTTCAAGTCAAGGCAGAATAAAATCTGCCCGTTTGGTTTGTGGGTATCAAATGAGGCTGTGCCAGCCATTTCCTTGGTGCATGCCAGCACCAGCTATTTAGCCAGGCTCAGCGCATCCCATCCTTGCATTCATTTTTACACTCCATTGAATCTATTTAAAAGTCATAGGTGGACCAACTTGTACCATCTGGGCACAAATCAGGATCAAACCCAGCCTTAGGAAACGGTTTGGTGTTGATTCTGTGCCACCTGTTAACCTGGACATCTCTCAGGTGTTTAGGAACAAATCAAGAACTCAGGGCTCTGGAGCTGTAAATCTGCAGTGCTGTGCCACCCTATATAAGAACTGTGTGTGCCATGCGGGTAGAACTCTGAAATGTGACTTGATGCACTGGCAGGTTCGTCATGGGGTAATGGATTGGCAGCCCATATGGGAACCAGCAGTGAAAGGGGGTGCCAGGCATCCAGTTTCACTTTCATTACTCCAGTTGGCATTTTGCCCTCTTCACTGCTGCTGTTTGCAAATGTTCTGCAAATGCTTTAAATAGCACACACTGTGAAAGGCGCTATATTAGATCAAGATTTCTTATTGTTGGCTATGTGGCAATGGGCAGGATTTGATCCTAAAATTCTCCACGTAAAACCCACAACGGAATGAGCTAAAGCAGCATGATGGACGCTGGTACTACCAAGAAAAGGAGAGGGCACAGAATGTCTATAGATGCCAGGGAATGCAAAGCAAATTCATACACGACCCCCCAATACCATTATGAGGGGAGCTAATTTGAAGTTCCATGATGGCATCACCTAAAAGCAAATGTCTTATGACAGCTCAGATGCCATTTCATAGTTTTACCTGCTTCTGCCCAGTGCCAAGGCACAAGGGAGGTGTGCTGAAGGGGGCATCACACTCCCCTGGCACATTTCTTCCTTCACCTAAAATAAGTCCCAAGTGAGTTTTAATGACTTACATGCAAATAACGTCCAGTAGGTGGAGCCTGTAGCACATGGTGGGCGTTGCTTCAAAACAAAGCAGAAACACCAGAGGAAGCCTTTTGAAGTGGCATCATCACCCTGGCAGTGATGGCAGCAGCTGGTGTGTCTGTGTTGGGCAGAAAAGTGATAGACAATCAGTGCTTGGGCGTGCCAACCCAAGAGATAAGTTTCTGTCTGGTACTTCAGGGACATTCTGTGTGTATTTGACACACTTTCAGGCAGTAAGGGCAGCCCTGGCCTGCAAAGTTTACTTGAAACTGAGATTATAAAGCACCTTTCTGAAAAAGAGAACAGCTGATGTGCTTTTAATGTATGAGGAGGCTACGACTCATGGAAATTATTGCTGAAGTGTAAAGATGAAATATAACTGAAGTGCTGATGCATTGTGGATAATGGAGTTCCTTCAGTTTCTTCAGGTCCTTCTTCCTGTCATATTAGGTGATTATTACTGTCCGACGATCAGATTTTTTAAATATTAAGTGAAGTATTTTGGTGTGAGGGTATCAAATTGGTTCATGCCAGGCATGTCATTCATGCCAAAGGGATAGGAACCAACCAGCTATTTAGACAGGCACAGTTAGGCTTTATTTTTCCTATCCTTCCATCCTTTTTCAAATCCTGCTGAATCTTATAAAAAGTCATAGAGGATTTGGCAGCATTGGGCACGAGCCAGGATTCAGCCTGGCATCTAGAAAAGTCCTATGCCAATTTTGAGCCACCCATTAACCTGATATGCCCATCTTTTAAGTATGGGAGGAAAAAGAAGAAGACCCTTTATAACATCCAAATGGGCCCAGGGGGCACCTGAACATGCAGGGATTTGAGTCCAGGATGTAAGGCTATGCCACTCTGAATGTGTTAAAAGTGTGGCATGCGACGCGATGTATAGGTGAACAACTGGCACCCAGAAAAGCTGACCTGAAAATTAACCACCTGTCTTTGAATAAACACTCAGACGTGGCACTCTGAAGACATGCCCTGCTCTGGTATGCCACCTTCTGAGTCATGAATTGTGCCCATCACCAAATGTCAAGTGTCCACAACTGTTCACCTTGTCCCACTGAAAGCTCTGCTTTCTAACGTCTGTCCACATCCACCCTGCTGCTTTCATTCTCCTCGTCGGCAGTAGAAACATTCCTGAATCTCACATGTTGCTGACGCTCACACTGGCCCAAAACGCCAAGCTGACTTGCTTATTCTTTATCTCCACAGTTCAGCCTGGCCTTGGGAAGCCCTCCATCATGGTGACCCCTCCTGATGGTGCTGTCCACATGGGAGAAAAAGTGAAAATCCGCTGCACGGCTCCCAAGGCACAAGCCCAAATGACTTTCCTGTTGATGGAAGGTGAGAGGAAGAAGAAGCGCGTTGTTGCTTCAAAGTACCCATCCGCCGGAGCATCGGAGGTGACCTTCATGGTGGACAGCACAGAGGCGACATACAGCTGCATGTATCAAGCAGAAGTACCAGCCATGGGGTTCACCAACTCCAGTAGCAGCACCAGAGTGAAGATCACAGTGAAACGTGAGCCCTCTCTGTTAAGACAAGATTAGGAAAACATTTCTTATATGGGGTCTTCTGCGCCCTTCAGTTGGAACTTGGAAGTCCACCTTAAATCCGCCACCTTAAGTCAGCTTAGGGCGTTTATTTACTGTAGTAAGTTTCGACTCCAGTGGGGTTAAAGTGCCCTCGTGTGGCCAAAGGTGGACACGCAGCCGAAATGTGGAAATCTGCAACATTGCAAATCTTAAAAAAGGTGTTTGTGTGTGTGCGTGTGTGTGTGTGTGTGTTGTGTGGCGTGTGTGTTGGTGTGCGTGTGTGTGTGTGCGCGCGTTGTACTCCTCTCATCCGACGGGTACGGTGCTTCCTCTGCAGAGTCCACAGCTGGCAGCTCCCCCTAATTTGAGGGCTTGACTGGGTTACGCGCAGGCACACGAGCTCATTTATCGTAAAGATTCTTTTTTATTAGGACAGTTTACACTTCGGATGAAGATGGGATTTAATGACGGATTATGTGCGGTCTGTTCTGAGAGCAAACACGTGCATGAGTGTAAATATCTGTAAATACGAGCAGAATATAATAATCACGTAACACCCTTCAAAAAAATTAGGGTTTTGCGGAAGAGAAAAAGTGGTCGATCTTCAAAAAGTGGCTAGTGACCAGTGAGGGGCACAACTGGCCAGATTGGTGTGCTGTGGTGCAGTGGCGTAGCTCGAGTTCGTGCCGCTCGGGGCGGGGCGGGGCTTCGAGCTGCTGCCCTCTAACATATCTGAATATGTTAAACTATTTAAATAGAAAATTAAAATGACGTATAAAGAAAAATTAAGATACATTTTGCATAGATTTATTCATATACAAAGAAACAACAATCATTTGTATATATATTTACAAGCATCAACTAGACAAGAATATAGTATAGACACACTGATAAGCCGTGTTCTAATTATTAGTTTAATATAATTACGCTACGAAAACCAGAACCAAAGTAGGGTACAAGTGATAGGTGGGGATGTTTTCTGCGCAGAGCAAGAACGCATTCGGATTGATAACGAAATTGTAAATTAGTTGTTTATCTTCCTAGAAATTATTATCGGTGCCATTTTTTTATTTTTGTTATTGGCTCATAAATTTCAACTGCTGTGTCTGATGCCGTCACAGGAGGACAGTCTGAATATTACTTTTCAAGCTTTTGTGGTTAAAAATCAGAGAATTTGACCATTTCCATTAATGAGTGATTTTTTTTCGAACCCTGCTGCTTACACACAAATTGTACTGAGCCTTTTGGCCAATAATGCCGCCCCCAAATATGTGCCGCCCGGGGCGGACCGCAACCCAAGCTACGCCACTGCTGTGGTGTAACTGAAAAGCAGCAGCGAGCCTGTGGGCGGCTCGGGGCCGGCCGGGCGGATGTCTGCGCAGACTCGCGGCTTGTGGCGGGCGGGTGGCAGCGTGTCCGTGTCCGCCTCGAGTTTAGTCGTGTGAGTCCGCTGGGGGCACTGCAAGCCCTGAGATGCGGGGCACTGGGTGCTAAATGACTTCTCTGTTTTCTCTTAAAGCGCACACTCGCTCTCCACAAGTGACTGTCGTCCCTTCTCTAGCAGGTAAGGCAGCTACACGGAGTCCTTGCTCACCTTTCCCTTTCTGTTTCTCTTCATTTCTTTCTTGCAGACTCTTAAAGTTTCAGCTCAGATGGTCCACCCTTTCTATTTCTGAGTGGTCTCTTTATCTTACAGGTTACACAACACCCGCTGAAATAGAAGCTTACATCTCCCTGCCAGGTAAGGGATGGCATTTCTTTGTCAACAGTGGTGACAACAAGTTTAAACATTTAAAAAAGACTCGCCCCTCACTTTCTGTAACCGTACAACTTCAATCAGGCAGCAGTTGCTGTTAGAGGTTGGCTGAAACTCGGCAGACCTCTAAGTGTCACTGCCTGTGACAATTCAACGCCATTTCTCCCATACATACACTGACACTTGTGCGTGGAGACCATCTGAGGGTCCTCTACAGGAAAGCAGCCACGTCCCCCGTGTCATGAGCTGCTGCCGCTTACTAGAGCTGTCCTGTTGTCTTTGTAGGTCCAAAGGGGGCGCTGATCGCTGGATCCTTCGCGGCAGCCACCTTACTTGCAGCCATTCTGGCCCTTCTGGTGTTTTTGGTCTGTATGGGAGGTGAGTACCATCGGAGCCTGGGTGTTCAGTCAGTGCCATCCTAGTCTCGCTGAACCAGTCCTATACTGTATGTATATTTAGAGTGCTGCGGTGGGATGGCGCCCTGCCCGGGATTGGTTCCTGCCTTGTGCCCCGTGTTGGCTGGGATTGGCTCCAGCAGACCCCCGTGACCCCTGTGACCCTGTGTTTGGATTCAGCGGGTTGGAAAATGGATGGATGGATGGATACATGTAAAATATATGTTATATAAAATGTATAATATGTTGTAATACAATATATATATATAAAGTGTATAAAATGTATATAAGACGATATATATCCATCCATTATCCAACCCGCTATATCCTAACTACAGGGTCATGGGGGTCTGCTGGAGCCAATCCCAGGGCGTAAGGCAGGAAACAAACCCTTGGCAGGGCGCCAGTCCACACACACACGGGACAATTTAGGGTCACCACTGCACCCCACCTGCATGTCTTTGGACTGTGGGAGGAAACCCACGCAGACACGGGGAGAGAACATGCAGACTCCACGCAGGGAGGACCCGGGAAGCAAACCCAGGGTCTCCTAACTGCGAGGCAGCAGCACTACCCACTGCGCCACTGTGCCACCCCATATATAACATATATATATAAATATAAATGACATATATAATATACAATGGGTATGGAAAGTATTCAGACCCCCTCCACCGCCATGCTTCACTGTGGGGACTGTACTGGACAAGTGATGAGCAGTGCCTGGTTGTCTCCACACATAAAGCTTAGAATTAGGGCCAAAAAGTTCTATCTTGGAGTTTGCTAAAAGACACCTGAAGGACTCTGAGATGGTGAGAAATAAGATTCTCTGGTCTGATGAGACCTAGATAGAACTGTTTGGCCCTAATTTTAAGCAGTATGTGTGGAGACAACCAGGCACTGCTCATCACTTGTCCAGTACAGTCCCCACAGTGAAGTATGGCGGTGGCAGCATCATGCCGTGGGGGTGTTTTTCAGCTGCAGGGACAGGACGACTGGTTGCAATCGAGGGAAAGATGAATGCGGCCAACCAAGTACAGGGATATCCTGGACAAAAACCTTCTCCAGAGTGCAAAGGACCTCAGACTGGGACCTTCCAACAAGACAATGACCCTAAGCACAGTTGAAATCTACAAAGGCATTCATGCAGAGGGAGAAGTCCAATGTTCTGGAATGGCCGTCACAGTCTTCTGACATGAAGATCATCGACAATCTAGGGGATGATTTGAAGCAGGCTGTCCATCAAATTGAACTGAACTGGGAGATTTGGTATGAAGAATGGTCAGAAATCCCAACATCGAGAATCCAGACGCTCATCACAGGCTATAGGAGGACAGCGTCGAGAGGCTCAAAGGAGGCTCAGCTAAGTACTGATGTCATATCTCTGTTGGGGGGCCCACATTTATGCACCTGTCTAATTTTGTTATGATGATTATTGCATATTTTCTGTAAATCTAAAATAAACTTAATGTCACTGCTGAAATACTTTTGTCTCCATAAGGCATGTCGGATATTAAAAGGAAGTTGATACTTTGAAAGCTCAGCCAATGAGAAACAAAAATCCAAAGAATTAAGAGGGGATCCCAAACTTTTTCATATGACTGTATAATATATATGATGTATGATATACAGGTATATAAAATGTATATCAGAAGTATAATACGTATAACATTTTATATAAGATGTATAATGTATATATATTTAAATATAAATAGATCCATCCATCCATTTTCTAACCCGCTGAATCCAAATACAGGGTCACGGGGGTCTGCTGGAGCCAATCCCAGCCAACACAGGGCACAAGGCAGGAACCAATCCTGGGCAGGGTGCCAACCCACCGCAGGACACACACAAACACACCAGGCACACACTAGGGCCAATTTAGAATCGCCAATCCACCTAACCTGCATGTCTTTGGATTGTGGGAGGAAACCCACGCAGACACGGAGAGAACATGCAAACTCCACGCAGGGAGGACCCGGGAAGCGAACCCTTAAGGGTCTCCTAACTGCGAGGCCGCAGCGCTACCACTGCGCCACCGTGCCGCCCGATATAAATGTATATGACATATATAATATATATAAGACCTATAATATATGTAAAATACATATAAGATGTATAATGTATATATAATATGTTTATAAGACAGGTCTCCTAAATTGTCCCTAGTGTGTGCTGGCTGTGTGTGTGTGCCCTGCGGTGGGCTGGCGCCCTGCCCGGGGTTTGTTTCCTGCCTTGTGCCCTGTGTTGGCTGGGATTGGCTCCAGCAGACCCCGTGACCCTGTGTTAGGATATAGCGGGTTGGATGATGGGTGGATGGAAGACTTGTCGGTCAGTCAGTCAGTCATTTTCCCACCCACTACAGTATATCCTAACACTGGGTCACGGGGTCTGCTGGAGCCAATCCCAGCCGAACCCTGGTCTCCATACTGCAAGGCAGCAGCGCTACCACCGTGCCACCCTATAAGACATGTAATATATGAAAAATATGCATAAGACATGTAATACTGTATATACGTCTGAAGGCAATCTTGACCAATTTCACTAAAAACTGGGTGGCGACAATTAGATGGCTCACGGAGTGTCGCAATTCTAGGCCAATCCAACGGCTCCGAAGGCGGTGCTAATGAAGTAGGGGCGGGGAATCTGAACTGCAGAGAGCGACAGCCCTCTCGATAATCTGATTGGACGGAAAACAAAGTTCTGGTTTTTATAAACAGTCTGCAGCTGCAGTCTACAGTAGCAAAGCCAAAAATTGCAAAGTAGGTGGGCCTGAAAACAGCAGAATGGGCAAGCAATAAACAACTCCCATGTTTGTCCCCTTTGAACTTTTGTTCAGCTCAGTTTATTGACAAATGAACAGAAATCACAGGCAAATATTATGGAAGACCTTACTGCTGACTTGGGGGCCCTGGCTAATGAATGAGAGGTGCTCGAGCCCCCATTAGTTTCACCTCTGCTGAAAAAGTCCCCAGTTCAACATATAAGTGTGTGCCACGTGTGCAGAGAGTACATGTCCTTGCCAGTCGCAGACTAGTTGACCTGACTCACTGGGCACGTCACACTAGACGAGTGATTTCATGGGAACTCATAACTAACTGCCGCGGACCAGCTAAGATTATGTAAATGAAGAATGTCACGTGGGCTTTAAGTATTTAACTCCGCCCATAGTCCACAGGTGCCATGCCCCATTCTGGAAGTGACAGTTGACAGAGCACAGTGACTGTCACGATGATACGCTGTGGTTAAGTGGAGGGTTGTGGGAGGCTCATCTGACTCAAACACTGACGACTGTCGAGTGGACCAACTGCCATAAACGTCCAGTTCTCCTTTCCATCATCCGTGTGTGGGTTGCGTCCTCCCTGTCTAGCGTGGAGCTTTGCAGGACCCAAAGGTCTATGAATTACGGGCGGAGTTAAACGTTGAAGCCCGCCCAGGTTTAGCCACGCCCCTTTCTGCCGTGAGCACCTCCTCATCGATTTTCTCAGAGTGGCCGTAGCGGCTGCTGTGGCCAACAGAGGGCGCTGTTTCATGTACTTTCCTTCACATCCCAGACTCGGAAGCTCCTCAGATGTGGTAGCTTTTTATCCAGAAGTCTCTGTCAGTGTTTTCCCGTCCTTGCGCACAGTTAATCCCTCAGAGTTGGAGGGTCTCTGGCAGGCTTTACCTCCCCTTCTGCCTTCTTGCTCTTATTTCATTCTGAGGGTCTGAAAGAACTGCTCACCATCTTTATTATGTTTTCTTTATTTCTTAATTTGCAGTGAAGGCCACACAGAAGACAACGAAGCGGAGGTGAGTGGACGACGTCTGCTTGGTTAATTTTTTAAGCCCCCTTTCTTTTTCTGTTGGTCGGGGTTTACATTTTTGGATGCAGGGTTTGTGCTTCAGGACTGTGGGGCACAAAGAGGTGGCATCTACAATTTCCGCTGTGGTCAGTTTTGGTGACTTTTTGCCCACCCCGGCCAGAATTCTGTAACGCACTTTGGGTCAGTGGTCACCCGGAAAGCTGCTGTATCCTCTAAAGCCTTCTATCAATCATTTCATTTTGTTTCCCACTTCAGGAGTGTGAAGGTCTGGAGCCCATCCTGATAGCATAGGGTGCCAGTCCACTGTAGAGACCACCCACTCACTCACTCAGTCACACACACACGTGTAGAGCCACCAGATCACCTGACCAGCATGAGGACATGGGAGGAAAACCAAAGTTTGACACACAGAGTTGTTTGTCCACCCTTATCAATGGAGACCACCCAGTCATCCCGGGGTCAGGAATATGTCGGTGGGCACGTTGATGGCCGACGAGGCCAATCTGCTCCCTGAACAACCACTGGCAGTGTGGCCAAGGAATCTGAAACTTCACACTGACAGCTGCTTTGCCTTTTACAGGAGAGAAACTCCCCTCTGGAGCAGCCTGCACACGGCCGAAGCCGTCATCGGTAGGTTTTATGGATTCTCGTTTTCCTTTTCCTTTTAATTATATTTTTATTATGCATGCAATGCCAATTAGAGGGTAATTTGCATATGAAGCCGGACTTGGTTTTATAGGAAGACACAATTCCAATTGTCTTTTACGGTGCATTTTTAAAAAGATGGAAAGAATTGGGGGGGCAATGGACAAGGGGGGTCTTTTAATAAACCCCCATCCCGCGTCTGCTCTGTTCCAGCAGGCTCACATCCCCTCCCAGAAGCCTTCATTTCCAGCTCTATTAGAATGAGGATACTAGCAAACTCTTTAAGTGGCGCTGCCCCCTGGTGGCACCTGCCTTCATTACCCCAGAACAAGTTAGTCATTTGGAAAGACCAGGGGTGAAGAATCATGTCATCTTAAATGAGCAGACGTCCCCTCTGACTTAAACAGCGCGTCCTTAAGATCTGACTGAGGAGTTGAACAACGAGACCTTGGAGCTGTAAGGGGGCGACATAACCCCCGTGCCACTCAACGCCCCATTTTACGATACAAGTAACGCTTTTAGTTCCTGTTAACTCATCGCCCATGTCCAGAGGTCCAAGCGCTTGCTCTTGCTATCACCACTATATACCCTGTCCTGTTTCCAGTCAGCCATGTCAGCTATTTGGATTTTGCCTTTTTGGTTTGGTATGTCCATCAATAAGAGTGAGCTGGTACTTTAATTGTACACAATGATAATAATTAATAATAATAATAATAATGACTATATATTCTGTGCAGATACGCAGTTACACCATATTTAGTATGTAAGTCACTTTAGTAATTTATTTGCCATACTAAAGCACTATGGCTGGAGTGGTGGCTCTGAGGCTAGGGATCTGCACTGGCAATCAGATGGTTGCTGGTTCAAATCCCGTAAAATGCCAAAAGGGTCTCTGCTCTGTTGTCCCTTGAGCAAGGCCTTTAACCTGTAATTGCTCTGTCCTGGCTATGATGTTAATCTGCATCCATCCCTGCATGTAGGCCCTCCAACCTGGAGGTGGGTGGCAGAATTGGCACTCCTGCCACCATAAAAAAAACCCCACACTGTTCCACTCCATCTGAACTAGTGTGGTGCTGAGGTATCAGTGGCTGCACTCGGGTCCTAATCTGGATCCTGAGTTGGTGCGGTGGGTGCGTGCTCCTAACCTCTCTCTCTCTCTCGTAAGGCTCTATATAAAGTGCAGTTTATTTATTGGTACCCTTCAGCCTTCAATTTTTCATCATAATCAACGACTTTTAATTTATATGGCGCCTTTCTCTAACGCATGCCATCTCCAGGTGCTTCACATGCTCGTTTTCAGAATTCTTTTGAGTGTTGTCCTTGGCGCGCACGAATCGGCCGGCAAATTCAGTTTTTAAAAATGCCTGTAATTACAGCAATTGACCAGCAGATGGCACCCAAACCAAACCATTTGAAACTGACGCAATGTGATGGGAAAGAGACAGAGGCTGGGGGGTGGGGGTTGGGGTTATTAAGCATGCGCGGAATCGGCGCATTGCCGCACCCACCGCGGCTTTGAGCGAAAGTGTGACGTGAATTCATCAGGCGCCTTTCTGGGGGCAAATTCGGGCGGGGGGTTGGCGGATAGCATGATGTCTCAGCTTTGCCAGCCTCCCATGTTCGTGTATTTTCTTGGAATATTTTGCATTTTTTGGTGTTTTTATACTGTTTTATTGTCTCTTACTGTAACTCGAAGCTTTGTGTTTATTCTTATTTAGTGATTTTGTATCCAACATTAGATAATTCCTGAATTTCTGTGACGCGTTCTTTGCGTGTGAAAGGCGTTATATAAGTAAAATGTATTATGCTTATGATTATTATCCATACATTTGCACAATCAAAACTAAGTCATTCATGAATTAACGATTGATTAATTATTGATCGTGTCAGTGACTTTCATTAAGCAAGCAGTTGAGAATCTTAATTAAGAGAGCGACCCCTTTAACGATTTATTGATTTTCAGTTATAAACTGATTTGATTATTTTAAGACATTCATTAATCAAATCATTAAGCCTTCTTCTTAGTTATGTAATGTTGAAAACCCCGATGTCTGACCCGTCCCCTCTTTCTATTTTCTCTCTCAGGTCTGGGATCGCCCCCCGGGAGACGCTGGTGAAGTGACACAGTGGGCGGACGGACCAGGAGCCGCAGCACAGCAGGCGATGACCCGAGATGGCCGCCCTGATGTCCGGGGTCTCCGTTACGGATGTCGCGGCTGGAGGGATGTGGCGAGGGACTTGCTTTTAATGTTTTGTTCATTCGAGACCCCGGTTTTACGCCACTTCTGTGTGAACAGTTTGCCGGTTTTGTATTTGGAATATCGCATTTCGCACCACCCTCCCTATTTTGCCATCTCTGTCTCTGTTTTATATAGGCCCCCATTACATTATGAGACTCTTCACAATGACAGACAATTATTATTTAATAAAAAATGCAACATTTATAGACCCCAGAAAACTGAACTGGTTTTAGGGGGACGGAGAATGTGTGCGTGTGAATGAAATGGGAAAGAGACGAGCAAATCCCGGCGGCTCCATCCGTTCACTGAAGCTGCTCATCCCAGTACGAGAGGGCGGAGCCTATCTGGGTCAGGCTGGCACTGGAAAGCTCCAATGATATGCCACCCAGGATGAAGATGGGTATCTTAAGCCATTTCCTAGAATTGAATTAGCTGCAGAATATGAAATGGCTGAAACCAGAAGACCTAATGAGACTCTTCGACTGGCCCAGCTGTGTGACGTGATGATTTATATCAGAAAGCGAAACTGACAACAAGGTGACCTGACACACCTTGGGACCAGGAAGGCCGGGGAATGGAAATTTAGCACTGTCAAGGGTGTGCCATGCTGGTGTCTGAGGGGCTGACAAAGTGGGAGGCTTGGGAGAAAGAGAATGAGAGGAGGTGGTGGTCAAGGGGAGGTGGAAGACATTCATTTTATTTTTATATAGCGCCCTTCAGTGAGCTCAGGCTCAGAGTACTGGAACACGTTCACAGGTAGATGCAGAATGGAAATGAATTGAGCTCCCATAGAGCTGCCCACCTCAGCTTTCCCTAAAGTCAGGAGGTATCATGTGTGTCCAGTGTGACCCCCATTTCTGACCCGTCCTCTCTTTCTCATTTCCTCCTTCATCATCAGGGTTTTGTAATGCCTGCTGGGAGACGCTACATACTACTAATGACATAATGAACGCACATAATGACACTGACACTGATGGAACCCCCCCAATGTCTGTCCATTCATTTGATGCTGAACTGCTGTCAATTGGCAGAGGAAAACAAAGCAGCAGCATCAATGGAGAAAATGAACGTCTGAGGGGGGGATCCTCAGTCAGTCAGAGCAGTTAAAGTCAGACGCTTGTCTGCAGGGCTGCCCACCAGAACCACAACTCCCATAATGCCCTGCAGGAGTCCACACAGGAGCCATACCAGAGGGATGCTGCCACCCAGTGCATTGGGGAAACACATGGCACCAAGAGGAGGTCTCCCTCTGCTCTTCTGCTATGATGACCTCCCTAATGAAAAATGTAACACTGATTAACCTGGCCGGGACCCCCATCCATGCAGAACCTCCCATTACACTGCAGGCCTCCTGGCTGGGTTATATTTATTTATGAATTGTTTGATGTTACTTTGCTTGCCCTATTTGGTGAATTTTGCTATTTGTGGTGATTTAGTGGCTCCAGAAGTCAGACCCACTGACCTCAGCAACACTGCCTCCTGATGGCTCCTTCTGACACTACAACCAGATAACGGAGTAACACCACATCCCAGTGACTACTAGCGCCCCCATATGATGTGGGGATGAAGCAAAACTGATGAGGCAGGCACAGCAACTACTGCTCTGTCCGGGGTACAGGATGTGGGGGGTGGGAACCTGATGTGGGCGGGGTCAAATATCAGACTCCTCCCATATTCAGTAACCCTCCCCTAGCAGCAGAACATAGGATGGGGTCCACTGCTGGATATGAAATAGGGGCGGGACTAATGTAGGCAGGGTCACATGTTAGACTCCTCCTACATTTAGTAACCCTCTCCTAGCAGCAGAACATAGGATGGGGTCCACTGCTGGATATGAAATAGGGGCGGGACTAATGTGGGCGGGGTCAAATATCAGACTCCTCCCATATTCAGTAACCCTCTCCTAGCATCAGAACATAGGATGGGGTTCACTGCTGGATGTGAGATGGGGTGGGCTGTGTCAGATATTACACTCCTCCCATATTCAGTAACCCTCCCCTAGCAGCAGAACATAAAATGGGGTTCACTGCTGGATATGAAATAGGGGCGGGACTAATGTATGCATGGTCACATGTTAGACTCCTCCTACATTTAGTAATCCTTCCCTAGCATCGGAACATAGGATGGGGTTCACTGCTGGATGTGAGATGGGGTGGGCTGGGTTAGATGTTAGACTCTTCCCATATTCAGTACCCCTCCTCTACCAGCAGAACATAGAGTGGGGTCAACTGCCAGATATTAGATGGTGCTGAGAGTGTTGTGGGCGTGGTAGGACTGTATTCGGTAGAATTAATTTATCTGCGGTAAATGAGATGTGGTAAGTGAGATGGGTGGGGACTGATGTGGGAGTGAACTGATGGCAGACTCCGCCCATATTCAGAAATCCTCTGCTCATGCGTGATGTCCAAGAGTTAGCTTGTGAGGAATGTGTGGTGTTAGATGAGTATCTGTTTAATTAATTCTCTAGTAATCATTTTTTTTTTAATTTATTCATCTCCTTTCAAACTAAATGCCGTCCCCTAGCATTCCAAAAGCAGCAGTATTAAATATTTGCTTGAAGTCAGTGCATTTCAGGATAGAAGTGAGGCTTAGAAGTTGTGTGGCTAGGGTTTAGACTCAGATGTCTGTCCCTGCCCCATCGCGTGTCCCTGTGAGGGTCTCACTGAGAAGCCCCTGCACCTTCGAGGGTGATCTTTATGTGTCGTTTTCCATCTTTGCTCATTCTCCTTGTGCCCAGCTTTGCCTTCTGTAAGTGATGTGTGATGATTTGTTGCCCCCAGTGGGCAGTCAGCTCATTCAATTGAGCATATCAGCTGTTTGTGTTGCTGGGCACTGCCTCATAAGTCGCCACGTCATGCCCAGCTGCTGACATTCCAAACAATCGTCCACTGAGCTTGTTTGCGCTCCTGTACACCACAGGTGAGGCCAAAGAGTCATTTGTAAAAAACACCAGCTGGGCGCGGTGCCTGACTCCATCTGCCTGTCTAAATATTTACCCAACACTAACCTCAGCCAGCAGACCCGCGTTCTCCTTGACAGCTAAGTTCCCTCAGTCACTCGCCAATTACATGGCGTTACTCATAGAGCGGAGTCTGCGGTTATCTGCCAGGTGGAGGCCTGGCACCAAGGCTGGTGCTGATAATGCAGACTGTGGTGTTGATGAGCCTACGCTGAGATGCCCTGCTGTGGCTGAGCACTTGGTCAGAGAGGCCGGTGGGAGTCTGGTGAGACCCCAATGAGCTAAGCATGTGGTCAGTGAGCTGGACAGCGGGCAGCAGGGGACCGTACACTGTGTTAAAAGGAGCTAAATTATCATAGAATCAATGATCTGCCATAACATTAATGTTGTGATCAGTTGATTGGACCGGAGAGCTAAATCCCACCCAAACATATTTAGGGCTAGGGGTCACATCAGTCTAAGGGCCGGCGGTAAGGTGTCAATGGGGCAGATGAGAATGGCTGGAGTTAACAAGTCGAGATGATACCCCGCTGGATGTCATTCTCACCAATTTCACTCTAGGGGACGCTTGCTTTGAGTGGGCCAGAAGATCACTGATGGATCAAGACCAGTCAGATAGACTTTTGAGGTTGGGCACAGAGAGGATGCGTAAGAAACAGAGTTGACATTTGGGTAATGTGATGCGGTGATGGTGATGACAACATTTGTTTTTCATTTCAAAAAGTCAGGGATTGGCGTCATCGGTAGGATACTGGGGTGGGTTCCTAGTGAGGTAGGTGGTTACACCTTTATTACACTGATCTCAATTGGATGTCTTGAGAAATCATCTAATGGATATGTTAGGAGGTGGTGGGGATAACCAGGTGGGCTTGGTGACAGCAGCACATAATGTCTTATTAGGTTTAGCAGTTTAGTTTTGGGATTATCAACACAGAAGGAGCTTCTGGGATCAGTTGAGGTTGGAGGTCACTGATGATGATGATGATGATACTAGATATGATTTATATCTTAGTGCTTTAATTCTGTAGGATGCTTGGATTGGGTTCCCCAGTCAGGGCCTTCAGGGCTGAATGAGGTCAGTGGTCTCTTATGTCTGTTAGGTGGGATGGGCACTGAGGATAAGGACACAGAATTCATATTTGTTCTTAGTGCATTAATTCTGCTATTGGTGTTATCAGTGGGATACATGAGGTGGATTCCCAGTGAGGAAGAAGGTTACACTGTCACGACTTTGATGTCATTGGGATGAACTTAACAAATAGTCTAAGGTACGGTGCAGGAGATGAGAAGGATACCCAGATGCATGGGTTAATGGTACCCAATAATTTATTTTTCATTTTTGTGATTTACTTCTGGAAACATTGGATGGTCTTCTAGGTTTGGTGAGGTAGGAAGCTCCTGATGCATTAGATTGATGTCAGGAGAATGGATGATGTAAGAGATTGGAGGGGTTAATGGTGATACCCGGTTATTATTTTAGTAAGGCAATTCAGGGATTAGCATTATGGGAGTGACGTCCACTGGATCCACTGCTGTATCACATGACTATCAAAGGAATTGACTTGAAAAATCATGTAACCTATAAGACAGAGGATGACCTAAGAGTAGGGGGAGATGAATTCTGGAATTAGGATCATCGGTAGGATGCCAAGGGTCAAGGTCCTATTGAGGTGCAAAAGCCCACTTCTGTATTCCGTCAATGTAAATGAGGTGGTCTTTAGAAGGAAGCAAAGGGAGTAAGCCATGGGGAAGGAATGATGGCAACAGCAAGTTTATTACTAATCTTGGTCATTTTTGTTCTAGAATGTTCATCATCAGTAGGATGCTTTGCTTGGCCTCCCACTGAGGGCAGAGCCCCCTGAAGCATCACACAAATCTCATTTAGCTGGACCCTTGAGAAGTCACCTTAAAGATGGTGTAGGAAATAGACGAGGTGGAGAGCCATGTGTATGCGACAATATTAATGTCAGATTTATCTTTCACGCTAGTAAGCTAACTCTGGGATTACCATTATGTGGTTCCCAAATTCCAGGGTTTGGTGAAGTTGGGCCCCAATTCTTTATCCCATGGTCTACTATGGCTTTTACTTGAAATGTATAGGGAGGTAGATAGAGTGTGATCTTAGGATAAGGGGTGATGGTGAAGCAAAATGTATGTCTGGGATTAGCGTCATCGGTAGGATTCCCATTTAAGGGTAAGAGCCAACTACTGCGTTATACAACATCTCTGAGATGGCCTTGAGAAGTCGTCGAAGTCCTGGTGTAGAAAACAGAAGGGGTGCTGTACCTCATAGTAAGAGATGTTGAGAACATGAAATGAATTAATAATCTCAGTAACTAATTCTGACATTAGCGTCGTCAGTAGGATATCTGATTGGAGGGGATGAGCCAACTACTACATTATACAAAATACATGAGATGGCCTTGAGAAGTCATCAAAGACCTGGTGTAAGAAACAGAAGGCAGTACTGCATCTCATAATAAGAGACATTGAGAACATGAAATGAATTCATATTCTCAGTAACTAATTCCAGCGTTGGCGTCATCGGTAGGATACCAGATTAGGTTCCCATTTAAGAGAGAAGAACCAAATGCTACCTTATACAAAATATATGAGATGTCTTTGAGAAGTCATTTAAGCCACGATGTAGGAAACAGAGCAGGTACAACATCCCATAGTAAGCAATGTTGAGAACATGAAATGAATTAATAACCTCAGTAACTAATTCCGGCATTAGCGTCGTCGGTAGGATACCAGAATTGGTTTGCATTTAAGGGGGTAGGGCCAACTAGTACATTATAAAACATCTATGAGATGGTCTTGAGAAGTCATCAAAGACCTGGTGTAGGAATCAGAGGGGGTGCTGCATCTCATGGGCAAATGATGTTGAGGACATGAAATGAATTAATAACCTCAGTAACTAATTCTGACATTAGCGTCATCAGTAGGAAAAGCGGATCGGATTCCCATTTAAAGTGGAGGAGCCAACTACTACATTATACAAAATACATGAGTTGGCTTTGAGAAGTCATTTAAGCCACGACGTAGGAAACAGAGCAGGTACAACATCTCATAGTAAGCGATGTTGAGAAGATGAAATGAATTAACAACCTCAGTAACTAATTCCAGCATTAGCATCGTCGGTAGGATATCAGAATTGGTTTGCATTTAAGGGGGTAGGGCTAACTAGTACATTTTAAAACATCTATGAGATGGTCTTGAGAAGTCATCAAAGACCTGGTGTAGGAAACAGAAGGGTTTACTGCATCTCATGGGCAAGTGATGTTGAGAACATGAAATGACTTAACAGGCTCAGTAATTAATTCTGGCATAGCGCCATCAGTAGGAAAGCCAGATTGGGTTCCCATTTAAGGGAGACGAGCCAACTGCTGCATTCCATAAAATCTTGAGAAGTCTTTTAAGCCACGGTGTAGGAAACAGAGCAGGTGCTATATCTCTGGGCCAGAGATGTTGAGAACATAAATTGAACTCATAACCTCAGTAATTAATTCTGGCATTAGCGTAATCGGTAGGATATCTGGTTGGGTTCCCATTGAGTGCATGAGCCAACTACTACATTACAGTATACAACATCTATGAGATGGCCTTGAGAAGTCATCAAAGACCTGGTGTAGGGAACAGAAGGGGTAACTGTATCTCATGGACAAGTGATGTTGAGAACGTAAAATGAATTAATAGTCTCGGAGTTGGGTTCCATCAGAGATCAAAGCTCACTGCATCAGGGTCATTGAGTTGGACTCTGGAGAAGTGACCCATAAGATGGTGACCCGTGAGTGTGGGATGACGGTATCATGAAGTGTTTTTACTAATTTGGGAGTAACCGCATGGCTGAATTGATTGTGCCACTCCTGTGTTATATTTGGATGAATAGGCTCAAGATGGTGTAAGGGATTAGGGATAGGGAGTCTGAGGACTGAGTTAGGGGTCTGAGTGGGGTCCAGTACAATCGTGTCCAGTTTATCAATCCATCCATGTTCTGAAAATGCGAGGGTGTGTCAGAGCCCCCCATCTACTTTAACAGTAGGCTAGTATCAATGTAGTAACTTAACCAGAGATCTCTAGGGCGCAGCAGGAAGTACAAGAGTGGGCCTGAGTCAAGGGGTAGTGGCGACGCCAGGTTTGGCATTCATCCCAGTGTTTTAATTATGGGCTTCATCTGATGAGAAAGGTTCCCAGTGGAGCCCACCCCTCCTGCTTTTGTCCTGTGGCTTTAGTAGTAAAGCACTCAACATGTTTTCTCAGGGTGACACAGGTAGCAGGTGTGAGTCAGGGGGTGGGATGGCGGTGACACCAGCCGGAGATGTGATTACAGGCTTAGCCAGATGGGCCGGGTAGGTGTCAGGTCCCTAGTGATGGCACTTGTTTGATTTGCTGAGACCTTTCACCCGCTGGTGGGGTTTTACCTCCAGGTCACAATGTTATCAGGGCCATTGGAGATCGGCTCACAGGAGTGAGCGGCAGGCAAGTGAGTCACACAAACAAGGTGTCACTCCGCCCTCATTAAAAAGGCATTTTGTGACAGGTCTGTCTGTGACTTCAAGGTGTTGCCTTTGGTGATCTTCAAGATAAGGCGCCCATATCAGTGCCCTGCAGATACCAGGCCGTGTGGGTACACATATGCTCGAGTGACTTAGTAAGGTGTTGTTTAGAAGTGCAATGAACTTCAAGTATATTCTTAGAATTTGAAAGGGAAACCAGCAGAGTCAGAGACAAGGAGACAAGGAGAACACGAGCCCCTGGACAACTGGGCTCAGTTTATCAATCCCTCCATTTTCTGAATACAGTGCAATGGTGCCATGGGCAAGGGTGGCAATGAAACTGCAACAGAGCAAGAACCACGCTGGCATAAGGAAAGGTCCTCATGATATCCAGCAGGACCCCCTTTGAGTATTATAACTGGTGCTGCTTGGTGATTGCTCTGTGTGTGTGTGCGTGTGTGTGTGTGCGTGTGTGTGTGTGTGTGTGTGTGTGTGTGTGCCCAGTCCCTCCAAGCAATCTGATTGGTCAGTTTCACTGTGGTTGCTTAGACAGGAAGGCTGACACATACAAGGATACCAAGAAAAGGAGTAGAAGGAACGCTGAGAGTCACCTTCAAACACTTGTATTCACAAGAATACAAATGATGTTTCATGAAGGGTAATGAGGGTCCGTCTTCCATTTCTGGTGGTCAAAAAGCAGAGAGCAGTCAAACATTGTGCCTCAAAATGGCAGAGTCTGAGAAACAGAACCATGATCGAGAGAGTAAGAACCGGCATTGACAGGTTGAGACGCACGAGGATATCAAAGAACGGCGTAGGACGAATGCTGAGGGTACATGTAAGACAAGAGATATCAAATCCTTATATCATATTAAATATAACATTATACATGACATATAATATCACAATAAATCGTAATATCAAATCAAACTGTTACCAAGGTAATATAGTTAATTATTACATAAAGCTGATGTCACATTACTCAGAAGGTACAGCAGACCTGCCATCTGCGATTGCTCAATTGCTTGATTGCCGCAATTGGGGTACGTCAAACAACACGACTCCACCGTCACAATCTCAGGGTGGGGCGCCGCTGCCTGTCTCCCACTCGCTAAGATTATGTAAGTGAAGGCTACAGCTGGAAAAGTCTTCTAATAAGACGTGGGCTTAAGACAAAATTAGACCACCCTGACAAAACCCACCACCACCACAAACCCCACCGGGAAGATTCAGAGCGGTCAGCTGGACTGTGGCCAGGTGACAACAGAGGAGAGGAAAACAAAAACTCCACTTAGCCACATAAATGGGGGAAATAAAATTCTAGTAGTCCATGGCTAAGCCAGCTCTTGGCATAGGCTGAGTGGGCACCATGCCCAAAGGGGCGCCAGAAAGTCATTTCATATATATGATCATGAGGATGCTGATCTCTAGGGGACCACCAATCCCCTCCAGCTCAATAATTTCATTTGCAATTGTGAGGGTGCCCATCAAAGGTTGTCAACTTCATATGTGATAGTGAGGGTGCCAATCTCCAAGGGGGACCCTCTTTAAACGTGGATCTGACTGCATGGTTCTTAAAGGGGGTCTTTTGTTTGGATGTTTCTTCTTAAGCGTTTCCAACCGAGTTTTCCTAGGGGCACAGGGTACCCTTAAAGTGGTCCTGGTCCACAGACAGTTGTAATAGACAAAGGGGGAGACCTGCAGACCTCGGCTAACTGGCCATTCACCCCCTGCTGGACATTCTACTGGATGACCACCGAATTTTCCATTCTGTTGATTCTAGTATCTCATATTTCTTTAAATTTGAGGAAATTAGGGTTAAGGGTACTGAAAAAAAAAACAGGGTCCCCATGGGCGCCATCCACATCACTAAAATTTGAGTCTGATTGTTTCTGGTCCCATGAGTGCCCAGCATTGCCACTTTGTTTTCTGGGTTACAGTTAGGGTTAGCAAGAAGTCAACTTGGGACCACCAGGAAGAGACCCGGAAGAGTAACGGCCCCTGATTATTGTACTGCTTATATTTTTATGCACGTGGCTAACAGTGCTGCACAGCTAATCAGCAACACTCTTGGGGGTCTGCTAGACTTCAGTAGCGGGTGGTCTTTAGCCTGCAATTGTTTCTTTTCTTTGTTAAAAGCCAAGATAGGCCTCAAAATGGACACCAGCAGGTTTACCCGGATGTCATCGATGAGTGGGCGCCATAATGGGACTTCAACCTGGTCGTTGTGCACAGAGCGGGCAGAGGTGTGGCTACAGGTGGGGAAACTGGGTGGCACTGCAGCCCACCTAATGAAAAACCAATCAAACTCTTCACGTATTTTAGTATTGAGTTGCCCCAACACACACACACATCCCAGGGTGACACTGCAGTCCATGGCGCTCACTTTTAAGTGACAGTTACGTAAAGCAGGCCCGGCCGCATTCTTACACGCCGAGTTCCTGGAGTGCCTTTTCCGAGAGCTGTTGGCAGAAACTCCGACTCTGTGTTTGTTTAAAGCGGAACGATAACACGAACAATGGCACTCCGAGACACCAGACACCACAGAGAACCCGCTTTTCCGGTCGCTTCGGAACCTGTTCAGACGACACCGAGTGGATGTGGCACGTGAAGTCACAAAACGTCTTCTTGAAGTGAGCACCGGTGACTCAGGGCAGGGGCGCCAATGGCGCTCAGCGGAAGCGCCAGCTGTGTATCCGTATCTGGGATAACGCAGATGAACTGAGGACGCCGGCTCCACGTGAATTGTGCGATTTTATGGAACGTCTGCGTTGTTTCGACGCGTACTGAGTGGGGTTTATTTTTGAGTAGCGACGCTGGCTTTAACAAGTCAATGTTCATTAATCCCTCCATCCGTCTTCGAAAGCTGAAGCCTGTCCCACCGAGGGTCTTCAACACAAACACGGGCATACATTTGATCAAATGTTGCAAAGCTTATCTTCACACAGTGGACCCCCCCAAGCCAAGCCATGCGGCAGAGAGCAGGACTTTCGGGGACCACCAAAGTTCAACTTGGTGATACTCTGGGAAAGGAAGGGGCCAGGGGTCTGGTAGGATGGAGAAATATATTCTTGAAATTGGAAATCTCTACGTATGATAAGCACAGGAGATAAGGAAACACTGTAAGCAGTAAGATGTAAGAGTCAGGATTAAAGGGACGTATGTCTACGTATTTTTTATTATTCTGTGTGAGCTACAAACCACCAATAGTTCATTAAGCCAAAGGTGCAGGAGAGCTGGAAGGGACGGGACCCTCGCTTAGAGAGGGAATGTGAGCTCTTTGGCTGTAAATTAGGGTAGCAGGCGCTGAGCTAGTAGGGAGTGACGACATGATGGACAGAGAGGGGCTTGACACCCCCTCACCTGAGAAACTAGAACTAGAATGACAGGAGTCAGGTGAGGATGAGGATGAATAATGGCTTGTATGATAAGAATTGGAATAAATGTAAGAGATGCCCATGGCTCAGGGCGCAAGTCATCTGAATTGAGTTTGTATGGACGTCAAACAGTAAAGCTTCATTCTGCTGCCAGTCCTGAGTCTCCGAGTGCCTTTACTGGGACTGTGGATGCCCGGGTTAGTTTACTTCAACAGCAGCTGGCATGGTGGAACTGTCCCTGCTCGTCTCAGTTGTTCGAATGTTCTACTAGGATGGACTCCGGTGTGATGATGGTAGGGCTGAGCAGATGGGGGACGTGATGGGGTTTGGGGGGGTCAGAGAAGCCCATGCTGTTTATCACAAATGGCAATGGCTGAGCACTCACACGGGCATGGTGCCAGTTTGGTTTTTGCTCGGGGACACAAACAGCTAAGGCAGAATTAAGGTGCAAGCCCCCAGTCGAACCTGCAGTGTAAATATGCCCCCATTTTAAGGACTTTTCCAGACTGAGCTATACACCAGTGAAGAGCACCTGAAACGAATAACACCTGAATGTACCCCTGAGGGGTCTCACACACGTTAACGGGGTACAAAGTCTGCTGTCTCTAAGCAGGCAGGTGTAACACGGAGCGGAGAGTGCTGTGACCACCTCCCAAACCGGAGGGTCTGTCTGACGTCAGCTCCAGTTCTTCAGCACCGGAGGGTCCCTCCTCATCCTCCCTGTCCACCATTTAAGAAAGGAGCAGATCACTCGTGAACCTGCACAGAAGCAAGAAGGCTGTGGAAGCTGAGAAACGGACCCCACGGTATGTTACGTGATCGGTGAAATCGAACAGGGAATCCACTGCGGACCCCAACACTTCATCTGCAGCTGTGCTTCTGGTTGAAGGTTTGGACACGACATACAGAGAGGAAGCATACCCGGCAGACGCCATTAGGGTCACCTCCGCTGTCACTCCTCTCTGCTCTTCTGTCATTAGGTGTGACTGTGTGGAGTGGCTGGGCCACCCGTCTAAGCAATTTGCAGGGCGCCATCTGTTGAAATGAATTTTGTTATGTGTCTAAGTACTAAAGTGCAGTACTACAAATGAACCTACTTACAGTTTGAAGGTCTCATGACAGCCAAGCTCACAAAGGGTGACTTTACTTTCCCTCCATCTTTTCTGAGCTCAGAGCTCCTTTATCGCTTCATAGTATGTACTCAGTGATAAGGGGTCACCAACTTCCTGTCCCAAACGGTTTGGTTGTTATGGAAACTAAGTGGACCCAAGGTCATTGTAGGAGGTGCCACCCTCTGCCATGGAAAAAAAAACAACAACAAACTGGCAGTGGAGTCACAGAGGCAGACATGCTGGTCCGCTCCCTGACCATAAGCTTATGCCGGACCACCCATTGAGAGCCACACCTGCCACCTTGTCATTAGACGTCACTTCTAATGCGCTGCGGGATATCTGAATGATACAAGACAGACCATCTAATTTGGGAATCTTAGCCAATGTGTTGGTCTGGGAAACAAAAGTAAAATTAAAAATAGGAAGGCAAGGGGGGGCAAAGATAAAAGACTACTGGGGGTATAAAGCGTTCACCTCCAAAAAGTGGCACGGGTGACTTTCTTTTCTCCCAGCTTTCACTTATCATCCCTTTTGTGAACTCCTTTTATCAGTTTGGTGAAGCACACGAAATGTCAAGAATCCAAAGTACAAGAATCAGATAACAACTGAGACGTGAGGGACGGAGGAGCTTCCCATCCATTCCCGGGATCAAATGGTGGCAACAAGATGCAGAGGCTAAACTCACAGGGACATGGAAAGGTGAAAAAGAAATGGCCGCCCCACAATCGAAACACGGAATGTGTTTCTGACGGCACAGGTTCCAAAATGTTGCGCTGGTTTTTACATTTTTTTTTCCCAGTATAGCGCCTTTTGTTCACAATATTTTTTCCACCTGATTTCATACTTACACACCCTTCATCAGAAACAAAACTTTACAATTTTATGAGGAATCAAACAAAAAGACACAATTTTTTTAAAAGCTCTGAATATACAATGACAGCCAGAAAAGGCTCAGGTTGAGTAAATGGCCAGCGTACTAATAGAACAATCATATAAGTTGGCTGCATCAGACATCTTGAAGAAGCAGACATCAACCAGCTGTTCACCTTGGCTCCACCCACAGCCCTTCTATTTTCCTCCTTTTGGTGCTTGGCCCCACCTATTCCTGAAGCTCCACCCCTAGCCCTTCTTTTTCTTTTATTTTCTTGTTTGGCCCATTCTTTACCTGAAGCTCCACCCCCAGCCCTTCTCTTTCCCTACATTTGGTGCTTGGCCCCACCCCATGTTAGCAGCTCCATGCCCTGCCTTTCTTCTTCCCTCATTTTTGTCCTTAGCCCCTCCTTTACCTGAGGCTCCACCTTCAGCCCTTCTTTATTTGCTTTTGGTGACTGGTCACACCCATATTTTAAACTCCACCCCAGCACTTACTTTTCCCTCCTTTTCATGCTTGGCCCCTCCTTTAGCTAAGGCTCCACCTTCAGCCCTCCTTTGTCTCCTTTTAGTGCTTAGTCCCACCCATGTCTGAAGCTCCACCCCATCTCTTCTTTTTTCCTCCTTTTTTTGGTACTTGGCCCCTCCTTTTCCTGAGACTCCACCCCTTAGGTCTTCTTTCCCTTTTTTAGTGTTTAGTCCCACCCATCTTTGAAATTCTGCCCCTCCAGCTTTCTGTTTGTCTGCTGTGTGTCAAGAACATGTTTCACAACGTCCTCATTATTTGCACCCTGTATAGATATTTATTATTGATTGCTCTTGTTATTTTTGTTTTGTTTGCTGTTTTTCTATGGACAGATTTTAAAAGCTGCTTGCACTGGCACTGCCACATTGTTTGACGGGGGACTGCAATTCCCCTATAAAAAGACACTGACACACCCAGTAGTTTACATTTGGGATTTATGAAGACGAGTGCTAGACAGTGAAGGGACATGAAACAGGCTTAGGAGTGTGACCTCTGCTATCATTTTGATTTAGAGTTTTGGTTTCATTTTGGCACTGGGGGTCTGTAATTAAAATTTAAAATGAGCTTAGATGCCACTTTCTCTTTTCTTTACCCCTTTAGAAAACCGGGATCACTTAAACAAATCTTCTTGTCCATTTGGATGTTTCTGTCCACCATGTCTACATCTGTGACACCCATCGATTTCTTTTTATCTCCTTTTTGGTGCTTGGCCCCTCCTTGATCTTAAGCTCCTCTCCAATCCTTCCCTTTACCTACTTTTTGGGTTTGGCCCCTCCAGCATCATGAGCTCCACCCCCAGACCCTGCTTTCACTTTTTGTTGTGATTGGCCCCTCCTTCATCTTAAGCCACACCCCATCCTTACTCTGATATCAATTTCTCTTTTCCCCTCTCTTGCCTAAGGCTCCACCCCCAGACACTCCCATCTCCTGTTAGTGACCCTGGTCCCTTGCATTTCTGTCTGCTGCCATGCCAGACCGATTACAAAGTTGACTCGATGCCAGGGGGCGGAGGATTTAGGTGCCCTAGTGCTGGGTGTCTTTCTGCCTCTTCAACAGTCGCCATTCCCGATTCCTCTCCTGGCAATTTTTCTGGATTTTGATGTTCGCTCATTTTATTTTCTAGTTTATCGTTTTTCTCTCTAGCATTTTCAATACTCTTGCTTGCCTGCCTTGTTTTCTGAACTCCTGCCAGTTTGCCATTTATAAATTTCAAAACAGTTCTTTTTTATTCATGGTTTGTCCAGGTCTGCGGATCAGCACAGGTTCTTACTGTCCCATTTATGCTTTGCCTGGCAGAGGGTGGATCTGGGAGTGGCAGCACCTGCCAATACACATCACCCCCAGGGGCCTCTAGGGGGCACACTAATTCCTATAATATGTTGCAGTTGTGATTGAAGGGCATCACCCTTCTGTTTCCAGATTTTTCAAAACCTCCAGTATGGAGTCAACAGATAGGATAATAATAAACAACAGAATTCCGAGAGGGGTGGTGTGAAAATTCATTTGTTCTTCTCAGGTCAACCATGTCTTATTCTAAGAAATAAATCAACAAAATATAATCAGTGAGAATGATTGTTACTAGTAAATGCGATCGATCATCACCATCTCCATCAGATTGTGAGAAACTTGTTCTGTTGGGCATTAAGTCAAGGGTTGGGGGTTGGCTCCGGGGGTCTGCTTGGTGCATCTTAAAAATCAGAAGAACCCTGTGCCCCAAAAACTGGGGGTAGGAACAGCCTGTAAGGGTCCCGAGGTTTTGTCTCTTTGGTCAGTCAGTGTGTTGTTAATGGGTGTTGCTCCAGTTCATTTGATCCCGAGGTGGAGACAAAATGGCCACCAGCTCCTGTGTCGAGTAGAATTCCAGAGTAAAATCCAGGATGTTTTAATAAAGAGTCCATCTGGCTCTGCGCTTACTCTTCCTGGTGTCCGTTCACCATGCCGGTCTCCCAGCGCTGCAGCAAGGGGGTCTTCTGCCGGGGGGGCTTTGGACTTCTGTTCATCTAAATAAAGACAAGAACATCGATCATTCTGCCGTACTGCTGGCTGAAAGGTAAAACAGAATCATCTGTCCTTCCGTTCGTCATCTGTATCCACATCATAAAGCAAGTCCCATCATAACAGGGACCACCACTCCCATCAGGCTCTGGTCTGACAGAAGGAGACCTTCATCATTGGGGTTCACCAGAAGCAGGACGGCCCCATAGAGGGTTACACCTGCATGGACTGGTGGGATTACAGAAGAGGTCCAGAAGTGAATTGTGACCGCGTCACACGTCCAACAGAGTCGGGTCTGAGAAACCTCTTGGTTGTGAGTTTCACATTTCATGTTTGCAAAATCTCATGACAAATTAATTTTAGCCTGAGTTTCACAAAACCAAACCCTTATTACTATAGCTACAGTATGGTGGCAAGATCAAAACTGCCCAAAATATTTTTGAGTGAACCATCAGACTATGAAAGACGACCTTTACATTATGGTATTTGCATTCTCTTCATACTTTCACAGTTATGTTGGACAACTATGACATGTGCCAAGGTGACCCTGGTGACCCCAGCGCCCACTAGCTCACTCATTAATAGTTGGATTTTCTGCCACTCACTCTTCAGACCTTACCACTCCACAGCCATCCCTGGTGAGGTGACTTCACTCGTCTCTACAAGTATTTAAATGAGAACTTCACCTGCTGGTTTACAGATGTAAGTCACACCGGAGGTGACGGCATCTCAATCGATTTGCACATTTTCATTTCTTTTTGTCACCAGGATGAAACTTACTTGATGACACCCCTCCCTGTTGCATGTCCTCATTTGGAGCTGCTGGTTTCAGAGTCAGTTGGCCCCTCCTAGTGGTATCCTTAGGTGGGCTTCAGCCCCTTAACTATGAAAACCTCCATCCTGTCCCATGATCTAAGGTATACAGCCCCATGGTCTTTAAGGGACCCCATCACCATCCCATCCCATGATCTCATGGGACCACCCATTGATTAATGACAACACAGAGAGCTCGCAGACACTCCTCCTGTCCTGCCCAGCCTGCTGCCACTCAAACATGTAGTCCCACCCATGTAAGTCTCAGACACTCTTCTTGCCCTGCCTACTTTGCTATCACTCAAACATGTAGCCCCACCCAGGCGACTCCCAGACACTCCTCCTGCCTTGCCTAGCTTGCTGCCACTCAAACATTGTGGCCCCATTGTCACAGGTGGCTGGGAGTGGCACTCAGCAGGGACGCCCCAGAGGACCGGAGGAGGGCTTACGCCTCCCCCAGACCACTTGGGGGTGACTGCCCTGGTGGCTTTGGGGACCATGGGAACTGAGCTTGGAAGCTCAAGCCTATAGGGGCCCATGGTCACCGCCAGGGGGCGCCCCAATGCCTTTGCAGCCCTGGCTCTCAGCATTTCCACCACACCCAGAAGTGCTGGGGGAAGAAGACCAGGGACACCCAGAGTGCTTCCGGGTGCGCAGCCGGTACTTCCATCACACTGAGGAGTGCCAGTGGAAGCTAATTGGGAGGCACCTGGAGCATGTCCGGGTGGGGATAAAAGGGGCGCCTCCCTCCATTCAATGGCTGGAGTCGGGAGAGGAGAAGGACAGAGCTCGGGAGGAGAGGAGTGGAGGCAGTCAGGAGAAGAGAGGCATAGTGAAGATGCCTGGACTTTGGGGGAGTTTTGGGGGAGCTTTGGGGGTTGTGCGTGCAGTTGTGTAAATAGTGATTGTTGTAAATAAACGTGTGGTGGTGCTTTCAACATGTCTACCTGTTGTGTCCGGGCTGTACTCCACACCACCCAGGCGACTCCCAGACACTCCTCCTGCACTGCCCAGCCTGCTGCCACTCAAACATTGTGGCCCCACCCAGGCGACGCCCAGACACTGCTCTTGCCCCGCCCACAAGGGCTGCTCTCTGTTTTCTGTTACTACATGCTCTCTCAAACTCAGTAATAGGCAGATAGCAATTAATAAAGTCATGTGACATGACACCCCTGGCTCTTTCTGGTTTTTTTTTTACCAAAAAATGCCCAAATTATTTATTTCTCTTTTCTAAAATGAACTTATATTTATGTGGCTGCCTTTGTGTAGCTCCAATGAGGGGTGCACTTTAGTTCTGAAGGCCCTCCTAGCCTTGCAGGGGTGGTGGGGACATTCCCTGCACCAGTGGATGGAGGACAATTTTATAATCAGCTTATCAGAGAGATATGGGCCTCCTCCCTTAAAGTACCCCTTTCACATTTTTTTACCAGCATATACCTGGTCCACCTGATCAAAAAGAAGTCCTTCGTAAACCTGATGTTTGCCCAAACCCTCTTTCAGGATTTAAGAACATGAGAACATAACAAAGACACTTCACCACAACAGGCCATTCATCCTGTCATGGAACGGAGACATGAAGCGAGCAACGGTCAACGACTTGTCTGTATCAACAAGAATCTTCTGAGGTGGAGTTCTGTCTGCTTAAGCCTTTCATGTCTGGCACAATCCTTTAAATTAATAACATTTTTCCAGCCCTGGTACTCCCAGCAGCCCAACATGAATGTCTGCCTTAAAACCCTATTGCACTCGCCCCATCCACTCCTCTGTGAAGAGCCCTGTAAGCGCCTTGGTGGCCACAACTCACCTCAGCTTGGTCACCCTCGGCTGCGGTGCTCTGGGGAGGCGGCCAGGTCACGTCCAGCTTGCCTGAGGAGAGCCGCTCTGCAAAGATAAACACAAAGGGTCTGTCAGGGCCAAGACGGGAAGCGAAGATAAACGCAGGGAAGGCAACCCTGCAATTGACTCCGTCCCTGCGACCGCGAAGGAGACGTTTAATTGCACCCGGGGGCGCAGCAATTGAACGTCTAGCCTCTGTGTCACCCTCCGTCTCATCATCCTGCCAATCTCTTCATTGTGTCTGTCAGGCTGACCCAGCGCGGTCCACGTTGAACATTGTGACATCACAGCAGAGGGGGGGGGAAGCAAACTGGGACAAAGTGGAGGAGAGTCCGGTTACTGCAGTCGAGGGGTCTGCTGTAGTTAAACCCCCTACTTAAGAAACATAATCTCGACCCCTCGGCTCTTGAAAATTTTAGCCCTATTTCTAACCTGCCTTTCTTAAGTAAAGTTCTGGAGAAGGCAGCCATTATGCAGTTAAATGACCACCTCAATAAACCTGCTATTCTTGATAAATTCCAGTCAGTTTTAGAACAAATCACAGCACAGAAACTGCACTCGTTAAAGTAGTGAATGATCTGCGGGTAAATGCAGACAGAGGCCATTTATCTGTTCTCATCCTCTTAGATCTGAGTGCTGCATTTGACACCATTGATCACAACATTCTTAGAAATCGCCTTAGTCAATGGGTGGGCCACTCTGGCAGGGTCTTAAATTGGTTTGAATCCTACCTGACAGGGAGAAAATTCTTTGTTAGTTGTGGGAATTACAACTCAAAGACACATGATATCCGATATGGTGGTCCACAAGGCCCTATCCTGGTCCGCTGCTCTTCTCAATCTACATGCCTCCGTTAGGTCAGATTATCTCAGGGCACAACGTGAGCCACCACAGCTATGCTGATGACACACAGCTGTACTTATCTATAGCGCCTGATGACCCCGACTCTCTTGATTCACTAACACAATGTCTGACTGGTATCTCAGAATGGATGAATAGTAATTTTCTCAAGTTAAATAAAGAGAAAACTGAAATGTTAGTGATTGGCAATAATGGATACAATGAGGCTGTTAGAAATAAACTGGATACATTAGGATTAAAAGTCAAGACGGAGGTAAAAAGCTTAGGGGTGATTGTTGACTGTAATCTGAATTTTAAATCGCATATTCATCAGATCACTAGGACAGCATTTTTTCACTTAAGAAACATAGCAAGTTAGACCTCTTACAGTGGTGTGAAAAACTATTTGCCCCCTTCCTGATTTTCATTTCACACAAAATGTTTCTGATCATCAAACACATTTAACCATTAGTCAAATATAACACAAGTAAACACAAAATGCAGTTTTTAAATGATGGTTTTTATTATTTAGGGAGAAAAAAAATCCAAACCTACATGGCCCTGTGTGGAAAAGTAATTGCCCCCGAACCTAATAACTGGTTGGGCCACCCTTAGCAGCAATAACTGCAATCAAGCATTTGCGATAACTTGCAATGAGTCTTTTAAAGCGCTCTGGAGGAATTTTGGCCCACTCATCTTTGCAGAATTGTTGTAATTCAGCTTTATTTGAGGGTTTTCTAGCATGAACCACCTTGCAAAAGAATAAGAAATCAGGAAGGGGGCAAATAGTTTTTCACACCACTGTATATCACTGAAAGACACTGAGAAATGAGTTCACGCGTTTGTTTTCAGTCGACTAGATTACTGTAACGCACTCCTCTCAGGACCACCCAAAAAAGACAGAAATCGACTGCAACGAGTGCAGAATGCAGCTGCTAGAATCCTAACTAGGAAAAGAAAATCCGAGCACATCTCTCCAGTTTTGATGTCACTACACTGGTCACCTGTGTCATTCAGGATTGACTTTAAAATACTGCTTATGGTTTATAAAGCCTTAAATAATCTGCTCCATCTTATATATCAGAATGTCTGACACCTTATATTCCAAATCGTAACCTCAGATCCTCAAATGAGTGTCTCCTTAGAATTCCAAGAACAAAACTTAAAAGAAGTGGTGAGGCGGGCAGGCGGCCTTCTGCTGCTATGCACCTCAAATCTGGAATAGCCTGCCAACAGGAATTCACCAGGCTGATACAGTAGAGCAGTTTAAAACACGGCTGAGAACACATTACTGTAACATGGCCTTCTCATAACTTCACTTTAACTTAATCCTGATACTCTGTATGTTCAATTCATCATAATAACTACTCATGGTGGCTCTAAAATCCGTACTGACCCCGACTCTCTCTTCTGTTTCTTTTTCCGGTCTCTTTGTGGTGGTGACCTGCGCCACCTCCACCTACTCAAAGCTTCATGATGCTCCAACAATGATGGACGGATTAAAAGGAAGAAGTCTACGTGACCATCATCACCATCAAGTGACTCCGTGAGAACCCTAAATCCAAAGAGGACTGTTTCATTTATGTGAGGTAGAATGCCCAGAGGGGACTGGGTGGTCTCGTGGTCTGGAATCCCTGCAGATTTTTTTTTTTTTTCTCCAGCATTTGGAGTTTTTTTTTGTTTTTTCTGTCCCCACTGGCCATCAGACCTTACTCTTATTCTATGTTAATTAATGTTGACTTATTTTCTTTTCTTACTGTGTCTTTTATTTTTTAATTCTTCATTATGAAAAGCACTTTGAGCTACCGTTTGTATGAAGATGTGCTCTAGAAATAAATGTTGTTGTTGTTGTTGGGAGCCAATAGAGCTGAAGCTGCGCCAGGCATGAGGCTCTCTGAGAGAAGATAGTGGCTCGAGTAAAGAAGCTCACCCGTTCAGGCCAAATGAGCTTCACTTATCTGTGAGATTCTAGCGCCACACCTGTGTGGTTTGCTGAACCCCATTGACTGGGAGCTCTGGGATGGGACCCCCTTTACCGAGCCAATCAACCAGAGTCCAGGTGAAGGTTCAGTACATCCCGCTCATCCCCACAGATTTACTGCTGATTCTGCGTGATAGACTGGCACCCTCCTCTGCCGCCCTGTGCCCCGTGCAACTGTCATACAATGTGGTCTGAGAAATGTATGAGGTGGGTACAGCTGGCACAACACCACCTCCACAAACGTGTACTTCAATCGGCTGCAGAGAAGAGTAAACTCAAAACAAACCCAACACTTTGGATGAGAGCAGCAAGTCTATAAACTAGAAAATCCAACATGCAAATCCAAAGAAAAAGACAAACGACATCCAAGGAGGGCAACGAGAAACACGAGCAGGAGAACTAGCGCCTCAGTGTGGCCGATACAGACGGTACAGTCGGAGCTGGTCCAAGGAAAGTGTCCCTCAAATTCAAAGTGTGGCTCAGGATACGAGACGTCTGCTTGAGGGTATCAACTCAAAAGCTGGGACCTAAATTCGTGTGACAAAGTAAGTGCACCCCATGGAAATGGCAAACTTTTTCAACATTACTGAACAAGCACACCTTAGATCTTCTATGCAAACAGTGACTACAGATGAACAAACGATGTGACGTATTCACTCTCATAATCTAAGGTCAGCTCATGATGAAACTCCTCAGGATCCCCCCTGGCAGACACGTGGTACAGTCCCACCCCCTGGTTAATGACCCTCTATCTGTGGCAGCCAAGTGTTATGTGGCCTGGTCCAGCCACTCGGGTCCTTAACAATGAGCCGGATCACCCTCGGGTAATCACACCACATGGCTGTATTGCCATAACTGACGGTCCCTCACAATGCAGGTATTGTGCCTCATGAGCAACACAAAATCAAACCAGTGGTACCCAAGGACCCTCTAAAGTGACACAGCACTGATGAAGTCCAGTCTTCATCTCAGGTCACTGGATAGCGTCCATGTCTCACACACAGGAAGCACCACTGCTCTAAAGACTGATTTCGGGAGCACCATGCACCCCTTTCCAGCGACCTCATGACCCCCCCCATGCCCTTCCAATCCGTCTACTGACTTCATAGGAAGAGCCACCAGAGACATGAATGTCACTGCTGAGGTAAGTAAACCTCTCGACGAGATCGACACTCTCTCTGTAGACAGACACACTGATGATGGCCGTCATTAAAGAGGTCATTAAAGGCCTGGCTCTCGGTGTTTATCAGGACCCTCGCAAGCCCAGACACTCAGACCCCAGAGACTCAGTCTCTCGATAGCCCCCATCAGAACCTTCATCAAAGATCACAGCATCATCAGCAAAAAGTCAAGATCAGTGACTCTCTCTTCACCAACAGATGCCCCCCAGCTGCTGGACGAAACGACCTTGCCCACCACCCAGTCCACGCCAGCATTGAAGAGAATAGGATCAGAACACACCGCTGACAGACCCCAGAATCAACTGAGAAAAACACAGAGGTCCTGCCTCCCCTCTGCACAGCTCTCACAGTACCAGTGCACCGGCCGGCCATGATATCCAGCAACCTTGAGGGGATTCCATGAAGTCTCAGAATGTCCTGCAGGGCGGCTCGATCAACCGAGTGGAACACTTTAAGAAAAACAACAACAACGGCTGCAAAGAAACTCTGCCGATATTCACGTTTGCGCTCCATGAGGACCCTCAGTGCCAGGATGTGGTCGATGGTCGACTTCTTAGGTGTTAAACACGACTGCTCCAGTCGCTGGCAGGTGAGCATTTAAATCATCAGGGATCCTATTGAGGATCACAATCTAAAATAAACAGAAATGCAGATCTGAAACATTGAAAAAGTAAGTCCACCTTTCTTACGTTTCTCATGGGATTTGTAAAAGCTGTGGTCATTTTTATGATGCACCATCTGTTGGAATGAAAAATGCATTGCACTTTATTTCTACATGCATTACAAATGTTACTGCTGGATACGCTGAGTTGCAGCTTGTTTGCTTGGATTTCAACCCAAGGTACCACAGCTAGTAAAACAAACAAAAAAAAAACAAAAAACCGAATATCTCCGCATATACTGTTATATATTTTCCACGTTGTTACTTCGAGAAAATCATTTTCAAAGTAGCCACCTCATAACAGGAGCAGCCAGGGTCAGCAACTGGACAACAGGAATCCTAAAATGGCAATCCATAAGCACAATAAAATGATTTTCACAACTTTTAATGCCTCTTAATATCCAAAATTAGCTTCTTAATTGAATTTCGCACCCTCGAAACTCCAGCCGTGGTGTGAAATACGCGTCAAAAATAAATTAACAAAAAGCCTGGCAGACATTACTAATGAACACTTCATAACATGTACACGAATAAAGAGTGAAAAAAGAATTAAAGTCGGGGTCATGACATTTAGGGGCACATTTACGGGGTTGTACAGTTAGATAGCTGAATAAGGGGGTCTTTCAGATGGAGATGAATGACACATGGGGTCCCCCACTATGAGGGTCAGGACCTCTTATGTGATAATGGAGAAGGTAGCTAGAGGCGATGCCAGTGGTGCCCACCCTTCACCCTTTCTTGCCAGAGCTGGAGTGAGACCAAGTGGGACTCATCAACAACACCCAGCAGCCATCGAGCTCTCCAGGCTCTGTGACTCCTGGCACTCCGTGTCACCCTGCTGCTAATCCGGTAATCCTTGTCAGCGACTTTGCACGCTTATGGCCAGCCGATGCTGTTTGCTGTCATTTTTCTTTCTTTCCTTCTTTCTTTAATGGAAATCTGCTGACATGGCCGAGTAGCCCTCCTGAGAGAAGGGCAGCCTTGCAGAGCCTGTGAGACGACAGCTTCCAGTAGTGCCCACTGTGCCCTGGCATCGCGTGTAGCCTCACTGAGCAGAGTGACTATTCAAGCACACCTAATCGGCTAAGTGACCGTGTCCTGACTGACCCTGCAAATCTGCAAAGCACCTTCTGTGTCGGCGTATCTTGGAGTTGCCCGCAGAGGATGGCGTTTGTTTACAGTGCCATTTGCTCAGACTCACGGTTTGGTGCTTCATAATGCTCAGCAGTAAGTTGGCGTTGCTGAAAGGCACTATATACTGTTGAGGAGGGGGGCTGTCATGAGTGCATTTCAAATGTCACTTGGCTCACATGTCAATTACAATTTGGGCCCGTCAGTCTTTTGTGAGCGCCCCCTACAGGATGAGTGATTTTCTGCACCACGTAAGACACTGAAGTAGCTTAGCTGTTAAAATAAACACAAACTGGGAACCATAAAGCCTGATGGGCTCCACCGTGCTCTTTCCTCTAAGTGTGGTCAGTCATTTGGTGGGCATGCCCACCCTGCAACCCTCACACATACACAATGACCCATTTCAAATTCCTGGAGCAGAAACAAAACAAACAGTAAAAAGGGTTAAAGTCTTTAACATGAGATGCCAAGCCAATTAGCCAGTTTATTAATGCCACGCCATCTCTTGGGCTAAGCGGTCATCACTGAGCCTGGCACAGAGGAGACATGGTGAAAGAGGGTCTAGGAGGTGCCATTCCCTGGCCATTTTGAGACTGGGTGGAGGTCTCTAGTCCATCGTGCCAGGGTACACTGAGCCGCTGCTCCTTATTGGTAGCGTGCCACCCTCCATTTCTGGTATGTCTTCCTTGTGACTTTTATTTCTAGCAGAGAATCTTATTGGTGATTCCGTTGGATTTGATGGCTTCCTTTAAGTCTGGGATTCCTTCTGAAAGATTCTTAATTCTTCACACTAACAACCTGCTTAATCATCTGTGATGGGCAGCTGCTATGGGCAGCTGACATCCCTTCTGGGATGGGTACTCTGTCGTTACCTGGCTGGTCAGCCAGGATGAAGAAAGAACAGAGCAGTTCCTGTCTGTTAAGGGAGTTGGCAGAAGATGCCAACAATACAAAAAGTGTGTTGGCACCCCAGCTGGAATGAAGTAAGGATCTTTACCCAGTACTGTACAATGGAAGGACAGGGGGAGGCAGCTGGACAACTGGCAGCATCCCTGGGCTTTGGTACCGAGGCAGGGCATGCTGGGAACTGTAGTGCCACCCTATTGGGTTCAGTGGGTGCCGACTGGGGGTGCTGCAGAGATCCCTGCTTTTGCAGGGCTTCTACCTGACCTGGAAGTACTTCCTGTGGGCAAAGCCCTCCCTCACCCAGGTGAGTTGGGGTCAGGTGGAAGAAAGTAAAATTTCACCTGGCAGGAGTGGAGGAGGAGGAGGAGGAGGAGGAGGATGAAGAGAAAGAGAACAGGAGAAGAACTGAGATTGTGTGGCTCTTGGGATTATTAAATCAAAAGAAGCCTTTGTTAAGGTCATTTATTATAGCAATTGAACCCGGGACTTGTGTCACTGTGCTTTTGTCTGGGGTTTGGGGTCCTGCCTGGTCCCCTACTGGTCATGCTACCTGACTTAAACTGCCCAGGTTATAATACCTTCGTGGGGACGACATTATTACTCTTGGAAACAACAGAACAAGTCTCAATTCAACTGGAGCAATTCTGACATGTGGGGGGCTTGCTTTGCAGTTTTATTTCATCTTGGGGGTGGGGGTTACTGATTCAGTAGCTGGGGTCTTCCTTGTGGATCCTGGGGTCATTTAGGAGTGTTTGGGTTACATTAACTTTCATTCGTAAGCTCGTGGTGGCGTTTCGAGTGTTTGCAAAGGCATCTGGGGTGATCTTGGTGAATGAAATCGTCAATAAAAGCCTCTGTGTGTCTGGGGGTCCGTCTGTCCGTCTGATCGCCTGTCTGTCTGTTTCTCTGTTCGCCTGTCCATCCGTCCGTTCATCTGTCTGTCTCTCTCTGTCTGCCTGTCCATCTGTCTGTCCGTCCGTCTGTCTGTCTGTCTGTGTGTCTGGAGGTCCGTCTGTCTGTCTGATCGTCTGTCTGTCTGTCTCTCTGTCTGCCTGTCCATCTGTCTGTCTGTCTGTCTGGCTGTCTGTTTTTCTGTTTGTTTCCTTGCCAAATTGGAAATGATGGGTACTTTGACTAGTCGTCAATTTCAATAAAGCCATAATGCCCTCTGTCTGTCTGTCTGTCCATCCATCTGTCTATCATATGAATACGTCGTTTGATTTAATTTAATCAGTTTTGCCTCATTTCAATCCTTAGATTGCATTGTCGCTGTCTGTTTTTCTGTTTGCTTCCTCGCCAAATGGGAAACGCCAGATACCTGGACTCGTCGTCTATTTAAATAAAGCCGTAATGCCCTCTGTCTGTCGTTTGAACCTTTCAGCTTCATTTGATGTTACATTTCATCGTCTCCGTTTGTTTGCTCGTCTGCCTGTTTGTCTCTTTCCAAATTATGCAAAAAAAAACAGCTGAACCGATTTTCACGGAATTCCGCAGGTGGGTTGCCGTTGGCCCAACTTAAAACTCTGGCTCTGTGTCATATCGGGGAAGGTGGGGGGGGGACCCGAAAAACTGCCAAAAGACCGGGACTACAATTCCCATCATGCTGCTGGGGCTGATGGGAGGACTTTGTCATCAGCAGGCACAAACGTTTCTACCGAAGGATCAGCTGATGTGGATAACAATGTCGATGTCTCGCATGATTCGAGTTTTTGCCATTCTCTCTCATCGTGGGCTGCATTTCGCCATGTGGACTTTTCCAAAATGTCCGTTTCACCCGTCTATTCATACCCGGGCCATTCCAGGTACTTCGGCTAGAAGTCTGTCCGTCTTTTGAATTTTCCGCCTTTGTTTGATGTGATTTATCAATTTGTTTTAACACTGAAGACGTCCTGTTGACCCTCTGATCGCATCGTCTCTCTTTCTTTGTCTGTTTGTTTATCACTTGTGCAAAACCGGCTGAAGTGATTTTTACAAAGTTTTGTACGTGAGTCACCGTTTCTTCAACGTAAGTTATATGCCATGATGTCGTATCTTGCAAACCAAAAATGACCGCCAATGTGGGGACTACAATTCCCATCAGGCAGCGGGAGGGCACTGGGGCTGATGGGAGGAGGTCATCATCAGCAGACCAAAGACTGCAGGTGCAAATCCGAATGAGAACGTCGGCGTTTCGCCGGATTACGTCTCTGGTCTCGTTCTGGGTCGTGTTCAGCCATGTTGAATTTCCAAATACTGGGCCGGTCGCACCATCCTCTGCCTGCCTTTTGAGCCTTTGGGTTTCTGTGATGTTGTTCATCCATTTTGCACACTCAGGACTTCGTTTCAACCCTCTGATCGTATCGTCTCTGTTGGTCTTTGCCAATCATAAAACGGTAGAACCAATTTTTGCAAAATTTTGCAAAGCAGGTTGCCGTGAGTCCAAATGAAGATATAAAGTTACCCGCTGATTCAGAAATGTCATCGTAGGGGGGGATTGGAATGAGGGGGTCAACCTACAAACGAAACACCTGAGTCGACCTTCATGAAGTTTCACATTTTATGGTAATAAAGCTAAGGTGCTTTGAAATTCAAATCCAAAAAAATTAATCGGGAAAGGTGGCTGTAATTGGGGGGTCAAAAACACATCGCTCTAAGGCGGCCATGTTAATGCTGATTCAAATCTCGACTTTACGGCCTTTCAAAATGCTCCATCGAGGAACGGCGTCGTAATACGAATGGTGGGACGGTGCAAAGCCAACACTGCCGAAACGTTTCCCCCCCAACGGTAACGAATTTGATGTAGTGGGCCCACGATGGGAATGACGGAGGAACAACCCAACATCGCACCCAGAAATGGCTCTGGCTACTTTCATGAACTTTTGGATTCCTATTCTTGTCAAGATTTCCGCTTCATGGAGTTCCGAGAATTTCCCCTGAGGGGTCATAAAGGTGGGCGAACACCCAAAACAGCACACATTACGCCAAAACAGGCGAGTGGACGTCCATGAAATGTTTGCCCGTTTCCCAGATAAGCCAGAGAGCTGAGGGAGTTTTACCAACGCAAAGGAGGGGACAACACAAGAGGTGGCACTTCAAGAAGCCATCCAGTTTATAAAGGTGGGATGAAACGACATTTCGTGAAACCCCCCGGGAAGACAAAGACGCCGCCGTCGGGGTTCATTCCAGCAATGGCGGAATCCAATCAGACTGAAGAAGAACAAACCGTCACCTCATGAGAGCTGAGACACTGAAAACGAGGGAGTGCAGATGACAGAGGGGACGGCCCGCCATGACAGAAGGGTCCTCGTTTAGAAAACACACAAACGGCGGGTACCTCGGCTAGGCGGAGATCCGCGTTTTCCCATATTTTTTCTATCTGGGTTGTCGAGAGGTTTAGTACGAGAAGGAGAGGAGGGTCTGCTCGGATGTTTAATTCATGCTGTTGTTGGTATCTGGGGGTCTTCATAATGCTATATGGGGTCTCTCTCAATGTTATGTTTCTGTCTTAGTCCTGATTTGCCAGCTCTTGTGCCAACACTTTCAGTAGCGAGACACCTGCAGGTTTCAATTTGACCTTCTTTTCCTCCTCCTCCTCTTCCTCCCCCCAGTGCCAGGTGAAATGAAGGCATCTTTGTGTGGCACCCGGCCAAATGAAAGTGAAAAAAAAAATGAAGTGCAAGAGAGGGATGTCGTCAGCGGCAACCGAGGGGCCGCGCCTTCTTCAAATAAACAGACAGGTGCCCGCTGCAGAGCCGGGCTCTTTGCAAGCTGTCTGTGCTGGCAGGTCCTCCGCAATCCAGCGCTGAGAATCAGAAAAAGAAATCAAGCGGAAAAGGGCACAATGGCTCACCTTTCAGGAAAAGCGCTCCATAGTCACGCAACAAAAGGCAGCAACGCTACGCTGGGTCTGCCCGCTCCCGTGGGTCTGAGCCGCCGTCGCCTATGATTATCAAATCATATCGAGTGGCAGGCTGGCACGACGATCTGCTGCCGAAGCTCTTAAGGATCTGAGCAGATCCAATAGGTAAAGTGGGGTATGCGGCATTGAACTTAACAGCCTAGGTGCCCAGCATGGTGCCTGCTGCTCATGCTTCTATTCAACTGACACAATAACAATGAAGTGAAAAGAGAGCCAGCACCAACCAGCCCCACAGTGGGTGACACCCTGGTCAAATCATATCAGGTGGCATGCTGCTGAAGCTCTTAAGGACCTGACCTGATCCAGTATGGTAGGCAGAGTAAACTTAACAGCCTAGATGCCCAGCATGGCACCCAGTGTTCAGTCTTCTGTTAAACTGGCAGAATAACTCTGAGGTGTAAAGAGAGGCAGCACTAAGCTGGCAGAGCACTGGGTGACACCCAGGTCATCATTGTGCCAGGTGCAACTTCAAAACTAGAAGATAGGCTGGCATGTGAGTAATGACCAAGAGGTGCGTGTACCACCCTCACCTCACTGAATTTCATGCACACACACAACATACTCAGGACATTGGTTCTTTCAGCCTCATTCTTGAACCTTCTATTTCTGAAAGACTGGCACATAACAGATTACACCAACCATTTTAAAGCTAAGGTGTGCAGTGCCACCTGCAGGTCACTGGAGGACCCTGGTGCCCCCACATATCAAGCCATCCCACATTACTCCCGTTAGGCCACCCTCTGGTACACACTGACCTGCTGGCATGGGGGCGCTGAGCAGCTCCTCCTCACCACCTGCGGTGCCCTCCTGAGGCACCTCGGACCCGTACAGGCTGTACCTCTGCCTGCGCAGCTCCATCTCCCGCTCCTGGGCCTCCCGAATGTCTTGTTCCACCACCGGCTGGGACGCCTTGGAGGACCGCAGCTTGAAGAAGGGATTCTCCTTCGGGACGCCGTCCTCCAGCTGCACCTTCTCCGATCTGTTATGGTTGGTTAAGAGGCTCCGCGAATCCAGGATGGTGACCGACTCTTCTGGGAAGGTTGACCCCTGGCAGGCGTGTGATGAGCTGGAGGCTGGCAGGCCATAATTGGCATTCAAGGCAGGTACATCCACAATGGGATGGAGTGCTATGGAATTCTCCAGGATGATGACGTTGCCGCTAATCCCCTCCGACAAAGAAGGACCCTTTGGTGCTGGACAAGCAGGATCAGGGATGGTGGCACTCCCCAGCACCTCCTGTGGGTTTGAGCAGCTCTGCATTGCCCCATCCACCTCCATGGCATCCATAGAAGATGGAGATGATGGCTTCCTGGATAGTGGGGTCTCTGGGTTTTCTGGACATTTTTCCTGAAACTGCTCAAAAAGGATTTTCTTCTCATGTAGCTCCTGGTTTCCACCCCGGTCGTACTCGCCCGGGACCTTCCCCATTAGGACCAGGTCTTCCTCCCGCTTGGTGTCCATCAAGATCTCTTTCTGCATCTGCTTGCCAGCAAACTGCCTTTCTTTGCCCTTGCCAAGGGCAGCAGGCAGGGGCTGTGCCAGGATGGGCTTCATGAGCGGGATGTCCACGTATTCCTCAGACACAGTGGGCTTGGAGATGCCCCTGGCTTTCCTCAGGCTCTCCTCCCTCTCCATGGTCAGGCGGATCTCCCTCTCAATAGGCGTCTCACAAGGTGGAGGACCATCTGGGCCTGAGTTCAGCTCCAGGGTGCTGCCCGGGGAGAAGTCGGCTGAGACGCCGCTGTCGCTCATGTTGTCTGCGATCTCCGTCTCCATCGGGCCGGTAGGTGCGCTGCTTCTAGTGTTGTCTCCAGGTGGCCAGCAGCCTGGTGTGCCACTGCCTTCCTCCGTCTCCGGCTGACTCTCCCCACCTGTCAGCTCACTGCCTGCTGGCTCCTCCCCATCTCCAGCCAGCACCTCCTCAGCCTTTCTATTGGCTGCTTGTGGAGCAACAGCTGCTAGGGGAGGCGGCCTGGAGCCCTGCTCCCGTGAGTCCTGCTCGTCGAGTGCCAGCTCCCTCCCTCCAGCGTCATCCCCGTGGCTCTGCCATGTGGCGGGTACCTCTGCCACTGCCTTCTCTCCACTGCAGGGCTTTTCTTTCTCGCTGCAGCTTCTGCTGTCCTCCTGAGGCTGAGGGGGCCTACAAGCACCAGTCTCCAGTTCAGCCCACTGCTGTCTAGCCAGCCGGAAGTCCAGGGGATTATTGTCTACCAGGTCGCTCGGTGCCTGCTCTGTTGGCTCAGTCCCCCTCTCTGAAACTGGGGTCCCAATGGGGTCTTTCACCTGCTCATCTTCCTCATTCATCTCCTCCTCCTTCTCCTTGAGTTTATCTTCATTTTCTTGTTGATTTTTTGAAAGGGTCAAATTAATCCCGACTTCTGGATCAGAATGTAGAATCTGGGTGGCCCCCGTATCCCCCTTCACTACTGGGAGCTCCTCCGGCTGAACTCCAGACACGGCGTCTTCTGCGATGGTCGGTGGAGTAATGTCTCCCTCTGGTGGGCACGCCTGGCTATCACACTCTATGGCTGCACATTGAAGCTGAGGCTCCCTGCTCGGCTCCGCGTCTTCTAAGCTGGAAAGAATGGGGGGTGTCTGCTGGTGGTCGTCTAGGTGGGCTTCATGGCAGGGGTCACTATGCGCCTGGATTGAAGGCCCGTCCTCCAGCTCTTCGTGAGCAGCTGAGTCAAATGTGGCGGTGCTTTCCGTGGCCATCGTGATCTCCGAGGTTCGCCGTTAATACTGTCGTGTCTCAGCCTAAAACGAGAAAAGGAGAGAGACAGAGCGTCACCATACGCGGTGAACAGGGGTCCACGGTGGGGGGCAGGGGGGTATAAATAAATAAATAAGCAGCCGGAGACAATGTCGACTTTAACACAACCGCAGTCCATCTGAACTCACGAGGAGAGCGTCCACCTTAAAAAGCAACTAAAGGAGAACTGAATGAGCACATAAGAGTGAAGAGAGGAAAGAGTGTCGTTTTATATAGCGCCTTTCATTTGTAGCTCTGTGGGATCATGGGATAGATAGATAGATAGATTTGAAAGGCACTATATAATTGATAGATAGATAGATAGATAGATAGATAGATAGATAGATAGATAGATAGATAGATAGATAGATAGATAGATAGATAGATAGATAGAGAATGATGTGACATCATGATATTTTACTTAAGCTGTTTTCTTCTTTCGTCTTTATTTTACTTTTACATCATTAATCTTTCTTTCTGTTGTCGGTCTTTTATTTTCATGTTACAGCGCCTGTGATCCTGCAGACCCCCTTTGCTATCCACCAAAGGGTCCCAGTCTGTCCATTGTCCTCTCTTTCAGTAGATCACCTTGTTTTTTCTCACTGCGGGTCCACACTCTGTCCGGTGGTCCACATCACATCGTTCCGGCCATCCCAGGCTCCCGTGCCCCGGATGTTTGCTTCTTTTGCACTTTCTTTGCTGTCCAGCTTTTCGTTGTTACCAAGTCGGCCGTTGCTGCTTCCCCAGGTGGCTCACGTCTGTTCCATCCTTGTCTTATTTCAGATTCTCACAGCTGACTGTCTCCTGTTGTGCCCACCTCTGTTCAGTACATCATAATGGTTTCCAGTAGCCCCTCACCTGCTCTTTGTTTCCTCCCAGCTTCTTCGCCCACGTCGCACTCCGATCTCCTCTCTGACCCGTGTTGCTAGTCCCACTTTCTCGCCCATCTGTCCTCCAGCACCAACCGCTGCCGCCCCCAGTCTTGCCCACCGCGGTCGTGTCCCTGACGCACACGTAATCCTGTCGTTATGCAGGTTAGACAATCATCTACAGGACTTGGAATCTTGGAATCTCAACAATTAAAGCGCTTGAGTGCTCTGAGCCGCGCTGGCGTGAAAGTGACGAGAAGAAGACGCCCGATTGCCCTTCTGAATCGGGGGCGTAAGGGAGCACGGAGGGGAGAAAGTCGCCGTACAAACAAGAACGGCACAGAGAAATGAACGGACGGCTACAGTAAAGTGGATTATGTTGGAAGAAAAGCGCGTCGGGTGCGGTCAGTGGTCATCACAGGCCAGTGGTCCCACAGAGGCATATCCATGTACATGTCACACCCACCTGAGCTCTTCTGAAGACACGGCGCGAAGTAAAATCGCTTCAGATAGAGAGGCGCACATGCGCGTGGAGAAGCTGCTAATCACAGACTGTCGTGCCTACCGCGTGTATGACTGAAGTCCGGCTTGGATCGGAGTGGGCTCGTGTGTGTGTGTGTGTGTGTGTGAAAGAGAGAGAGAGAGAGCGTGTGTGCATGTGTGTGTTTACGTGTACGTTCGTCCCGTCCGGCTATTGTTCCTGCCTTGCCTACTCTTATTACTCCATCTGCATGATGACCCTGCACTGGATAAGCAGGTTAGGAAAATGGATGATGGATACGATAAGCAACTTTATAGTCTCTCGACGTCGGTGAAGACTAACTTGATGACTAATCTGAAATCATACAGGTGAGGACTAATGATGAAAACTCCAACATGTTCGTGCGGATATCCCGGAGCCCCGTGTTATACGCTCAGCCGGCCACTGTGCAGCGTTCTTTCCGGTTTCCCGGTTTCTTCTTCTGATAGGTGGAGAGCGATCCCGGACTGAGCACGTGACACTATGCCATGGACTGGCGATCCGCCCCGGACAGAGTCGCGGAGCTCCTGCTTTGCGCTCGATGTTCCCCGTCTGCGCTCCCTCTGCCGGTGACTCTGCTTTGGCATACGAGGACTGGAAGATGGGCGGATGGAGATTTTGAGGGGAGTTACAGAGCGAGAGGAGTCGTAATTAACATGAACGTTTTACTGACCGGGACTGTAACTTGAGACAAAACGTAAAAGCCACCAAGGACTCATGCGCCTATACTAAGAAAGCGGGGTCGCCTTCTCGCTTTAAAGCAACTGCACGAGCCATTTGGCGTGCTAGAAATCCGAATAACAAACGTCCTTCAGTCGTAAGAAAACATGAAGGGCGCTATAAATGTCAAAGAGAGCGTCAAGCAGCATTTTCTACAGGCATTGAGTGGTCCTGCTAGTGGATAGTAAAACAAAAAGGACACCGAGCGGTCTGGTGCCGCAGTGGTTGGCTCCGGCAGCCATGGAGTTTGCACGTTCATCGCGTGTGTGCTTAGGCTTTCCTTTCGGACCTCGGGTGTTTCTGTCTCATCCTCAGATGTGTGTATCTGAAGTCAGGGGGTGGGCATTTCTAACTTGACCGTGGGCACATCCGTCAGTGTGCCCTGGCATAGACTCGCACGCCATCCTAGGTTGGTTCCAAGAGGAACAGACCCCGGCCAATCGTGATTTTGAACTGGACCAAACGGGTTGGCTGGATTTTATGCCAGGGACCCTGCTCGGGATATGCGGGTTTGGAAAGGACGAATGGATGGAGGGATGGGCTTTATGAGAAGACACTCTAGAAAACCACCGCTTCTGTATTCCCTATATAATTATTATTTTACGTATGACCGATGGCGTCATACTATGGACGGATATTTCAGGAGAAAACCAAAAAAAAAAAAAATAAACAAATACATAGATACAGAAGTTAATAAAAAAATACTGAATAAACAGCAGCAACATGTGAGTATAACGAATTATATGCGTCACAAAATATATGATAGACGTGTGAACGGATTCACAAACTCAGGGGCGCGCCTGCGTGGTAGCGCCTGCAGTAAATGGACTTTGTATAGCGCCTTTAACTGAGCGTTGTCTTTTCTTTCCAGTACTGGAGTGCATACACGATTATCATTCTGAGCCCCGAAAGTGCCTGAATTTACTTAATTCGTACAAACGGCCAGCAAACCTCCACATCCTAGCCTTACTGGCGGGTTTCGACGTCCAACGGATTTATGTAAACGTACAAAAAACGGTGAGTTGCTGCCACCTATTGGAACTTTTCAGCAGCGGCACCTAATTGGCTGACATTTTCCGAGTGAAAAATCTCAATTAAAAGAAATACTAAAACGCACATATCGACAAATATACAAACATTTATATAACAAAATGTAGAAGTATAGTGTATAGTTTAAGGGGTCCTGGAGACTTACACGTTTAAAACGTCCGTGCGGCACCTTGAAACTGATAAGCAATAAAGTGAATAACTCCTTCAATGTGAGTACAGCGTCGTCTGCAGAGCCCGTTAGCCCTGCGAATTCCTAGCGCCTGCTGCCGGCTCCGTGTGAACCCCAGTAATGACCCGTTTATGCCAAACGCCTGCGCATTGCAGCAAAGGTCTGCTAGTGCGTGCGTGACGTAAATGTCGTCATCAGTACGGATGTTTGAGGATTATGGGTGGGGTTAAATGTTTAACTCGACCCATGTTTAGCCACGCCCCACTCCGCTAGCTGCATGAGGGTCACTTCAGTCGCTGTCACCAACCCTGGTCTGGCAGTGATAATTCTACACAAAGTCATCTACAACTTCACCTACGGTTGTTAAAACGCTCGCGCCGGTCCATTCCGTATATATGAATAATTTTTGAATCCAATAAGATTTTACATTTTTTGCACGGGAGAGCGCAGTAGTGCACTGAACAGTTTCACATGTCCCCCGTGTGTGTGTGTGGGCTTCCAGAGGTGGATTTACCATCAGGGCGTCCTGAGTGCGTGTCAAAGTGAGGGGTCTTCTCATGTCACACATGATATCCTAACAGTGCACATTCAAATTTTGGAGTGGCGCAACCCCCAACGCCCCTCTGCTTGATCGAACTTAATAGTTATGCAGTGCTGAAATGTATATGCGGACCCCCCCAAGACTCACTTGCTATAATGTATGAGTGACGATGCACTGAAATCTCCAAAGGGGAAATAGATTAAATGAACCGTTACCAAAGTACTAAAATCTCTAAGGGGGTCCCCCTCTCGCTGTAATGGACCACACAGTAAAATCAGCATGGGGGACCACCTACACCCACGACTTGACAAAATGAATGGTTAATATTGCATTCATTTGGGAGCTCGTTTCATTTAGTCACCCAGGGTTCTGTTGGGGGGAGTTGGTGTCCTTAATCCTGCCTTGTCTGCTTCCCTACTCTCATCTCAAAGCTTGTGCTGAGTTAACTGGAGGGTCTAAGCGGACCCTCTATAAGTGTGGAGGTGTGGGTAGTTCCTGCCTTGCACCAAATGCTGCCAGGATGGTCCCCACCTTCAGCCAGTGATCAGACACATTCAAATCACACCCACTTTGCTTAATCCTCGGCCCCCCCTCCCGAGAATCTGTCCACAGATCTCCACGTGAATCCCCTCAGACAGACTCCCCCCACCCCCTAAGTCGCAGATATTCTTTTTATCCGATTGAGTGATTACGAGCCTCTAGATTTCCTGCCAGAAGTGCCATTTTGGCGCATTAACACTTGTTTGGCTTTATCTGCAGCGTCACCTCCTTAAGTAGCCTCATGTGACAACAGCGATAACTGAAATGGAAAAGGACGGCGGAACGGATCACAATGGCACGTAATAAATTATAAATGAGCCGTTTGGGAAGAGTTTACTAAAAATAAAGCAAGTCGAATTGGAGGTGATCTGCTTCTGCGCGACTTTCTTCTCATCTTGGCGTCGCTGTTCAAGGACGTTCAAACACATGCATGCCCACAGGGTGGGCAGTGCCCGGGCAATGTGCCAGTTAAAGGAAGGGACAGCTAACTGTTACTGCCCAAAGACCCTAGTGTGTCCAACCAGGGCAGGAGAGGAGCGGAGAGGAGACCACCCTCACTCCTGTCCATCAAAATGCTTAAAAGTTGAAGTGCTGGAGAGCAAAATGGCAGCAGGAGTTCACCTTCAAGGCCAACATGACATTCAGATGGGTGACTTGGGACATTAAAAGAGCTCACCGGGTAAAGGACCCAGAACGGTCCTCTTTGGGGTTCAAGTGATGTCCAGTGTGACCTAACTGGACTTTACTGATTAAAGGATTCGGACCTCAGTCCAAAAGTTCAGAACTCGTTTCAGTGGCACACTGGGTGGAGGGTCCCAGTTCAGATCTCAGTTCAAATACTGGTAAGAATCTCTTGGCTCGTTTCTTCCCTCTATAGGACCATGGGTGGCCTTTGTACGTAATAAAGTCATAATAATGTCTGCCTAACCCTAAACCTTTGGGATTTAATTTTCAGGTCTGAAGCTGGTAGGACCCTGAGTTCTGACCTTCTGTCCCCTCCATGTTGTATCTCTTCAAGGGCTCTGTCTGCCTTTGTTCATTTTCCATTCTTCTGTGTGTATTCATTTTATTTATGTTGATCTGCTATTGGCTGTGTTTATGTTCCAATGATGTTCCACTGATCTTGTGGGTGGTGCCTTCAAGGGGCGGGGCCATCTGCCAATCATCGCCAGGAACTGCCCTCTGCTCTATAAATCTCCCACAGTTCCTGACGGTTCATTTCCATTCTGCTTCGGAGTTTGCTGGGTGTTCCTTTGGACGGTCCCGTGCTTTTGGGATTCTTTGGATTTTTGACCTTATGGCTCCATTTTTGATTGATTGCCTCTTGCAAATTTGTGCTCCTATGGAGCTTCACGCTTGGGGCAGAGGGCCTATTTTTTTGTGAATTTGTATTTATTTATAAAGTCTCTGTGTTTGTTCCTATTACTTGCCAGGGTTTGATGCTGATATCCCCCTCTAGTGGGCATTTTTGAAAGTGTGTTTGGGATAATGTGTGTTCATGTCATTATCTTCCTAATACCATAAACTCTTTGGACACGTTTACCAGGGGGCACTGGATTTTTTGGGGGTGAGTACAATACAAGTAAGGCTCACATTTACATGTGTTGAACCCAATGCCCCAGTGCAGTGACGGGGACACCGTCCTATGAAAATGTCACATGAGATGTAAAACCAAGGTCCTGACTCTCTGAACTCATCCTTTGTTAAGAGTAGGGTGTACCCCGATGTGCTGGCTAAATTGCTCACCCTGGCCCCCCAATCATCTCTTCCTGAGCCTTCTTGGCCATGGAGGTGGTGCTCATTGACCAAGTAAGGTAAGCTGGCAGGTGTGCGCCCAGGAATATCTGCCTCAGAGCCCGCAATGTGCAGTGGGGTGTAGACACCATGGGCCTTCCTGAAGGCCAATGGTCATCTCTGTCATCTTGTCACACATTAAGTCTCCAGCCCCATTGCCTCCGAGACCACCACGTGTTTTGTCATCGTTGTCACACGTCCTTTGCATGGATGATACAAGGACTGCAGTAGCCAGAGCTGGAGCATCATGGAGACCATGAGGCTGGCGTTCATAATGAATGGCACTATATAAAGCGAGTGGACTTGAATGATCACATTGACTGATCTGTCATGAGAGTCATGCAGCCCACCTAAGGGGCAGAGAAAAGGGTGGCGTTACAGGTAAGGGGGCTGGAGTGCATATGGGTGGGAGTCATTGCAAGGGACATGGCAAGGGTTCTGCTGGTCTGTCCACCAAGTCCGCACGCTCAAGTGCGAGTGCTGATCACGCAGACACACTTGACGCGACCGAAAGTCAAATGTGCCGTCCTCGTCCTCCTCGCTTGTATTTTTTAAATGTAAGCTGCAGGTGCCACCCATTGGAGGAACATGGAGGCGGTTACATTCAGCCAATCAAGTGACTGTGAAAAGGCGCTATATAAAATAAACAAGCTCACCCTCCAGCCCTCGTGCCCGCTGCCACACTTAATATTCCAGAAGTACGTTTGTCACAGAAAGCCCCTGTTATATAAGACAGCCTCCCGCCACAGCGGTTGCCACCCCCCTCCCGTTCCCCTGCCACTCGGCCTCATGTTGTGACAAATGGCCCGTGTGACCGGAGCCGAGAGCAGTCCTGTCCCTCCGCCTCCTCACTTGTCCTCCAGTCTCGCTCTCTCCAGTTGGCCGATCACGCAGGTCTTGAACCCCTGGGCTAGCCCCCCATTTATGTCAGGTGTTATTTATTCTGTAAGCCCCCCTCTGGATCCTGCACAGATTTGTTTTTTAATCAACGGCCACCCCTCTCCATTTCCAAATTCCCGTTATTAACTGGCTGCTGCTCTGATTTAATCCACTTAAAATTTTCATTACTCTGCATTTGACATTTTTTGGGACAAACTTCAAGAGAGGTGCAGCATGGTGGCCAAGTGACTGGCACTCCCGCTTCACAAAACCCCCCCAAATGTGGCTTCGAGGCGAAGTCTGCATGTCCTCTCATTGTCCTTTTGGTGCTTCCACCTTCAAAGACCTGAAGTGAATTGTCTGGATTGGCCCAGGGTGGGTGTGAAAGCAAACTCCATGGTGGGCTGGCATCCCCCTCTGGGGTTTACATCATGGCAAGTGCCCATTGATGCTTGGGCAAAAAAAGCAGCCAACAAGTGATAATAAAGCTAAAGGCCCTGCCGCATTGTGCCAATTTTACTAGCCAGTAGCCGTCATAATCTTCATTTATGTCATCTTAGCGAGTCGGTGGAGGTCACAGTGCCCTTCCGTGAATGGCAGTTGTGAAGTGTGACATTCACCACCAAGAAGGAATAACTGGCACAAAATCCACACAATGGTCCCACTCTTAGGAGAAGGAGTGAAAGCCTCTTATCAGTTTTCCTAATTTAGGGCACTGCTGTTAACTTCAGCAGGACGTTAGCTGTGCCAGCTCACTAGGTGCCACCAGAAGGTGGCGCTCAGGCAGAGATCGTGAAATGTGTGGGAACAACAGTGAAGTTGTATGAAGATATCAATCTGACAGGGACAGAATTAAATCTGTGAGGCCTCTTGGACGTTCCATCAACACGGAGAAGCCATGCAGTGCCAGCCTGAAATGAGCCCCTTGGTAACATTTTGGCAAAAACAAGGAAGCTTTATAGTAAGCGATGATCCGCGTAGGGCATTAAGACATTTCTCGAATTTTTTGTGTTTCCTCGTCACTCCACATGAGGTCATGTGATAGTGTGAAGAGCGCGGTCCAAAGAGTAGATGGGCATGCCAAGGTGACAACTCAAGAGGCTGTGGATGCAAACTGTGCTGCGGTAACCAGCAAATTACCTCGAAGAGTAGGCGGGGCTGGATGGGTGACTGACAGTGAACTGTCCATAGAGATACGCTGAGCTCAGCGTTCCATGAGCCTCTGGGACATTCCTGTTACTCTTCACAAGCTTGGGACGGTTCAGAAGAGAAGAGGGGGGTGATGGCAAGAAGTACGGTATGGCACGGTGGAAGATGCCAGGGACCCAAGGAATTGGAAACGTCACTTCAGCCATGGCCAGTTAGAGCAAATCTGTGACTTGGCGGCTGGAGATTCTCCTAAAAGTACGGCTGTGGATCAACCTTCCGGTCAGCCATTTCATGTTATCCCACCCCGTCCTGGGCTTTCCATCTCGGTGCTCGCCACTGTATGATGATTGATATTGCTGCCATCAAGTGGGGGCACCAGCTTAGTGCAGTGTCCTGCCTTATTATTTATATATATATTGTCACACACGTGCACATGGGAGCCAGCCACAGCGACCAAAAGAAGGAAATACCCAGCCAGGGGGTGGCAGGGTGCATTCAACCCTCTTATTTTGTCCCCGCAGACCACACACGGGAAATCCTACCTGAATACGAAGACGTCACTTCCACCTCGTCTCTCAGGATGTCACTTCCTGTCCTGGCCCTGAGGACAACATCACTTCCTGTCCTAGCCACAAGGACGACATCACTTCCTGTCCCGGCCCTGAGGACGACATCACTTCCTGTCCCGGCCCTGACGACGACATCACTTCCGTAAACCTCCCTATTAAACCCCACGTCCTTCCTCTGCTGATCAGGTCTGCTTTGGACTCCGTTCTTTACTTTGTTGTACTGAATACTTTGCCTTATTTTGCAGCCAAGGTCAAGTACACGGGTCATTTCACAATATAAGTACATATAAAATATTGAACATCATTATTATTATTATTATTTTTATTATTATTACCCTTGGGATCACAGACTACAGAAGAGGTAGCAATTTATGGCAAGCGGTGCCATGATATCGTGCCGCCATTCGTTCCCAGCCTGAGTTCCGCGGGAGATGCCTGCCTTGTAATTCATGTCCCACTCCGAGGTCGGACAAATTCTCATTATAGTCTGACATTTAGGGCAGTTCCTTGGAGGGATTCTGACCAATGGGGGTCCAGGTTAGTGCAGGTGGGCTCTGTGTGTGAGATTAATGAGCGCTCCTCTAGTCGTGCATTAGCATGTTGAAGCTCACAAGTCTCTCATGTTTTATGGACCACAACAGAATGAATCAGAAATAACAAGGGCTGGCCTTGCGCCTGAATTCGCCGTACATGTTAACTTTTCACACGACACCATTTGCCACAAAAAGAGGGCAAGTATGTGACACTTTGGAAATAAGAAATGGCAGAGGGATGTCGGCCAATAGTCATGCAATTTGACTTGTCCTGCTACCCAATGTCGTGTAATCTGACATCCTCAGGCAACAAGATCAGCAATGCAGTCATCAAGCTTGACAGCCCCTCTGACGAGAAGTCACGAGATGTGCCACCAGCCTAAGAGGAGGTGAGGCATAATCACAGAGCGGGCGCATACAGAACATTATTTATGTATTTATAACAATTATTACTTGTTTTAAATTTGATCCAGAAAAATACGACGGAAGAGTGAATCCTGCACTTGAGCACCCCTAGTGGAGACTAAGGGAAGTGCACTTTAGACTACGGCACATCTTCATACAAGACGTCAGTGGGTGGTGGGGTGGAAGTGGACACCATGACATCTTTTAGGGTGTAACTGAATAAGAAATGGGAGACAACCAAACCGATGACCCGTGGACCAAATGGCTGCCTGTGTTTGTCCGGCCTGTGATGTTTTAACACAATTTGAAGAGAGCTAAGCTGAAGTGAGTGGTCATGGGTGTATGAGAGTACATCCTGCCCAGGGTTAATTCCTGCCTGATCTGAAATGGCCTTCTGTTTACAGAGGAGGAGGCCGTTGCTATAAATGTGAGGGGAAGGGCATGGTGGGCATGATGGCCATGTTGACGAGATATGGTGTACACGCAGAACTAGACATTCGTTAGATGGCACGACTTGAGGCGCCAAAGGCTGCCAGTACACATCCCACTTTTGCCTCTCTTTGTGATTCAGAAATAAAACGCTTAACAACCAGCCAGCTGATTTACATCGGAGCATTTCACCCGTATGGGACTCTAAGAGTCGCTTAAACTGGAGCCCTCCATTTACATCCCAATACTACGCCACTCTGCAAGTCTGCCAGTTCATATCCCACCGCTGCCCCCCTGGGAGATTCTGACAGTCACCAAACCCACAGCCGTCCATTCCTGTCCCGCGACTTCCTCCATTTCGGCCTGTAAACCTCACTTAGTCCAAGCCTGCTAAGTTCAGCTGGGAAGCACAGACTGAGAGCAAAGCCCAATGTCACCTAAAACTCGACCTGCCGGGTCACTTCCCATCACTGCCACCATGTGTGACTCCAGACGTCGCTTACCTGCCTGTTCGTAACCCTTTACAACATCATTTTGGGACCTCAAAAGTCTCCTAGACCAAGGCTGCCCCTTTATATCCCACTTCTACCTCCATATGTGACTCTAAAGGTCACTTAAGCCAAGGCTGTCAACTCTCAAAATGTCACCCAAAGTATTTGCTGTGCTAAGGTTACCAGTGATAATTGGTAAACTCATCTGTAAGGTAACGTAAAGGCGCTATATGTCACAGTAATTGCCAGTGCTGCACGTGTGAGCTCCATACCCACCTGTATATCTGCCTGACTCCAAAATGCCATAAAGAACAAACACGTTTGACTCCATCTCAGTACACAAATCCCACTAAATTCAGCACTCCATTAGGACTGGTTTATACACCACAACTCTCTCGTAGTGCCCCTCTATGGCTCCTCAAAGGCTTTCTATCTCATACACATAGTAAGGGGAACACAAGCGGGTAGCCTTAACCCGTCCGCCACCAGCCATATGACCAAGCGTCCTCGTCTTCCTCCGTCTCTTTCTTTGCAGAATTTTCTCAGCAATTTGCACACCTGGCCCAAGTGCCAAAGGACTGATCTGTCTTGCGTCATGAACGTTCTGCCGAGACCCTCTCTTATCTCGTGTACAAATCCCATTACCTCCGTCCCAGGCCCCAACCAGTGTGAGACCGCCGTGCCTACTCACCAGTGTGATGTCCAAAGGTGCCCAGTTGCTTGCTGCTTTTGTGTTGGAGGCTAACTGGAAGTGTGGCTGACTTAACAGAGCGGAGTGACTCTGAGCCTGACGACGCCCGCCCGGCCAGCATTTATAGGGCCAGCCAATCAGGGCTCAGTGAGAGCAGATTTAGCAGCCAGCCACACCCACTACCCCACTATAGAGCCCGCCCCTCCCTGAAACTGGACTGAGCGGGCAGCAAATTAGAGGTTAGAAAAAAAAGAAAAGAAACAGAGACACACAGATACGCACACACACTCACAGACACGCACAAGCACACACACTCACACACAGATACGCACACACACACACACACACTCACACTCACACACACACTCATACACACACTCACACACACACACACACACACACTCATACACACACACACACACTACACACAACCACACACACACACACTCTCACACACACACACACACACACACACACACACACACACTCACACACTCATACACACACTCACAGACACACACACAGATACGCACACACACACGCACACACACACACACTCACACACTCATACACACACACACGCACACGCACACACATTCACACACATAGATACACACACACACACACACACTGACACTCACACACACACATACACACACACACTCATACACACACTCACACACACGCACACACACACAGAAACACACTGACACGCACACATACACACACACACACTCACGCACACACAGATACACACACACTCATACACACGCACACACACACACACACACACACAGACACATAAAACTATGAAACACCAGCGTAAGTCAGGCTTTCAGAATTGTCACTCGTCAGAGCAGTCACCCGCATGTCCTTGGGATGTGGGAGGACACAGGAGGACATGGCAGTACAAGCCGACTCCATGTGCTGAGTGACCTTGGGGTCTGAACCCGGTCTGGGAGCCGTAAACTCAGAACTGCCGTCATTATGAGCAATCAGCGAGTTCTTACCTTCCTGATGCTTCCTACTAGAAAATGAACAAAATGAACGAACGGAAGAATGAATTTAATAAACTGCAGCGGGCCATTTGTCCTACCAGTCGCTACAGTGACCCGTGTCCATCCCAGGAGCAGAAGAGGGGGTCCTCAAGGGTGGCCGCTAGATCCCCTTTCTTGCTATATAACTTGTTCCAAGAGGACGGCCCTCAGATGTCCTGAAGGGTTTTTGGCTCTGGCAGCGCTCTTGACGTGTGGCTGCTTCATGCCAGTTTTGCCCAGTCACTTCTCAGCTGGTTTGCTTTCCATGTAGATCTGAAAACATAAACTGTCAGCTGACAAACAGAGAAGAGCAGCGAAGGTTAACTCGGCCATCGCGACTCCGCAGTCTGATTCCCACTGATTGGTTGGGATGTCCACTTAAAACAATTGACCTCGTGAAGTCACTGCACTGGAGCCCCCTAGTGAGTGTCCCCTCAGAAACCAATCAAGATGATATCTATCTATCTATCTATCTATCTATCTATCTATCTATCTATCTATCTATCTATCTATTTATTATATAGTGCCTTTCTCTATCTATCTATCTATCTATCTATTATATAGTGCCTTTCATATTGATCTATCTGTCTCCTTTCATATCTTATATATCACTTTATATACAGTATCTACTGTGTCTGTGTTATAAAGTACCTTCTATATTTCTCTTATATAGTGCCTTTCATTTCCTTATATTATATAGGGCCTTCCATTACATCTGTTTTCAGTTATCTTGTGCCTTTCATATACGTGTGCATTGTTGGCCTGATGGCACATGAATTGAAGATGCAACTTCAGAGGAGTGAAAGCAGTAGAAGTTCATGATGCCCACCTGAATGCCCACCTGCCCATCCTTCTGCCATGGAAGATGCCCAATGTAATCTGAAATTGGGACACTTGGGTGTAATTTTCGGGGTCCTCAGCTCTCTCTACCCGGTGTCGCTTGTTGCTGTCATTTTTTTTGTCCTTCTTCCCCTTACCTGACTTTGCCCCCCTATTCTGAGCCTTGTAGGGCGGCCATCGAGTTGAGTGCCTCCCTGATATCAGATGTCTTCCTTCCACCCCTCGATGCCCGTAGGCTCCATCAGACCGTCTGCCCCCTGTGTCACTCCCTCTCGACCCGAGAGCCTTACAACACAGCCATGAGCCCCCAGACAGACTGAACGCCATATTTTACAGACATTCAAATCATCAACAAGCTGGCACCGTAAGAAACCCAACAAGCACATCTTAGGATGAAATCAGCGAACTGCAGCATGACACTTAGGAGCCCCCCAAAGGCCTTACCCGCTGTGACCCCAGTGCCGCCCCAGCGTCGTCTCCTCGTCCTCCCAGACTGCAGGGCTCAAATAGCCAAGCCGAAACCACGAGATGAGCCGTGCTGTCACAGCCCTAATTTGACATTCAGGAGACCAGAACGTCCTAAAAATAGACGTGTGGGACGGCCAGGGTGCCACCAGGGCTGGTCACTTCACTGCCAAGCTGCTGGCCAGCCACCCTGACAAACTCGCACGTTGCAAATCTTTAAAGATTATTTGTGAAACGAGATGTGAGAGCAAACAGAAAAAGGCGCACTGCGCCAAACTGCTTTGTTCGAGTCACTGGGCAAACACGGGGGGCACACAATGCAATCGCTAGGTGGGTTTGAGGCTGCGAGCGCAGGTCACAGGCAGGGTTATCGTCACGCAAGTCACGGCATGTGAGAGCACAAAAAGGAAAAGTTAATTGTGTACAGGGTTGCCGTGACAACGGTGGTGACACTGAGATGCCAGTATGAGGTTCCAGTGTGACCCCCTGTAACGCCTCAGTGTTTGCCAATGCACATAAATGCACAAGATGGAAACAGGAGAGTGTGTGACATATAAAGTGCCCCCCTAGTGCCCACTGTATTTATATGCAGGCCCACTGAGCTGAATAATACAAAAGTGTGCCACCCAGTGGCCATGGTGTTTATTACTCAGTAGGCTCAGTCCATCCATCCATCCATCCTTAAATCTCAGGGTCACTTCAAGGGCCAGCTGTCACATTCTGGAGACACGACATTCATTTGATGGTGACAGCAAAGCATCATGGGATGCTGTTCACTATGAGAAATGCCAGGTAACAAAAAGTGTGCCCCCTAGTGGTCAATCTGCAGGTCCACTGAGCTGAATAATAGAAAAGTGGGCCCCCTAGTGGTCAATCTGCAGGTCCACTGAGCTGAATAATAGAAAAGTGGGCCCCCTAGTGGCCATAGCATTCAGCAGTAAATGACAGAGACGGCCCTGAGAAATTACCTTCTTCTGCCAGTCCTTGGAAGTTTTCGAATTATGGACACTGTGACACTGTGACACTGACACGGCTTGGAGTGACACGTAGTATTAAAGGAGCTATATAAAAATCATCAGGATCAGTCCTCACCACTAACTCCTAGCATGCACTTCTGGGAGTCACTTTGGGTGCCGGTGCTGTCATTGTTAAGACGTGAAAACATCAGTACAGTGATTATAGCGCCTTTTACATTTATCGATCTCTTTATGATGCAGGGTGTTCTCTATATGCTGCACACATGACGTGTCCTACTATGACAGTGAATGGCATAACTTAAATGGTGCCCCCAGTTCCATCCCCACCCAGTGACATTGCCAATGAGTCGCTTCATCTGCTGGTGCCTTTAAAGTTAGAAATGACAGACAGAACTGAAGTGTGGGGCCGCTGTGTCTATGAATAACGCAAAGATGGAGGTCAGCGGAGCAGACATCAGGAATGGCAAAGGGAGCCCAATGTTACAGTCGCCCTCTGGTGGTTGCAGTGCTGCTCTGCAGATTCACTCCTCACCAGTAACTGCACGGATGGCTGATGTCACTTCTTCTGCCAAGGCTCACGCTGCCCCCTGGTGGCTGCTCTTTTCCTTTGCAGATTATTGTCGCCATTCGCACAGACTTCCAAGATCAGCATCGTCACATGTATGGAGTTCAGTGAAATTCTCACTTGCACGTGCTGATCAACACACAACACACTGCCAGTCTCCAGCACCTCCATTAGGAAACAGAACATGACTCACTGCTTAAGGTAAAGTGGGCCCTTGGGCCCCCCATCCCAGTTGCATTATACTGGAATTAACTGCTGCGTCAGTAAATCAGGGTATGAAGTGAGGCCCCCTAGTGGCTACTGTGTTACTGTGCAGGTTAAATCCGCCATCAGTAACTCACTTCATAAAGTATTGCCCTCTAGTGGCCACTGTGCTGCACTGCAGGTTAACTGCTTGATCAGTAAGTCAATGTATAAAGTTTGGGCCGCTGGTCGCTGTTGTATTACATCCATCCATCCATCCATCCATTTTCTAACCCGCTGAATCCAAACACAGGGTCACGGGGGTCTGCTGGAGCCAATCCCAGCCAACACAGGGCACAAGGCAGGAACCAATCCAGGGCAGGGTGCCAACCCACCACAGGACACACACAAACACACCCACACACTAGGGCCAATTTAGAATCACCAATCCACCTAACCTGCATGTCTTTGGATTGTGGGAGGAAACAGGAGTGCCCGGAGGAAACCCACGCAGACACGGGGAGAACATGCAAACTCCACGCAGGGAGGACCTGTTGTATTACAATGAAGGACAATTCCAAAATATCAATAAGTAACTGAATAAAATGTGTGACCCCACAGGTTGAGAACCACTGCGCTACTGTGTTAATATACCATTTACTGTACTTACTCCATTAATAACATACCACGTAATGCATGGCCCCCTAGTGGCTACTGTGTTACTGTGCAGTTTGATTTCACCATCAGTAACTCACTTCATAAAGTATCGCCCTCTAGTGGCTACTGTCTTGCACTGCATTTTAATTTACTCCATTAATAACATACCATGTAAAGTGTGGCCCCCTAGGGATTTTTCTGTTATATTGCAGGTTAATTCCACATTAGTAATAATTTTCAGCTAAGCTGTTATTGAGTTACTGTGCAATTTAATTATACAGTTAGCAGCTCACTACTCAAAGAATACTCCCCCTAGTGGTGACAGTGTTGCACTGCAGGGAACTTCCTTCCTATTAGTGACGATTGTATTGCACTGAAGAGTAAATCCCATATCAGTAACTCACTGTATGATGTGTGGCCCCCTAGTGGTGATTATATTAATCAGCAGGTATGACATGCTACGTTATGTATAAAGTGTATTTCCTAAATTGCTATTGTGTTACTGAGCAGTTAAATCCCAACATTAGTAATTTACTGCTCAAACTGCTTACTGTGCAGTTTAATTATGCCTTTAGCAACTCACTACTTAGTGCCTACTGCCCCTAGCGGTGATTGTGTTGCAGTGCAGGGAAATTCTCCCCCTTAGTAACAATTGTATTGCGCTGAAGACTAATTTCCATATCAGTAACTTACTGTATGATATGTGGCCTGCTAGTGGCGATTATATTAATCAGCAGGTATGACATGCTACATATGCATGAAACGTATTTCCTAAATTACTATTGTGTTACTGTGCACTTAAATTCCACCCTTCCAGTTCCTTCATCAGTAGGTCAATGTATAAAGTGTGGCCCCCTAGTGGTTCCTGGGTGACTGCACAGTTAAATTCCACCATTAATAACTAAGTGCTCAAAGTGTGGCCCCCTGGTGGCTACTGTATTAATTTCCTCCCTCAGTAAGTCAGTATGTAAAGTGTGGCCCCCTAGTGGCTCCTGGGTGACTGCACAGTTAAACTCCACCATCAGTCACTCACTGTGCAGCAGGTGGCCCTCTAGTGGCCGTTCTGCTTCTCTGCAGGTGTGTAAACCTCGATGTATTTGCTCACGTGAGCCGCTTATTCTGCCCGTGGCCACATTGACTGGTGTTCAGTACGTCAGGAGATTATTAAATCCTAACCATCAATTATCCCCAGTGACTCATTGCGTCACCCCAGTGAGTCCCTTCATGTGCCAGTGCCATCACTGACAATACGGTGTACTGAAATTAATAAGCTGCCATTTATGTGCAGCACGTCAATGTACCCAGCAGGGTGAGCGGATGGCACCGGCTGACAGCTTTACGCAATTAAATGAACACAAATTGTGAAATCAGCCGCCGGCACCTGAGCGCCAGGTGCTGTCACCTGCTGCAATGCGAATTCACGTTGAAGTCAGGAAGCCCTTCATGCGTTATCTCCTTCTGATTAACATTATCAGCAGCACGTCAGCCGGCCCTCCTTATCAGTGTCCTTCAGAGTGACCCTCAACTGGACCCTCGGGTTGGACTGAAGACAAGACAAAGGACTTTGGCCACGGGTTCAAATCCTTTATTCACGTTCAGACCGCTGGGCTCTTGGTGTCAGTCTGCCCGTCCATCCCAGCGGCTCTCTTAGAAACACATTCAGCGCACAATGGGGCAGGTCCACCACATCTCAACTGTGGTCCTCGGAGTTCTCACTACGTCCTTCACACTCCACTTCTCATCTCAGATCCCAGTCAGACGACTCCACACGTCCACCATGGGCTCCACTGGGAGGAAACCTTAACTGGGAGAAAAGACCTCTGAGCCGCTCTCCTGCACCCTGGGCATTTGAAATACGAGCAGGTGGGCAGCACTTGTGGCCTTAAATGACACAGCTGGTGTCCCAAAGTCATCCCCAATGTGGATGAAGCAGGCTTGACAACGCATGGAGGGGACACTTCAGGAACGTTTCGCGTCCCAGGCTGATCGTTTTGAGGTCAAAGTCACGATGAAGTCGCCAGCATTGAAGTTTGGCCCAACGTCTCACTTAGAGAGCTGCCAGAGGACACAGATTGTGTCTGGGTTAGTGAAAGAGACGCCATCTCAAAAGCAGCCTGATCCGGTTTAGGGGGGCAGCAGGGGGTGCAAGAGAGAGAGATAAAAAGGTCTGGTAGAGCAGCAGATGGGAACGGCAGACGGGTGACCAAGAGGCAGCCGCAAGGCTCTGGTCGGCGAGCAGCACCACCCCGAGTTGAGAGGGGCGCACTTGTTAATGCAACATCCCGGGAGACGAGCGATGGAACCTCCTGGTCCACATCATCAAAACCCACCCCAGTGAAAGAGAGAGTCAGACGGGAGACTCTGAGCCCCCAAGTCAGACCACTCAGGAGCGTCCCTTTGTTTTGCTCTTTTCAGCAGCTGTCCATGATGAATTCTTTGGCATCTTCTTCTTCCATCAATTAAACTACAGGGGGGTCCACTGAATCCTCAAAGCTCTCTATGGCTCCACATCTACGATCTTCACAGCAGAGAGCCATGAAAGGGACAACAAATGAATGAATGTGAGAGAAATGATGGAAGTGACGACACGTGAGATACTGTAGATAACTGGGAATGGTGCTGTAAGAGAGACAGAGGGGTATGAAAGGCACTATATAATAGATAGATAGATAGATAGATAGAGACAACAAATGAATGAATGTGAGAGAAATGATGGAAGTGACGACACGTGAGATACTGTAGATAACTGGGAATGGTGCTGTAAGAGAGACAGAGGGGTATGAAAGGCACTATATAATAGATAGATAGATAGATAGATAGATAGATAGATAGATAGATAGATAGATAGATAGATGTGAAAGGCACTATATAATAGATAAATAGATAGATAGATAGATAGATAGATAGATAGATAGATAGATAGATAGATAGATAGATATGAAAGGCACTATATAATAAATAGATAGATAGATAGATAGATAGATAGATAGATAGATAGATAGATAGATAGATAGATAGATATGAAAGGCACTATATAATAAATAAATAGATAGATAGATAGATAGATAGATAGATAGATAGATAGATAGATAGATAGATAGATAGATAGATAGATATGAAAGGCACTATATAATAAATAGATAGATAGATAGATAGATAGATAGATAGATAGATAGATAGATAGATAGATAGATAGATAGATAGATAGATGAAAGGCGCTATATCATACCCAGAGAGATACAATTTGCTGTATTACTGATCCCCAAAGTGAGATCCCGTGTCCCTCGTTCTTCACGTGTCGGTGTTCTCTGCCCGTCCTCACTGAAGTGACAATACAAGACTAAGCTGAGCTGATGTCACCAGGCCACCCCACTTTCCTCCACTTATGGACTCCGTCGTGTTCATGGAGGTGGGGTGGTGAGTCCGTTTCATTTCATCTTCAGCCTCTCTATTCCTCTACATTTTACTTGTGACGTGTCTGTTTTTTATTGGATCTTGAGTATGGGAACATAAATTATTAGTATTATTATTATTATTATTATGATGATGAATTCCTGGCAGTGATGTCCCCACCTGTCACTCTCTTCAGTGCAGATTGCCACCTAACGACAGACTCCATTGAATTCTTTGACTTTGTGTTTCAATTTCAGGTCATCAAATGTAAAGAAATGTTTGGAGGCCATAAAGAGGCGGGTTGATGTCTACAGCCATTGTGTCACAGCCAGGGCCGCTTCGTCTGCTCTTATATGGCGCTCCTCACAGGGGAACTGTAAAAAAGGAGGACTAAGCCTTGGCCTCCAGTCTGAATATCTGGGAAGGCTTTTCCATGAACAAGCACAGTAAGCAGCATGAAGCCTTCTCTGAATTCCCGCATTTTCATTTACTTCAACCTTAGGATTCTTTTGTGTTTGTTTTGTTGTTTAAACTTTCCAAATCTCCCTGAACGATGTGGAGAATTGAAAAGCAAACAATTAAGGAGAAAGCTGGACACGCCAAGGGAGAGAGCGACCGAGGGCAGCACGTGGAAGACGTGGCCGGCAGCCCAGAGACACCAAGTGCCGCTCCGCCTGCCAAGTTAAACAAAGTGAAAGGAAACAAAAGCGAAGGCAGCTTGAGATTACTGAAATTCCTGAAGCCCAATAAAATAATGGAGACTTTGTGCTATGAGATGTGTGGTAAACAGAACTCGGTGTGTCCAAAACAGCAGGCTGGCCACTCCTGCCACAAAGCTCCATCTCTTACTTTTTTAACAGTTATTAAGATTTGATGGCGTCTGGCTTGTCACTATCCATTTGCTGTCATTGGAGACCTGAGTGACCTGACCTGAGCTCTCGAACCTGAGGCCTACCTGAAGTCTGCAGTATCTGATAAGCTGAGAGACTCTGAGCAACGCAACGTGGTGTTAGTGCACCAGAGGACCAATGGGCGCCCCGCCCAGCAGGGAAGTCGATTCCTTACCCGGCCGGGATGCCATAACAGAAGGATGGAATAAGTGGATGCAATACCTGGCCAGGACACTTTACTATTCCTGCCCTGATCGGGATGCCCAAAGACTCCAGAAACTGATAGGGTTGCAGTTCATCCCCCTCCATTCTAGGTGGCAGTATCCCTCTTATGGAGTCCTAGGCTGGACACCCGCAGGGCTGCATGGGAACTGGAGTCCAGAAGTGCAGCCCGGTAGGGGTCCCTGGGGGACAATAAAGGGAGCTGCCGGGGATGGGGTGGGGGACCTCCCTGGCTTAGATATAACCCGGAAATACTTCCAACGGGCCACATTACGTCAGCGGAAGTGCTCTTTTAAAGGAGCTTGGGGAGTCAGAGTTGGGCGGTAGTGGGCAAAATTCAGCGGAGGTGGAGAGGGGAGAGGAATTGTGAAGTGTTGTATATTTGTTGTATACTTCTGTCTTCTTATTGGGGAAGGAGTGAGATAAAGTGCCTGAAAGGAGAATAAAAAAAAATGGATTATTGTATTCTATTAATGCGCGATATATTGATTTTAGGGCTCTCTGGCGCCCTCGTGTGGTCACAGTGGGATATCTAAAGCACCTGTCTACCAGCTAACTAAATACTAAGGTCTGTGGGTGTGTCTGTCTCCTCGGAGCAATCCGATTGGTCAGTTGGGTGTTGAGGAAGACCCACAAGGAGCAGTAATGGAGTAGGAGGCATGCCGAGAGTCGCCTTCAAAGGCAAGAAGTGTGGAAGCGGACAGAAGGCCAGCAACAGGCCTGGAAATGACCGCGTCTGAGACGAGGGCCCAACTGGATTGCAATCGAGAGAGGAGACGGCGGTCAAGAGAGGGTACCGAGGAAAGGCGCTGGAGGTACCAGGGCAGGAGATACCAAACATTTACCAATTCATTCTTCTGTCTGTCCTTAACACGTAAGGCAGCTCACGTTAAATATTCCCAATCCCAGTGATCTCACTCCTGTCAGAAAGCGAGTATGATGCAGAGGTTTTTTATAATAAGGAACATTCAACCGCTTATGAGTACAGTAAGTCGGATGCTCACAAGTTCAGGGGCTGCGACCTTTTGGGTACGACGGAGAACTTCAACTTTATTTATTTCAGCTGCTATTTTAATGCAGGATGCTGGACAGAGGACGTGGAAAAGGCAGGCAGGGGGCCGAATGAGCAACGGTAAAAAAAAAGCAGGGCCATTAAAACTGGAACTAAAACATGTCATGCAGACCTGAGAATGCTGGCAGAATTCGTCCCTGTCGCGCCCTAAGGAGGCGAGCCACTTCACCCTTTGTGAATGTTAATTAAGTCAGCTCCGTTACCATTCTGAGCGTAGAAGGCCGGTGAGACTTCGAGCAGGTGATACTTTGGGAGGAACAAACGTCTGTCTGTGGACTCAACAAACTGAGTTTGAGATCGGCCTCCACACCTTCACACCCACCCCGAACCTGAACCCTAACCCCAACCCGACGGCCAACTAGACGTAAAGCACAAATTATAATGAAGACCCTCAAAGGAATTCAACCTCCCTGTGGTGTGGCACGGATATATGGATCCAGATAACGAAAACAAAAGGAAAAATCCTGTTAGATATAAAGGAAGGACTTAAGGCAAAGACCAATAATGGAAGGAGAAATTGAAGGCAAATGGCAAAATTTAAGAGGTGAGTGAAAGGGGTGAAGTAGTCAGACCCTCGCTAGGGCGTATGGAGGAGCTCAACTATAAAGAAATGAAAGCATAACGACAAGGAGCATAAAAATATCACGGAAGGACTGAGTATAAGAAAAGACAAACAAGTGTCGGGCGAAGGGAGCACATCCCTAAAAATCCCTAAGAGTCCCCCAGAGTCCCTAAAAGACCCTAAAAGCGAGGCAAGAAAGCTGGCTGGCAGAGTACATACACCATGCCAAGTGCTGATATGGGAAGGGTGGGGAGAGGGGGGGGCAAGACGTGTAAGTCCCGAAATCTCTATAGACTGGGATTCAAAGGTCCCTTGTTTCACTGTTTTGTTAATTTTTATACATGAACAGTGTGGATTATTTGTTTTCTACACGTCATGCTCCTTGTGTGTTGGATGTGTGCCAAACCTCTCTCCCCCCACCCACCAAGAGGCGGAGTCACCTGCCCCATCACCACAAGGGACCGCCCTCAGCCGTATAAAGGCTGAAGAGAGCCCAGAGTCCCTTGCGGTTCATTGAATGCGCCAGGATGTTGGTGAGATCTCCTGTGTGTTTTGTGACCTTTTGCTCCACGTTTGGATATCGGATTGGGATTTCGATCATTTTTGGGAGGCTTTTCCTGCTGTGCCTTTGTGTTCCTTGGGCTGGTGGACTGCGCGTGTGGATTTACATGAACGTCCTGAGCAGCCATGCCGGAGTGTTTACTTCCTGATTATTTATCACAGCACCCGAGGAGACGGATTTGTGTTTAAGGCACCTTTGTTTTTAAAAAGATTTCATTATTGGGTCGTTTATTGGAATGCACTGAACATTTGAACATTTTCATTCTGTGTTAATTATGACAACTCAGCTATTCTTCTGAAGTAACAGTCCTGCCCTGGTCCATCTCGGTCATGCCTACTGATCTGCCAGAAGTGACGTTTGCACCCAGGACAACATAAGCACTCCAAGCCCACCCTCGAGGAAAGGCACTATACATAAAATAAAAAACCCACTTGTCCAGTTCAAAACTGAGGCTAGGCACCAGCACTGGATGGGAGGTAGGCCACTGCAGGGCCAATGACACCCACCCGGACTCATTCACACGGGGCCAAGCTTAGTGTCACCCGTTCACCTTTGGGGTCGTAGGAGGACACGTAAAGAGGGGGGTCTACCCTGGGTGCTGTAAAACATTAGGGCTTTAAATTTACCTGCTCAAGCCCACCGCTCCCCAGGACCACCAACCGTGCACCCGGGGGGCAGACGGTGAGTGGCCTACAATGGCGAGGTGAACAACACCGAGGTCATGGGAGGTTCACACTCTCCATCCACAGAGCCAGCCACCAGTTCCAGTCCTTCTCTTCGGACCACCAATAATGAACCCCCATGGCCAGTGCACACAAATTATAAAAGAGGGGGGGTTTAAAAAAACAATAATTTTTCCTGCGGCTCATTTTCAGTCAAAGGTATACAACAATGAAATTATTTACATGTGACCTGTGAATCGCACTCCAGGAAGTGTCCCAAAATATCCTTTATAAATTAACAGTGCAAAAGTCACAAAAAAGCCCCTCGGCCCGCTTCTGTGCCCGAATAGGAAAATAAAGAGCGGCACCGTGACCTTCCCAAAACGCGTGTGGAGGATTAAAACAAAAAATGAAGAAGAAGAAGACTACAAATCATTCAAATCGAGAGGGGCGCTTGAACGCCAAGATCCACAAACTCGACCGCACACAGGTGGGCTTGTCGACGTCGGTCTGCTCTCCACTGCTACCGGGGTCTCACATGACGGAGCAGCACTGACACGTCTTCTGCTTTGGTCTCACCGGGCTGAGGCTCTCCACGTCTCTGGATGAAGCAGGGGGCTCGGAAGCCTTCATGCTTACGGAGGGATGTTCTTCTCCGAAGCTGCTGCAAGGGGGCGATGCCGAGCTCTGCAGGAGAACAGTGGAGGCCTCCTGGTAGGACGGTGTAGATGGAGCCTTCACCGGGACGTGGGGGTCCGATTCGTTCAATAGCAGGGGCCGCAGCTCTGATTTCTCGACTTGTTCCCTCAGTGGTGCCGCCACATCCGCCTCTGTCGTGTCGTTTGCTGGAATGTCCGAATCGTTGGATACTGGCGAGGATGTCGCCGGACTGGGCCAGTCAGGCAGACTGTCCAGAACTACAGCGGATGGATCCGTGCTCTCAGGAATTTCCCCGTAGTGGTCTGGTTGCAGGTCCCCCGACAATTCCTCGGCGCACATCTCTATATTGGAAGCGACTTGCTGCGCACATTCAGCCGTGTGATTGATGGGCTCCAGGATTTCGACGGTAGACCCCAGTGGATGTTCCTCTCCGTCTTCCGTTATGACCACTCGTTCGGCTCTCATCATGGCTCCCACCTGCTCTTCCGATTCCTCCTCTGCACATCCCACAGAACTTAACTCGCCGTTGGTCCCTTCCGACTGATCCTCGGTACAAATCTCTTGCTTTTCCCCTTCAGCTTGGCTCTTCTGCTCGCCAACATCCACCGCTGTGGCAGCAACGTCACCTTCAGGGTCTTCGGCATCACTGGGGGAGCCATTCGCTGCCAGCCTGTGGTCTTCTTCTTCACACTCTTGGGTGGTGTGGACGAGGACGCCTTCAGATATGTGAGCCTCGGGTCCGTTCTGGGAATCCTCTCTCAGCCCATTTTCTGAAACCTGAACCCTCATAGCGAAGACACATTCTTCTACTGGGACTCCATTGCCACTGATGTTCTCCTGAAGCTCGGCCGGCAGGTTTGGGGTTTCATCGCAAGGAATCTCTGACTTGAAATCTTCAGCGTCCACCAACTCACGAGGCAGCGGCTCCACTTTCTCAAGGACGGTCTCGATTGCCGGACCCTCTTGTCCATGGGCGTCATCTGCTTTCCATTCAGCATCGTGGGAAACAAGCGGCAGGGCAGAAATAACGGAGGTGCTGAGAGTTTGGAGGCTCTTCTCAACGGCGCCCTCTGTGGCAACACATTCTGAAATGAGAAGAAACGGAAACCCCGTGAGGGATCTGCAGCATGAAAACTCATCGTGTTATCAAACCCAACAGCAACCCCCCCCAGTGCCCATTCAAGATGGCAAGAATCTAGGGAAACACCTGCAGGAGGGACGATTACAGGGGGAACTTAAGGGAAACAAAGGTAAATACACCGGACCTGGCCACCCGCCTTCACCACTTTGTCAGTACCACTAAGTCGTACCCTCCGGCTTTTTCTTTCCCAATTCCCCAGGGTGTCTCTGTCTCTTCATCTCTCCTGCAGACAACTTTAGACTAGAACTCCTTAAAACTTCTCTTCTAAAGACCCAACTAAGAAAACTGGGATGAACAGGATGACCACCATAATGACAGCAGAGCCACACTTAGACAAATGGAACTCAACATTTTGGAAAATATGGCATGAATGGTCAAGTAACTTGTGACAACCCATACATCTGTCTGGTACGCTTTGTCTGTCTGCTCCCTTTGTGGTCACATTGCAGGATTCTTCAAGGCTAAACTTCTGACCAACCAGGATGGAGCAGAGGAGGGTCTTTCAGGTCAAGACAGGAATTCTTTTGATGTATTTATTTTCACCCCAAGCTGGCAGCAGCAAAACTGGAGTGTCTCCAGAGCCCAAAGGCCACTGTGGGTGCCACTAGGTTTTGAATTTCACTCACTGTGTGCTCTCTGCCATGGTGGTGGCCTTGGCGTCATGGAGGTAAAGTCACTGGACTTTCCAAGTCCTCCACAATCCACTCGATTGGTGTACATCTTTGCTCTTTTCAGTCTTGTGCTCACTGCCACCATAGAAGCTGATGTGCCATCTGACTGGGGTTCACTCGCAATTCGTGCCCAAAGCACCTCAGCTGAATCATCACTTCAGTCATTGGTTGCTTGTCACATCTTGCCAGGCAAATCGAGATTTAAATTCAATTACAAAGATTAATACTCAAGACGTGCTGCAGGCATCCAGTCCATTGGTCACTTTTATATATCTACACTCACCTAAAGGATTATTAGGAGCACCTGTTCAATTTCTCATTAATGCAATTATCTAATCAACCAATCACATGGCAGTTGCTTCAATGCATTTAGGGGTGTGGTCCTGGTCAAGACAATCTCCTGAACTCCAAACTGAATGTCAGAATGGGAAAGAAAGGTGATTTAAGCAATTTGGAGCGTGGCATGGTTGTTGGTGCCAGACGGGCCGCTCTGAGTATTTCACAATCTGCTCAGTTACTGGGATTTTCACACACAACCATTTCTAGGGTTTACAAAGAATGGTGTGAAAAGGGAAAAACATCCAGTATGCGGCAGTCCTGTGGGCGAAAATGCCTTGTTGATGCTAGAGGTCAGAGGAGAATGAATGGGCCGACTGATTTAAGCTGATAGAAGAGCAACTTTGACTGAAATAACCACTCGTTACAACCGAGGTATGCAGCAAAGCATTTGTGAAGCCACAACACGGACAACCTTGAGGCGGATGGGCTACAACAGCAGAAGACCCCACCGGGTACCACTCATCTCCACTACAAATAGGAAAAAGAGGCTACAATTTGCACGAGCTCACCAAAATTGGACAGTTGAAGACTGGAAAAATGTTGCCTGGTCTGATGAGTCTCGATTTCTGTTGAGACATTCAAATGGTAGAGTCAGAATTTGGCGTAAACAGAATGAGAACATGGATCCATCATGCCTTGTTACCACTGTGCAGGCTGGTGGTGGTGGTGTAATGGTGTGGGGGATGTTTTCTTGGCACACTTTAGGCCCCTTAGTGCCAATTGGGCATCGGCTACCTGAGCATTGTTTCTGACCATGTCCATCCCTTCATGACCACCATGTACCCATCCTCTGATGGCTACTTCCAGCAGGATAATGCACCATGTCACAAAGCTCGAATCATTTCAAATTGGTTTCTTGAACATGACAATGAGTTCACTGTACTAAAATGGCCCCCACAGTCACCAGATCTCAACCCAATAGAGCATCTTTGGGATGTGGTGGAACGGGAGCTTCGTGCCCTGGATGTGCATCCCACAAATCTCCATCAACTGCAAGATGCTATCCTATCAATATGGGCCAACATTTCTAAAGAATGCTTTCAGCACCTTGTTGAATCAATGCCACGTAGAATTAAGGCAGTTCTGAAGGCGAAAGGGGGTCAAACACCGTATTAGTATGGTGGTCCTAATAATCCTTTAGGTGAGTATATATAGATATATAGAGATATATATGTGTGTGTGTGTGTAGATAGATAGATAGATAGATAGATAGATAGATAGATAGATAGATAGATAGATAGATAGATGCGGCAGTGTCGCTAACTTTCTCTTCTCTTTCTCTCCTCCCAGCACCAAGAAACTGCCCAGTGAAGCCCCGCCCCTTCCAGTTCACACATCATAAGTGGCTCGGCTGCCCAGAAGGAGCCCTCATTTCCATCCAGAGCGACCAGAGCTATGGAGCTCCGTAATTTTTAGATGGCAGACAAGAAAGCTGCACTAATACCAGAAACATTAGTCTGGTGGCCATGATGCTTTCTTTCCTTTACATCATCAAGCATTGTTTTTGTTTGGACTTGTAATTAAAGTCAGTATAAATCACTATATATATATTTATATGCAGTTAACATACATACAGTATCTATATATATAAATGTCAATGTGTGTGTATGTATGTATGTTCCAGCATCACTTCCAAATGCCTGGAGCGATTTTCATGAAACTTGGTACACATGTTTCTCATTGGTCGACTAAAAATACCATAGAGTGAAATCAACCGTAATCCACCCACTTCTGGGTAGGGTGGGGGTGATCTTATGGTCTTGCATGCATGTTATCATCCAGTTGACCACCAGAGGGCGGACTGGAGGAGACTGCCAGCATTCTTTATGTCTGAAATCGAGTTGGCCAGTTCCAAGCATCAACTGGATGATAATATACATACAAAACAAGCACATCAGTGAATCTTCTTTGTTTGTTAATTTATCTTTATTTTTAAAGTTGTGGTTTTTTTTAATTATATTTTTCTGAAACAATTAAAAAAAAAAAACACTTTATTTTTTTCCCGGGCAACGCTGGGTATTTCAGCTAGTATACATATATATATATATACACACACTGTCACTATAGTCACTACATATACTATATATATATACATACTCTATACAGTATACGTCAGTCACAGTACATATATACATACAGTATACACATACATATATACACATATGTACATATACCTGTATACACACACACACACACACACACAAACATAGTATACATATACCTGGCAATGCTTGTGGTTGTTTGGCCAGTCGACAAACATCTGCCACGCCCTCTCACCCACCCACCGTGGCACAACATGAGGCTTCACCTGATGTGTACACCTGACGAGCCCCAATTAGGGTGAAACACGTGTTGCACACCCTTTGTCTTATTTGGCAGATGCTGTATCATGTACATATATATATATATATATATTTATATACTGTATATCAGCCACACATGCACATGAGAGAGTCGCCTTCTGGGCTCATCACAGGTAAGCCCCATCACTCTGGGACATCGGAGGGCTCAGTCAATAACAGGATTGTCTTTTTTTCCACTCCTCTCCTTCCAGTCCAGTGATTTTAAAGCCATGGATGCTCCTGGAAAGCATTGTCTCCTTTTGGAGCTCAGCCTGACCACCTGACTGCTCTCCAGAGCCGATTAGCTGACGCAGCCTCCTTTTCTTTTGGGTCTTATCGTGTGCCCATTTATTTTGGTGGACTGTTGAGTTGTTAAAAGTGCCAACTTGGCTGGCACCTCAGCATTTCTGCTGGTGGACGTGTCTGTTCCCTCGGTCGATGGCCGTGTTCTCCCCTTGCCCTCCTTGCTGGGCTCTGCCCCTGCCCTGAGCTGCCCACCCCTGCCTGCCTGCAATAATTGTAATGTTTTAAGCCTGTGTGGCTCTACTCACAGTAAAGACAGAGATTTTTGAATCCAAAAGCCCAACGACACGACAGATGCTTGTTTTCCCTACCTGGACTGTCGACCGTCTGTCCGTTTTGCAAAGCTTCTGGAACCATCTGTACAGCACTCTGTGAACTGGTGGCAGCAGTCAGATCTTCAGTCACAGAGGACGTGTTTGTTTGCAGCAGCACAATTTCTGAAAGGCAAGTAGAAGACACGCGACATGACATTCAGAACCCGGTTTAATGTAGAGTAGAGGGCAGCATCGGGCACAAGGCCCAGACCCAGAGCTAGACCGTCCATCGCAAGGCACACAGTGCCAACTAATGTAACCTGCACACCCACAATGCATTTCTCACTTACTGTAACTTACGTGTGTATGAAGCGAATGGCTGTTGAGTGTTGAGAGAGACGGCCGGGACACCCTGAGGATAGAAGGATGGGGACACTTTTGGACACTGCCTCCCCCAAAACACTAGATGGCAGCTCCCTTTGGAGGGTAGCGGTGCCCCAGATTACTGCATGGCATCCTGGGACTTGGAGTTTGGTTTATCGGCCCTGTTGGGTGCCATGGGTGGCACCAGGGGGGGCTGTCAAAGGACCTGAGGACTCATCCTTTCCCTACAGCCCAGAAGTACGAGGAAGTCACGAGGACAGAAGAGAAAGCCAGTGCTCCATCCATCTGACCCGGAAGTGCTAGCAAGTCACGTGGTCGGAAGGACAGAAGCACTTCCGGGTCAAGGACTATTTACAGGACTGCTGGATAACCCAGCAGGTGAGCCGGAGTTGGGTGGAGGTGTGTGACAGAGCTTACTGGGAGGTGAGGAGGAGAGCAGATTTGTGTATATCTGAGGATTTACCTGTGTATGATTATTGTGGCTGTGCCGATTAATGTACTGTCGCTAAGAAGAAAAAGCATTAAGGTACTTCTTGGGACTTTTACTTGGTGTCCAGAGCATCTGCCTGTTGGGGTTAACGTCGTTAACAGGGTCCAAAGACGAGCGTGAGCCTGAGAACTGAACTTGATGGTCCGTGTCCAGCCTTGTGAGTGGTCAATCCTATGGCACGTTGTGTTAAAGGTCATGAATTGGGATGGAGACGTCAACCGTGGGCATCTCTGTATGTAAGGATGGTGAAGCCCGAGTGCCACTCTGGTGTCGCTCACATGTGCAGAGTTAAACTCAAACAGCACTGCTGCCCTCTAGTGGGCAAAATAACATCATAATCATTTCTAAGCGCTTGGCCACTCACTCTGCGCTAACTCATCAATATTCAAGAGTGGCGTGTGTGTTGACAAAAAGAAAAAGAAAATGTAAAGGCGTTATTTAGGACAAACAGAAACGGACCCCCTAATTGAATCAAGAGACCGTGATGACAATGTGAACTGGCCCATCAAACGCTGACACAGACGCTTGTCGTGATCCTCAGGAGCTCCACATTTCCAAAAGGTCCGCGTGAAAAATGCACAGAAAGGGACCCTGAAGACCCTTTGTGAAATTAAAAAGCAGATTGTGACATAACGCTGCTCTTCAATGCAATGGAGCCCACGAAGCAAAGGGAACGACCCGAAAACACAAGGCGCAGAGCTCAGCCCTCACAATGGAGCTGTGGGAGACCCTCTGGAATTATGGGGCGGAGGAGGGCGGTCCCTGGCGGTGACTGGCAGGTGGCCCTGTTCCTTGGAGGGGGGGACCACCCACAAACCACATGGAACATCGCCGAGGCGTTGAAGCACAGAAAGTGGCAAACGAGCACAAATAGCATTAAGACATAAATCAGGAATTTGAAGCCTGGCGGAGCGGTGACGGCAGTGACACTGAGCCGCCGTGACCAGCCTGCTGCATTCTGCCGCATGAAGCTTCACATGACAAACAGAAACATGAGTGTGGATGGACGAGAAAGATGGGAGCCCCCTTAAGCTCAGTCCTGTCAGTGCTGATGAGGACGTCACCCACAGGTGGCACAATGGCTGGTGTCTCCCTTCTCTGGCACAAGGAACAGAAGAAATAAAACAAGCAAAGCGCGACAAGAAACACGCGCCCACCGTGTGACATCGGGCTGTGTGCATTGGTGACAACTTCAAAACATGTCACACCTTTCTTACTCTCTTGTTTCTGTTGCATGTAATTACGTTGTCATCAAAAAAAAAAAATGCAACATTGTTGGCTCGTTTTTCTGGGGGTAAACATAACGGCGAGCTGGTTAGCGGAAACCCCTCAAGGAAAAGCCCCTGGGGATTAGTCGTCACACACATACAGAGACATACAAAGTCAGCTGGCACGGCCACTCTGAGACCACCCTTTGCCACCCCCTCGCGTTTCACCCCACCACCACAGTAGGGTATCCAGACTGGCATCCCAGCCCTTTCTCCATACATAATGATAAAAAAAACGGTGCCAATGGAAAGCTATGGCTACGGCTAGCGAGTCTTTCTTACCTTCGTTCACTGTTGGGATGAAACTCTGAAAAGAAGAAAAAAACGCAACATTAGTGAAGAACTGAAGAGAACACAAACACCTACCTGGTTCTGCAAAACAACCCAAAAAAAATAATAAAATTAAAATAACAAACGCCCGGGCAGCAAAAACACACAGAAACTGTTTTAAAGAAAAATGTTCTGAAGACGAAGCTTGACTTTGTGCTCTCGCCCACCTCAGATGTATCACTTGATCCTGATGTGCTTCTGCTTATTTCCTTTCTTAGTGCTGGTTTTCAACTTTGTGCCCACTGCCACCACTAGAAGGTGATGTGCCAGCTGACGAAGGTGGAGATTAAAGTCATAATAAAGCCCCCGTCCTGGAGACCTCAGCCAACTGGCCGCCTTCCCGCTCCTTGGTTTTCTACAGTGGAGTCTATGCTGGCCGTCCAATCACATGAGAGAATGTTTACCCCCACCTACCCAAAAGATGAGCTCAACACTCCTTCATCCAAGATGACTTCTCCATAGGCAGGAGAGCAGCTGGCAGCTGGCACAAGTGCCACATCCAAATCTATCTAATGCTGACTGTGCGCTGCTCAAAGGCGCAATTCTACTTCTTTCCTCTGAACACTAGAGGTCACTGCTGCGCTGTTATGGCTGGGCTTTAGCGGTAAGACTTGCCACTCCCAGACCAGCCTGGTACAATTCACAGTCATGGGGCACTGGAGCCTACCCTGGTAGCTCTGGCCGCAAGATGGGCAACAGCTCTGCACAGGGTGCCAGTGCTGACACAGAAACACTGGGACAATTTAGAATGGGATGTGGGAGGAAAACTCAAGGTCAGGAAGAAAAAAACCTGCAGGAAGAGTATGAAGACTCCACATGGGCAATGACTTGGAACCATAAGGAATTAGTGCTGAGCACCATGCCACTGTGCCACCCTTAATGAATAGAATGTGCTGTAATAAAAGAGTTTTGCCATATCTCTGAATGATGAAAGACTGGCCATCATCTAATGAAATTATGAAAATGTGCTTCATTAGCAGCACTAAGTGAGCCCCCAAAGTCATCAAGGTTGAACTTACATTTCCCACCGCATCCTGCTTCAGATGATGGACCTTCTGCTCTGCCGCAGCATCTGCATCTGTCTGGAGCCTGCGATGTAACAGAAGGCAAGATTTAATAAAAGGCAGTCAGCACAGAATGGCAGGGAAACAAAGAAACTGCCCAAATCCAGGTGTGCCAAGCTTAGAGAGATGTAACCAGGAGGTGTGAAGTTAGAACTGCTGCCAGAGGGGCTTCTATAAGGTACTGAATGAAGGGTCTGAATACGTCAAGGAGTGACAAGTTTTTGATTTTTGAAAAGCTTTCTTGGAGTGGAGAGTGATTGTAAAAATGGGGAAATTATTTAAAATTAAATCTACAAGACAATAAAGCATGCAGAAGGTGATGGGGTCTAAATTCAGGTTTGAATCCACTGCACAGGTTATCATTTTGAAAGTCCCATCACCCTGACTGTCGCAAAGATGATGTCAAATATGGTGGCATTCGTGCCCACATTATACCAAGCAAAATGGCAAAGGCATCCATTTTAAACTAAATAAAGAAGTGAAGGGGTCTGAACACGATTTGAGTTCACTGCACACAAGATCCCATGATGCTGAATGTCACAAAGACTGATGTGACACAAGTAAACCAAATATGGTGGCAAAAGTGTCAAATATGCAGAAAAGAGCAAATGTGAGGGGGTCCAAAGGCTTTCTGAATCCACTTTAAGTAAAGAAAATTAAATATTTAATCAACCTTTAAATTACCAGACCGTAACCCCAGGAATGGAATGGATGCCCCTAATAAGCTGAAAAACAACCACAAAGTACCCCAGCTGAGAGGCTGCCAGGGGATCCCAACCCCACCCTGAGCTGGCAGGGCTGTTAAACGCCAATCCAAGAGTCACCCCCACGGAAATGAGGGCAACTAGATTTAGGAGGTCTGGTAGTCCTGATGCCCACCTCTGAGCCTCATCTCCTTTTCTGAGTATGGGGGTCAGTTATCCTTGGCTGGGGGTCACATTTAATGTTGCCTATGCACAGCCACTGGAGGGCACCCTGTGTCGTTCCTGCCAGTTTGAGTTCCCCTCGCTGTCCCCTCATTTGCATACCCTATACCACCCACCCATCCAGGAGTGCAGAATCACTCCGGGCATATAAAACGGAGGAACCGAAAATCCCGTCTGAAGGTGTACACCGCAGTGCTTATGCCACGCAGGTCCCGGGGGGCGGCAGTTTCTGTGCAGCTTTCCATTCCTCCCACACTCTTACCAAGAGGCTCTTTTGATGGCTTTCACTGCACGCCTTCTTTAATTACTGTAAGCTTTTATTCTTTCTCTTTTTTTTGCCCGTAGGTGGATGCAGCAACACTTCATCACTTTTGGTTTTCTACTTAGTTCGGCCAAAGCAAGCCCAACTATCAAGGAGAATTCACACTTAGGGTGCCATTCGCCTTCTTGGCCTAATTCGCTCTGGAGTGGCAGCCACACATGACGGGCGGGACGGTCTTGGAGTGAAAACGGGCAGCACTGAAGTGCCAAAATACAAGTGTAGTAAATGTCACATCTGTAAGATGAAGGCCAAAATCAGACAGTTGGCCGTCAAAAAGATGGGCTCGTGAAATAAGAAGTCTGATGAAGCAGCAAACGTCCTCCAGAAAGAGCCAAAGCTCAAGTGAATGGAAAAACGGAGCAGCCGCTGCAACTGTCTGCCGCTTACGATTGCGCCACTTTGGATCACAGTATACATTTTTCCGTGTGATCTTACGGACTGCTGTATACGTTTTCTGTCACGATGCCATCTTGTGGCATCCTTGTAGCGGGTGCCACGTGTACTGTATTCGTGTCCTTTTGTTGCTTTGTGTCTCCTTAAGGTGTGTACCTCAGGAAATGGGGTGCTGAGGGTTCGCCCGAAAATGGAGGACTGCGCCTTTAAGGAGAAGAAGACACAGTGCGGACAGGACGGTTCGGTTGAAGACGATTTAACCCGGAAAGGAAGAGGAAGAATGGAGTGGGCACCGAGCGGTGAAGCGGGGAGCAACCGCGTGTTAGCGCCGAGAATCCACCTGCGAGCCACCGGCACTTCACCCTGGGTTACGAGTGACACGCGTCTCTGAAGACGACTTTGCTCTGGAGCGATCAGCCTCTGGGCCGGTGGGTCAGAACGTTTATGCTATTGGCATCCGCCACCTGCGCATTCCGTTGCGCTTCCAGCATTTCACCGTCCTCTTGAACTTTCAGAATAGTAAATTCAAACTGTTGGACGGGTGACCCCGGGGACCACTAGAGTCCAACAAAGGAGATGGCCCTTCCGTCAGCCACTGATATCGCAGAGACTTCTGCTAAAACGAGAAGCCAGTGAGCACATTTACAAGCAGGAAAAAGTGACAAGCGAAGTCATTTTACGGAGAAATTAGTGGTCCTTATGGCCACGTGTCCAGTGAAGTCCCGGATGTGCTTCATCAACACGCGACACACCGCCACTCTCTGTCACCGTCATGAGTAAGCGGAACAAACATGACGCTGAAACCTCTGTCTTGCTTACCTGACAGATCTCGGCGCACATTTGTCATTTGTCACATTTGGCAAGTTAACCCAAACTTAAAGGTGTAAATAGCTGGGTGGGGCAGGCACTGTATAATAAAGGGGAGGCGGATATGAAAGGCATTATATTGTAATAATTATAATAATAACAGACCTTTGGTGGTCAGGCCGCCTGCGTACCCCGTTGCGCTTCCAGCATTTCACCGTCTTGAACTTTAACGACAAAAACGAAGAAAATGTGCGGGGAGACGGGTTCTCTCTAGCGGTGGCATTTCGCACCCTAATTTGTGATTTTTTTTATCTTTGTCCTTGTTATGAACACTCGTTGTTTGGGGGATTCTATATAAACTGCCTTGCCTGTTAATATGTAAAGATACTTTTTTCTTTTCTTTTCTTTAATGCCGTTCATCTCATGCTGATCTGGAACGTGTGGTGAGAGGATCAAACAGGACGAGTGCTGGCCACGTAACCCCGAAGGATTCCTATAAAGCGCTCCAACAGCGGTGCTCTGATCGTGCTGCTCTCCCGGGGTTGCGGTTCATTCCTAACGATGTCCTCTCAAAGGAGATCAGAAGATTCAGTCCAGCTGTCTGTACCGGACCCTTGGAAAGCACCGATGGAAGCCGTTTGGCGCGATTCTTGACGTTATTATTATAATGTTTGGGACAAAGACACAATTGTTTTTGATTTACCCCTCCGCTTTGCAGTTTCGAAACCGTTGTGACGTCGTGACTAAAGTGCACATCGCAGACTTTCATTTCAGGCGAACTGCAGACACTTCAGTCACAGAAATGAAATCGCTTTTTATCCAGAGACCTGGGTGGTTTACAGCAAAGTGCCTACATTTCCCAGCAGCCTCAGTAGTGCCACACCACTGGGAAGATTCAGAGGGCGCAGGGGCTGCTGGGAAGCAGGGTAAGAAAGCGGCCTTTTTAAAAGGAGCCAAAAGAAACTCAGATGGGGTCCCGATCATTGGTGTATATTTGTTTCTGTTCATCACACACACACACTATGGGATTACAGTTTCTATCTGGGACCGTCCTGTGCTCGCTTGTCCCTGAGATTTCATCTTTGTCTGGCGAGCGCTCCTAATAACACCACAATTGGAACCTGGTAGGACAAAACTTTATGTTTCATTCGGGGGGCTGTTTAGTTATTTTAACACTGAATTCCTGTCATTTTTAATTTTTTTTATATCTGCTTTCAAAACGTTGGTATCGTAAGTTTTAAATTGGATATCAGCACTTTGAAATTTGATATCGGGCTTATAAAATCTGATTTCTAAACTACCCTTGGACTCCCTCCTGTGATGCTAATAAATGAATATACAGAAAAAGATGCAGTGAAGCAAACAAAGCAGAGAACAAAATACAATAAAAGATTTTCAAGCCCCCGATTAAAGAAATGACAACAGCAAGCATACCACCCAACACATAAACCGTACAAGTAATATACAAGAAAAATGTTAAGGTCGTGGACCGCACACGATGTCACTTCGTAAGTGAACTTCCAGCCCTTTTTCCAGTTTCTGGACAGGTTATCCCAATATAAAGAGTTGCTACACCTCACCAGGTTAGGATTAGGGTTAGGGGGCTCACTCCTGGAACTTGTCCCACTAGCCCCTGGTGTCTCGAATTCCATCTTAATGAGACAGGACACTTGTCCTTTACAGCAGGAAGAAGGAAAGCCACCTTTGTGGGATTTCTGTGCCACCTCCAGTCATCACTGAGTCTTCCATCCAAACCTTATTATCTCCACTAACATCCGACTGTGGAGCCAGAGTGCCACATGTCACCGCAGTTCTACGCCACCAGTTAAGGTAGCGTGTAGGATAAATGGTTAAGGTTAGGGGTTAGTGTGCTTAGCGTGTCAATCAGCGATGGACAGGCTGACAGACGAGATTAGACAGGAGTCCCCGTGGATTGTGATGTTTGTTGATGACATTGTGATCTGTAGCGAGAGTAGGGAGCAGGTGGAGGAAGGAGACCCTGGAGAGGTGGAGATCTGCTCTAGAGAGGAGAGGAAGGAAGGTCAGTAGGACCACCAAGACAGAATACGTGTGTGAATGAGAGGAAGGTCAGTGGAATGGTGAGGATGAGGGAGTGGAGTTGGCGAAGGTGGATGAGTTTAAATACTTGGGATCAACAGTACAGAGTAATGGGGATTGTGGAAGAGAAGTGAAGAAGAGAGTGCAGGCAGGGTGGAGTGGGTGGAGAAGAGTGTCAGGAGTGATTGGTGACAGACGGGTATCAGCAAGAGTGACAGGGAAGGTCTACAGGACGGTAGTGAGACCAGCTATGGTATATGGGCTGGAGACGGTGGCACAGGAGACAGAGCTGGAGGTGGCAGAGTTAAAGATGTTAAGATTTGCATTGGGTATGACGAGGATGGACAGGATTAGAAATGAGGACATTAGAGGGTCAGCTCAGGTGGGACGGTTGGTCAGACAAAGTGAGAGAGGCGAGATGGCGTTGGTTTGGACATGAGCAGAGGAGAGATGCTGGGTATATTGAGAGAAGGATGCTAAGGATAGAGCTGCCAGGTAAGGGGAGAAGTTGAAGGCCTAAGAGAAGGTTTATGGATGTGTTGAGAGAGGACATGCAGGTGATGGGGGTGACAGAGCGAGATGGAGAGGACATGAAGATATAGAAGAAGAGGACCTGCTGTAGCGGCCCCTAACGAGAGCAACCAAAAGAAGAAGAAGAAGAAGTGTGCCAATCAGTTTGATTTGTGATGACGTATAGCTCATTATTACCAAACTGCTGGTCTTGCCACACGCTGGCGTCACCTCCACCGTGAATCTGCTGGCGTAGACCTGCGGTGACGTATGGTACCGTGGCTCTGCAGGTCGACACATCTCATTATCTCTGACACTTCATTCATTAAAATGGGCTACAGTGCCCCCTACTGGTATTCTATCAAAACTGGTGAGGTCACCACCACATCTAATGTCCCATCTTGTGTTGTGTTCTTTGGAAAAAAAAAATCCCTCACAACTGTGATTTCCAATAATTTCCTTTTTCCCGTTGGGTTCAAGTGGTCTTCAAGACAAGCGCTGAAAGAAACAGACTTCTTACTTGTTCAGTTGCTCCTCAAACTGTTGGACCGGTGACCCCCACGGAGGTGATCTGGGACCACTAGAGTCGAATGAAGGAGATGGCCCTTCCATCAGCCACTGGTCTCGCAGGGACTTCCTCTAAAATGAGAAGCCAGTGAGCACATTTACAAGCAGGAAAAAAGGGACAAAAAAAAGTCATTTTACAGAGTAATAAGGGGTCCTTGTGGTCACGTGTCCAGTGAAGTTGTCACTTGGCTGTGCTTCATCAACATGCGACATGCAGCCACTCTCTGTCACCGTCATGAGTATGGGGAACAGCCTGACACTGCAACTTCTGTCTTGCTTACCTGACAAATTTCAGGACACATTTGTCATTATCGTCATTTGTCACTTTTGGCAAGTTAACCCTTAAGGTGTAAATAGATTGGTGGGGCAGGCACTATAATAAAGGAGGGGCGGATATGAAAGGCACTATATTACAATAATGATGTACTTTATTAATCAGAGAGGGGAAGCTGTCTTCCTACATGACCTTTGTTGGTCAGAATGTTGGCTCAGCCATCGCACTGCACCCCTGCAGGCCGCGCTTAAGGACCCAACAGAGTGGCAGGGGGAGAAAATGGGGGAAACAGCCCTGGAGAGAGCAACAGTCCATCACAGGTCACACACACACACTCACACACTCGCTCACACACACACACTCACACACTCGCTCACACACACACACTCACAAACACATACTCACACACACTCACACAAAAACACTCACACACTTTCACACACACTCAAACTCACACACACTCACACACTCAAACACACACACACACTCGCTCACACACACGCACTCACACACACTCACACTCAAACACTCACACACACACGCACACTTTCACGCACACACACACACACACGCACTCACACACACTCACGCTCAAACACTCTCACACACACACACACGCACATTTTCATGCATACTCAAACACACACAAACTCACTCACACACACAAACACACACTCACACTCACACACACACACACACATACACACACTTTCACACACACACACTCACACACACTCACACTCACTCACACAGTGGGGCCAGTTTGTAATTCCCAGTTTTGCCAACCAGCAGGTCATTGGGATGTGGGGGAGTGGCGGTCAGGGTTGGCTCCACGGTCCTTGGCAGCCCTCACACCCACAACTGTCCATAACACGTTTGAGGTAACAAGTCAAGTGTAAGGAGCAAGTGTTTTTATTACAAAAAGTCAATAAATAAATAAGACACAAGGACATTAAGGTAAGGGTCTGTGTGGGGTCTCAAATCCAATATGGGCAAACTACAAGAATTTTAACTTAAAACGAGGCTCCACATCCTGGCAGAATCCATCTTGGTTCACGGTGCTTCCCTCACAAAACGCCGTCTCCTCTGCTAATCACTCTGAGGTCTCAACCCAAGGAGACGTCCACTTGACAGGCACAGTCACCCCTTTTAAAAACAGGCTCGGACCCCCACACTGCCAGTCCTTCGAGGGGCTCTACAGAACGCCATGCTGAACCTCCCTCTGCCTCCCATCTGCCACTGTTACCACCTTTCAGCCTTGAGGCGGGAGCCCACTCGGACTACTCGGTCGCTCCTGCTCTTTTGGGGTGCTCAGCCCCACCTTAAACGCTGCCTCTGCTCTCCTGTACATCCGCCACGTCCTTCATGTCCTTCGCCCTTTAACTGCCAGTCTCCCTCTCCTCTTCTGTTCTGCCCTGCTTTACCTGCTCATACACTGGCGATGACTTCGGACCCCAGAGTACTATCAAGGCAGTCGAGCGCACTGCACGTGTCTGCACGTAAATGCAGGATCACCCCAGCACCCTCTGGAGCCCCTCCGCCTCGCTACCACACAGACCCACCCGTCCTCTGAGCCCGAGCACACTTTCATTTATTCATTCATTTATTTCTTTGTTTAAAAATTGTACGACGCCACAGACCCATCTCCTGCTCCTTAGCACGGGGAGGAAGAGCCTCGTTGGCATTTGGAGAATCTGTGAACAGACTGGCACGGGACATGGACCACTGTTGCCAGGTCCGCGGTGTTCTCACCCAATTGGGTTATCTTTGATTGTCATCCACAGAGAAAACAAAGGGCTTTCACAAGTTGCGGTTTATTGGGCTACTTTTTAAAAAATGATGTGCTATTTTGGGCTATTTCTCAACACCCACCCCAATGAAAGTTTTTCACCCGTCTCCCACCCTACCCCTGCTATTCACACTTCTATTATGTTCTTCACTGTCCCGTTGTGTGATGGCATACACCCATTCTATCACAAAGGGGACCCCCAGCCCCACCTCAAGCTTTGGTGTGTACCCAACCCTCTCGTCCTGGCACTGCCCCCCACTTTCTGGTGTGTCAGTTTCAACAAACTCAGGCATTGGGCTATTTTTTTGGTAGGGGTGTTCTTTACTTATAAGCAGCCATTGGGCTTTGAATCTTTTAGGAAACTGGCAACCCGGACTTAGCCCTTGAAGTCTGGTTCTGTTAGGGAAGCAATGCCAGGCACCTTGCCACCGTACCATCCTCGTGTAACATTAACTGATTTTCTGCGGCGTATTTACATTCCCTCCATTCTGGACGCCGCCTGTTATCACCCAACTGAAGGTCATGGAATCTGAGTTTAGTCAAATATGAAAGGAGCAGCAGAACTGGAATAAAGGTGACCCGGTGAAAAAGGTGGGCCTGTGTGTGGGGTTGGCATGCGGGGGGCAACTGGGCTATTCATTAATCCTAAAAATGAGCAAAAGGCGGTGCAAAGACATGCATGGGGAACCCGATGGATCTGCAGATGGCTTTGATTTTATTAAAAGATCGTAAAATGATTTATGTCAAACCGTCCAGACGCTGCATTGCTGACTGTGGAAAGTATTGCGTAAACACAGCTGATCCCGAGTTACTCAGTAATGAGTTCCTAGTGTAGGAGCTGAAGGGGAAAGAAAAAAACAGGAAAAGGTGAGCTGAACGTTGAGTACAAAAATCTGGACGTGCGAGAAGCCCTGGCGGGATTTGACATTGTGCCGTGGGCCTAACAGTCCTATAAAATCAGGGAACGTCTAGTTCTGGACAATTTGGAAGCAAATCGAAACTTCAGCGTCCTCTCCAGGGTTGGTGCCCGCCTCATGGCTAGTGCTGCCAAGACTGGCATCAACATCTCACAACCCTAAAACTGGATAAGCTTTAATAATAAAAATACGAGATTTGGCATGCCGAGATACGTCTGATATCGACGCTCAACGAAGGGGAACAGAGGCTGACCGCCGTGGAATACGAAGGCCGACTTTGGGAAACGGGAGGCAGCGCGAGGTGTGAGACGTCGTCATCAGGGCACAGAACGCTCTCTGCATGTGCGATGGCACATTCTGATTGGTGGTCGTGGCCAGGGTTTCCAACCAGAATGGGGTCGGAGGTCAGGCCTGTCGACGTCTCGTCCTTTGGAGTGGACATCTCAGCTCCCGAGTCAGGTCTGCTCCTCCAGTGAGGGTGACAAGCGCACCGGTTTTGATAACCGCGTGTTTGGTCAGTTTTACAATCCGATATCGTTGTAAAAATGAATTTAATGGCATCTGGATAAAAAAAAAATATATATATATCGATTTCTATCAAACACTTACAAATTTCAGGGCACGTGCAAACGTTTGACTGGCAGTGCATGCACGAGGGGCATTCAAAAAGATTCAGCCCTTTTATATTTCCATTGGAAACGGTGAAGACGGGAGGGAGGAGCAGTGATTGGTGGCGTCGGAGAGTGTCATGTGACCAGTTCTGTCTGCCCAGCCGGCTGCCAGCGCAGTTGAGTATCAGAGTCGTCACCCTGTGGGAAAGATGGCTGCAAAACGTGTAAATTACACCAAAGGGGAACAGCGTTCTGTCATATGCCATTTTGTGGGCAGAAGGTGTGCCAGGGGGCACAAATTCACCTCCGCATGTGTGCTCAGTATGGGGATCAAGTTCTCTCTCATCGAGTCATCTGTGATTGAAATGTTCGAAAACGGCCGTACTGGTGTGACGGATGCAGAGCGCGCTCCTGACGGGAAGAAGAATTTCATGTGATGATGATGATGATGATGATGATGATGATGTGAAAGCAGTGGTGCATCAAGTGGCTACGCGCTCAACCGAAAACACTCTTTTGAGGATGGCGTTAAAAGAGTTGGTACGACGCTGGGAAAGTCGCACCGCAAAGGAAGGTGACCATGAAGGAAAGTGACGTCATTTGTTTTTGGAATTCTTAGAGTTAAATGGTGATGGACAGGCTGACAGACGAGATTAGACAGGAGTCCCCGCGGACTGAGATGTCTGCTGATGACATTGTGATCTGTGGCGATAGTAGGGAGCAGATTGAGGAGACCCCAGAGAGGTGGAGATCTGCTCTAGAGAGCAGAGGAATGAAGGTCAGTAGGACCACCAAGACAGAATACATGTGTGTGAATGAGAGGAAGGGCAGAGGAGAGGTGAGGTGAGGGAGCAGAGTTGGCGAAGGTGGGTGAGTTTAAATACTTGGGATCAACAGTACAGAGTAATGGGGATTGTGGAAGAGAAGTGAAGAAGAGAGTGCAGGCAGGGTGGAGAAGAGTGTCAGGAGTGATTGGTGACAGACGGGTATCAGCAAGAGTGACAGGGAAGGTCTACAGGACGGTAGTGAGACCAGCTATGTTATATGGGCTGGAGACGGTGGCACAGGAGACAGAGCTGGAGGTGGCAGAGCTAAAGATGCTAAGATTTGCATTGTGTGTGACAAGGATGGACAGGATTAGAAATGAGGACATTAGAGGGTCAGCTCAGGTGGGACGGTTAGGAGACAAAGTCCGAGAGGCGAGATTGTGTTGGTTTGGAGAGATGCTGGGTATATTGGGAGAAAGGGGCTAAGGATAGAGCTGCCAGGGAAGAGGAGAAGAGGAAGGCCAAAGAGAAGGTTTATGGATGTGGTGAGAGAGGACATGCAGGTGATGGGGGTGACAGAGCGAGATGGAGAGGACAGGAAGAGATGGAAGAAGATGATCTGCTGTGGCGACCCCTCATAGGAGCAACCGAAAGAAGAAGAACAGTTAAAAAAAGAGTGTGGAAACTTTTTGAATGTCCCTCGTATGTAGTTGTGTGTGTGTGTGTTTGTATTGTCACACACATGCGCATGGGAGGCAGTCGAAGGGCTCAATTGGCTGCACTTCTACACCTGGCCAGTGGGTGGCGATGTGTACCAGCACTCACTCTTCCTTCTTCTCTGGACCCTCCAAAAGAAGATCCAGCATGACGTCATTTCCAGTTCCAGCCCTACTGGCCCACCCCTTCCTGTCTACCCTCTTTAAAGGGCGCACCGGTTCCCTGAGTGGACTCTCTGCTTCATTGAGAGCGTATTTTGTGCCAGTTATACAGGGTGGCTACCTCAGACCTTTTTCTGCCATTTTGTCCAGAGCTCTATTACTCTCCCTCTCTCTATTTCTACAGTATATGTATACGTACAGGCCAGCACTGACTAATACCCACGATACATTTTGTGAAATAGGAGGTTATGTGATTTGCATGTTGTGTGATCACAACACCACATTGTGTAGAGCAGTCAGCAAAGGCATATGGGATACTATAGCACACCTGCTTTGACCGAATACAGAGAGATAACGCTGCAACGCCTCAGAGACGCGCCATACGCGGGATTGGGTGCTGCGGCCTACAAGTCAAAGCATAAACTGTTACATGGTAAGCTTTTTATTTCTAAGTTAGGAACATTAACATTAAAATAACGGTAGAAAGTACAACAGAGTACTGGCAGCTTTGTGTGCAAGAGACACGAGCTAGACGTGATGCGTTCACTATGCCCCGTTTCTCCGATCGGGAATTCTGAACTCTGTCTGACCTTCTGGGACCACGGATGTGAATGTGGTCGGACTTTGCCCAAATGGACATCATGCAGCACATAGCTGAGTAAATGCAGTATACGTATTGTCAGACACTTGGGCTGCAGAGACAACTCGTCAAATGGTAATTCCTCCCCGAGTCGAGGGGTGGCGCTGTTGACTAATGCCTCTCCTCTTTTCCGCCTGCAGATTCAATGTGTAAAAAGGACGTCCGGGTTTGATGTCAGCTCCAGGGTCTGACTCTAAAACCCCATAATCGGCTCAACCGTCATCCTGAGTCAGTCTTGTCTTGAATTCCCGTCCATTGAGACGTCTCAAGAAGATTCTGTATCGATTATATTGGAAATCACCCAATCCTTCAAACTCTTGTCGAGATTTCATTTTTTAATGGATACATTTGTCATTTTTTCCCCCCATCAGTCTACACTCAGTTTCCTCCCACAGTCCAAAGACATGCAGGTCAGGTGCATTGGCGATCCTAAATTGTCCTTAGTGTGTGTTTGGTGTGTGTGTGTGTGTGTGCCCTGCAGTGGGCTGGCACCCTGCCCGGGATTTGTTCCTGCCTTGCACCCTGTGTTGGCTGGGATTGGCTCCAGCAGACCCCCCGTGACCCTGTGTTGGACAATGACTGACTGACAGTCTACACTCAATAACTCATCATGACAAAAACGATTTTTTTTTAAATCAAAAACCAAAATCTGTCATTCATGCGAGTATTCGGACCCTTTGTGTCACACGGGGCATCTGGGTCTGAAGACACAGGGAAGTTTTGAGCCCCGTTTCCTTTTCCTTTAGCATGCAGCGGAACACCCCGGAAGACTTGTGACATCATCTTTGTGTCCGGCTTTGCTAGCCCCGCCCCTTCAACTAGACTAACTACCCATAAGCCTTTGCGAAAGTGTTGTCGTGCATCAGTTTGTATCCGCTGTGGTTGCTGTGTGATTTTCAGCCTGTCTTTACTCTTTTGATTTAGCCTCGTATGTTGTATCTAATTGTCTGGACTGCGCACGTCCTGCATGTTCTCCTGCTTGTGTTTGTGTTTGTATAAATTGTCAAATGTTCTTGTACTGAACACACAATAAAGTTGACTTGACCTGTTAAATCATCCAATTTCTGCATCTGCTTTGTCCATAAGAGAGCTGTGAATGTCAGAAGAAACTGGAAAATGCAAAGAAAACTCACAACACCACCGGAAAATTCACAAACTCCACGGGGGGCTCTGAGAGCAACGGGCAGAAATGCAACCCCCTGAGCCACAAAGGGCAGCAAAGCGCCAGATATTGCCATGCTGGTCAGTAGTAAATCTAGTATTCTTTTACCTTCAATTACAATTTTCCCTTATTAACGTATAGCATCTGTTTAATCCAGCCACAGAGGATGCACAAACCAGTGTCCCAAGTCCGGATAAATGGGGAGGGTTACGTCAGGAAGGGCATCCGGTGTAAACTTTTGCCAAATCAATATGCGGACAACAATTTTTTTGGATTATCCGTTGTGGCAACCCCTAACGGGAGCAGCCAAAAGAAGAAGAAGAAGAACATATAGCATCTGTTTGTCTGTGGCTTCATTTGGTGTAAGATTCTCAACAGCAGGCTAACGTTTGCGGTGTGCCATCTGTTGGAATGGAAAATGCAATCCAATGCAGTGTGACTTTGCTCCAAATCAACAGGTAACATAAATAAATGGGCCGGGCTCCATTTGAATTGAGTCAGTGGTTTCAGTGGGTATCCCCTCCACAGACGCCGCCCCGACACACAGACAAGCAGTCACAGGGGCTCACATCACATTCAAGGATTTTTAAACTGGTTGCACATCCCAATACTGTCCCTGTAGGAAACATCAGACTTAGGGATAGTGTATGTGGTGCTGCATTCCACCGTGTTTCAGAGATGACACAAAATAAAATAAAAGAACAAAACATCAAAAAGGACATAAAAAAATGAAGCTGCACCGACCTTCATCTGTTGCACACGCAGCCTTTCCTCCTCCATTTGCCTTCGTGCCTGGTCCTGCTCTTCCTGAATTCGCCGTTTTTCCTTAAGAGAATCCAAAAAAAAAAAAGACAAAAGAAAAAGAAACAAGCGAGTCACTTCAGGGCAGAGATGGCCGACCTGCTGTTTAATAAGTCGAGCCGTCATTCATTTTTAAAAGGGTGCAACGCTGCTAATTATCTGCTGTGTAAGGTCACCCTTCATTAGGAAAGCCTCCTCCTCCTCCTTGTCCTCCTTGCTGGCAGAAGCCCACTGGAGCTAAATTGTAGGATTGGTGGATTATGGCATTCCTGCTCTGAGGACACCCGGGCGAGTCTGAGCCTCATTCACGAGAAACGGAAAAAAGAAGAGAAAGAGAAACTCCTCAATCGGTTCATCTCATGTGTACCTGAACGGTAAAAATAAAACCACCAAAGTTACACTGACTGAGTAAGGGCGCCATACAAGGCACTATATAATGGACAGCTAGTGTAAGGCACTATATAATAAATAAATAAGGCTTTGTACAACAGATAGTCAAGGCACTATATAATACACAGCTAGTGTTAGGCACTATATAATAAATAAATAAGGCACTATGTAATAGGCGGCTAGTGTAAGGCACTATATAATAGATAGATAAAGCATTGTACAACAGATAGTCAAGGCACTATATAATAAACAGCTAGTGTAAGGCACTATATAATACACAGTTATTGTAAGGCACTATGTAATAGACAGATAAAGAACTATACAATAGATAGACAAGGCACTATATAATAGGCAGCTAGTGTAAGGCATTGTATAAAAGATATGCACACACATGCCATGGTCTGAATGTTGGAATTGTTAATGTCCTAATAAGAAATATGAACACCCGTCACGCACGCCCCACCTTATAAAGGCCCAGCATTGCTCTCGGACCCTGCCTCCAGTGTTTTTCCACTCCGTTTATTCTGCTGGCACATTTTTCTCTAATGTCCACATGAAGAGGTCATAACAGACTTGGAAAGCTCTCAGCTGGGGACCGTCCTCTGTGCCAAGCCACTTCCTACCCATCCTGTTTACATTTAGGCACAGGATTGTCCATCCGTCCATCCATCTGTTATCTAACCTGTCTAAACCAGTTCAGGGTCACAGGTGGGATTTTACGGCACCTAATTTTTCAAGATGGTATCATTTTCACACACGTACATTCGTAATCGAATTCAGGGTTGCAGGGGCCCATAAAATATCTCGATGGCACTGAAGCCCACCCTGAACAGGGCACAAGTCCAGTGCAGAGCCCACTCATGCACACACACACACTGGGTAACTGGTCATCTTAAACTGGCCCACACATCCCAAAAGCCCAAGTGCCTGAATGCAAACCCACTTGGACACAAACAGGATGTGCAAAGTCCCCCCAGGCAGAGTCCGGAGCACAGGACTTACTCCCCGCCCATTCCAAATCTGTGAACCACTAGCCACTGCACCGCCATGCCACACTCGCTCACCTAACACACCTAATACAAATACTTTGAGGAGAGCATACGAGACGAGGCACATCCTGCATTCCATACCCAAAGTCCCGAGCGCTCAGTGACGGGGGCTGTCCAGCTGCCAAAGCTGACGACTTTAATTTCCAAGCAGCTCCTTGCTGAGAGTCTGGGCAGCTCCCGGCATTCCCGGCTCTGTAACCTCAGCAGATGTTCTCTCTCTCTCTCTCTTTATTTTTTCCTTCTGTAATTAAGCAGTTTCCATCATTTCTCATCCCAAAATGCAATCAGCCTATAAAAACCGAGGTCCTCGATTCCAGAAGTGGCTTTGTTGTATCCGAGCCTTACGGCCGCCCCAGCCACCTCCACCGCCACCCGCTCGGCACTCCTTTATACGATGTCAGGCCCCGTCCTACTAATAATTAAAGAATCTAAACAGAAGCCCGGTGTCCGCTTACCCCGCTGAAAAGACGAGCTCCGGCCAGGCACTCAATTATTTAAAGGGAAAGGGAGGGGGGTCCACGGCGGCTTTGTGCCCGGCAGCTGGCGTCCTCCTGATGGACGGGCCGCTCGGTGGGACTGAGCGTCCTTCAGAGAGACAACGTGCTTTATGCGACTTTTTAGACGGGTCCAGGTAACTTGAAGGGAGGAAGGAATAAGGGAGAAGACTGAGTATCGGTGGGCTCAGACCGCGTGGCAGGGGGGTCATGTTTAGCTAACATGCTGGAATTCTATGAAGAGGCGACAAGAAGATACAACCAGAGTGGAGCTTGTAACATTTTTTATCTTAAATTTCAGAAAGCATTGCATAAGGCACCACATGAGAGGGTGGGCATCAAACTAAGAGAATGGGGGAGATCAGGGTGTGGTGTGTAGAGGGGGGCAGAATTGTTCCCCCGCCTCCCCACCAGTCTAAATTCAACAACTCATCATGACAAAAACTTTTTTTTTTTAATTAAAAGCCAAATTCTGTCGATAATATGAGTATTCGGACCCTTTGTGTCTCTCGGGGGTCTGTGCTTGAAGATTAAAGTGTTGCGCCGTCACCAGCCCTGTTTTCTTTAGCATGCAGCAGAACACCCCGGAAGACTTGTGACATCATCTCCACGTGCGGCTTTGTTAGCCCCGCCCCTTCAACTAGACAAACGGCTGAGTGCTGACACATCAAGCTACCCATAAGCCTCTGCAAACGTGTTGTCGCGCATCATTCAGTTCAGTTTGTATCCGTTGTGGTTGCTGCGTGATTTTCAACTTGTCTTTACTCTCTTGATTCAGCCTCTCATGTTGTGTTTAATTGTATGGACTGCGCACATCCTGCACGTTCTGCTATAGAGGAAGCACAGGGTGATGACACGAGGGACCGTCTCAGAACTGGGTTGACGTTAAGAGTGATGTCCAGCAGGGGGCAGCGCTGGGGGGCCACTGCGGTTCTCATTATTTAACTGACGACTTCACCCAAGGCAGCTTACATCACGTGAGATACAACTGGCGCAGTTTCTATGGGGCACAGGCAGGTGACATACAGCGTCAGTAGTGGCATTGGGGTCCGAAGTCCAAAGCCTTAACCACTGCGCCACATTGCCTGCCTATCATGTCATTTAATGAATATATGAAGGATTTTAGATAGGAATATAAATAACAAGCTGGCTAAGTCTGCAGGTGATGCCAAGCTGTGTGATAATCGAGAATCCACTGAATCATCACAGAGGGACTTGGACATCTGACAGGCTGGGGCTGAGGTGTGAGGTCTAAACACACAATTTGGGGGTCTGAAAAGCAGAAGTCCACCTTAAGAGACGGATTGAGGAGTCGCAGTGGACTTGATGCTATCATCTGCCAGGCAGTGTTCAGAGGTTATTAAGAAGGCTGGCAGAATGTCAAGTTATATAGCGCCTTGACATGTGGAGTCCAAGTCCCAGGAGGTCCTGCTGAAGTTTTCTAACACACTGGCGAGGCCTCATCTGGAGTCCTGGGTGTAGTTTTGTGTCCACTGCTTGAGTCCAAGCAGACTGATTATCTGATTATGTGATGATGGAAATCATTAAAAACCTAGAATATGGGAAAGGCACTATATAAATAACATGAATTATTATTATTAGGGTAGAAAACCCAAACCTTCCTTGGATCACATAAACAGATGCTTGCTGCTGTAAGGGAACCTCAGGAGATGGAAGGATCAGGGCAGAGAGTGTGCCCAGTGCATCATCTCCCCCTGGAGTGCTATAGATGGCAGCCCTCCTGAGTTGTAGCAGTACCACGGTTCACCACAGGGCATCATGGGAATTGGAGTTCTGTGACTCAGCCATTTTGGGTGCTACCAGGGGATGCTGCAGGGACTGGGGTGTCCTAATTTGAGGGGCTCCAGCCTTCAGGACACCAGATTACTTTAAAGGAGCTCTGGATGCCCGAGTTGGGAGGTGGAGGATAAAGATAGAGGAAGAGGAAGAGAAAGAGAGGAGACTGACGATGAAGTGCTGAGTGCTTTATTGTGCAGTGCATTGGTGGGAAACGACTGGAAAGTGTTTCCCACAGCTCTCATTTCCCACAGCTGGTTAAAGGCCATTCGTGTTGTTGGACTTGTGCCTAGTGTCTGTCTGTGTTGGGTTGGGGGGAAGCTAGTGCGCCCCCTGCAGGCCACACTGTGTTTGAAATGTCTGTCATGTCATTTTAGGATTGACAGCAAAGCATGGAAACTGGGACATGAAAAATTCAAAGTCCAACTGTAAGCAGAGGATGGCGGCGACATAAAAGGTGCAGCAGCCATAGTTGGTCCCGGGACTGAAGTGGAGAACAAGTGGCACAGTGAGCACAAAGTCGGATGTGCATTTATCATTTGAGCTTTGCTGCAAAAGAGTACAAGACCTGCTAAAAGGAAGACGGATGGAGTTTAATAAAGAGAATGAAAGTAAAAGAGACCTGCAAAAAAATGCAGAGAATTGCGTACGAGGCACAAGGATGAGCCCACTGAGACAAACACTCTGAGGGGCAGAGACTCCTCTGCCAGTGCCGTTCTCTGTGCCCGCGGCTTTCACACAATAAGCCACTGCAATGAATGATGTTGGACCAGTCCAGGTCTAATTCTCCAGCAGAGATGATTTCAAAATTAAAAATTCAAAAGTGGGTACTCACGGCAATGGCTAACAGCCTCTGCTTGTACAACTCCGTCTCTTCCATCGCCACACTGCAATAAAGAAAGAGATTCAGAACAATTAGTAAAGAGCAGAACCGATCACAAGGGCCAGCATCATCAAGAAGAATGGGGAGGGGGGTGGCACAGGGTGACTGCAGGAGTCTTGCAAAGCAAAGAGAGTCGGGGGTCACACCAGGCCTGCACATGTACCACCTACAAGAGTCCAGCTGCAGACCTCCACAGATCAATCAAATGGGACACCTCAGGTGAGCTGTCATGTGATGTGACACACCCGGGTACTGGCGGGTACCTCACACGTCGTTCTCATTAAACCTCCTGGCACTACGGTTAGGGTCGGGGTCATCTGACTCAGGAGTCTAATGATGACGGTTGAGTGGGTGTGTCACATAGTAGTAGGTGTGTCTCCTAGTGGTAGTGGGCGTGTCCACTAATAGTAGTGGGTGTGGCTTATACTAACAGTAGTAGGCGTGTCTCATCAGAGTGGGCGTGTCTCCCAGTAGTGATAATGGACTGTTTCATTTATGTTAGGTAGAATGCCCAGAGGGGACTGGGCGGTCTCATGACCTCGGACCCCCTACAGATTTTATTTTTTCTCCAGCCGTCTGGAGATTTTTTTTGGTTTTTCTGTCCCCCCTGGCCATTGAACCTTACTCTTATTCGATGTTACATTAATGTTGATTTATTTTGTTTTCTTATTGTGTCTTTTAATTTTCTATTCTTTATTATGTAAAGCACTTTGAGCTACTGTTTGTATGAAAATGTGCTATATAAATAAATGTTATTGTTGTTGAGTGGGCGTGTCTCCCAGTAGTGATAATGGGCGTGTCTCATATTTGTGGGCATGTCTCATAGTGGTATTGGCTGTGTCTCATAGTAGTAGTGGGCGTGTCCCATAGGAGTGGGTGTGTCATGTAGTGCTGCCAGAGGCTGCTTGGAGTCTTTGCTGGGCAAATCATGTGACATAAAAATGAAATTTGATTGGCCATTTAGTAAAGCTTCTGAATCGCACACCTTTGGAGATCTGTAGCTGGACCCCTTCTCGATGTGACACCATTTGACGATGTTAGGACGCACTCTCCGCGGTTCATGTGTTCTATGGTGTACTCAAACTAATCGACGCTGCACTGAAATACCACAGGCTGAAGAGATCTGTGAAGACCCACTTTGGTGTCGCCCACAGGGTTTAGCTTATATCACCATCCTACTTTGTTTTCTATTCAATTGCTTTTTTTTAAAGCCAACATAACCCATACAAACATACAACTTGAAATGACAACAAAGTGACATTTAATTGGGAATAAAAACAAGGACATCAAGGTGCTGAGGTGCACTTCCAGAGCTCATTCCTCCCATCCAGGACTTGCTTTGGGCCACTGTGGAGATGGGGGGTTTTGCTGGGCTGACCAGGAGTTGGACTGAACCACTGCCTAGAAAGAAGGTCAGAGATGGGATATTAAAGGTGGCCAGTGGTGGTCCCCAGGTCACTCAGGGGCTCCATGAGGCTTCAGCCATGGTCCAGGCCAATATATGTGCACCCGGTCCTTTAAAGAGGATGGCTGCAGGCCTCCCCTAAACCCCCCCCCAAAAAAAATAAACTGATTAGAAATGACCTGAAAGCATTGGTTGGCTAATTGGAGCCAATTCTGGAACTTGTATTACATTTACAAAGTGGCCACTAGGGGGCGTCACTGAGTCCCAAACCCCACAGACACATCTACATGAAGGCCATCACAATTTATATATATATAATTCACTAAGGCAAGACACCCATGGAAAGCACGCCGGAAGGAGCCACGCCCACCAACTCCAAGACCATTGGATACGACGACAACTTGCAGAGCCACGCCCACCAACTTAGACGCGACGACACAGAGAAAACGGCGTCATTTATATTCGTCTGTCGTAGAGGCCACACTGACTGTTCATAGAGGCATGTTTCTCGCGGAGGTGACTCGCCATATGCAGCGTGTTAAACGGTTTGCGAGGGGTATCCCATGGGGTCCTCAAAACAATCCTTTACAACTGAGGTTAAAACACAATGAAGTCGGCAGTCTTTAAAAACCGAGATTTCGGTTACGACGCACGACCGCGTGCACCATAACAAACTACATACAGCAATTCGCATCCGCGACAAACGTGCGTCTTCTTGGATGCTCCTGCAGGAACACGGAAAGTCTACGTGAGTCACAGGTACATCTGGACTGTGCAAAGACGACAACGACTCGAGTGACGAGATGGAGGTGGGCACATGAGCGATGGCGGTCCGCCAGTTGTCAGTCACGGACGATTGTGTGTTGGTTCGTTGCGTGCATTGTTAAAATGTTGCTTTTCTTGCTGATTTATTACATTACCGATTTTTCAAATGTTAATTTTCTCCCTGTGCTTAAAAATCATTAAAAAAGCGGCCTGATTATGCGGCGTATGGTACGCCGCGGGTTGGCTAGTTTATTTTATTTTCACAAGAATACCCCGGACAGGCTGCCCAGCAGGGCACAGTCCAACCCTTTTATTTTGTTTCGCTTCCTTTTCTTTCTCCTCCTCTCCTCCCAGGTGAGTCTTGTCCTTCTCTGCCATCTCCAACACCCTGGGCACAGTGGAGGGCCCTCTGTTTTTTAAATGTGACCTGTGAGTCACCTCATTGCCCAAGCCATTGTCTCTAGGTGGCACTTCCAGGTCTGGTTTCAACTTCCAACAGCTCCCTCTGCTGGCCTCCATGGAACCCAACAGGGCAAACCTATGGGAGCACAACTGCCATCTTGTCACCCAGTGTATGCCGTCTCCCACTGCCCCCACCCCGATCAAGAAATGGCCAGCTGCCACAGTGCTCCTTCATGTCCACCTCCTGGCTGGGTGGAGGAAACGTCTCATCTACCTTCCTGACCACCCGTTATACTAGCCAAGTAAGGGAGCAGAGGTCCATTCCAGCTGGGATGCTGGTTTCTGGCATTGGAGTCTGTTTTATGGTAGTTACTGAAGTGTTATACCATCTTGTTTTACCCTGGATGCCATCATTTCGAGCCTTTTACTATGAAACGTCACCCAGAATGGATCGCGTGACATGCTGATTTGCCATGGCAGGCATTTTGACAAAACTAAACAATAACCAAGAAATACAACCCAGAAGGTGGCACAAACTGGCATCACAGCACAGCACCAAGAGGCAAATAAAACAATACAAGTATAAAAAAAAAAAATGCATTACAAGAGGGTCCGAATATTGTGTGTCATGGCAGACGGTTTACTGGCTCATTTAGTGTTATGTTGCAGCCTGACCAGGAGTTGGCGCTGTCACCTGATCCTTACTCCTCTTGATCCTCTGCAGACCAGCCGAAGACCACGCCTCTCAGTGACATCACCAACGGTCCGCCCACTGATGACGTCACTTCTGTTACCCAGAACCCATCTGCCTGCCCTGTCAGTTCCAGTTCCAGCCTCCCTGACTCCACCTCTTCCTCTATCCTCCATATTTAGAGCCCAGGCTCTTCCTGTTAGTTAGTTTTGTGAAGACGCGTTTGTTTTATGTTCAGATTTTTCAGTTTCCGGGGTGGCCATCCCCGAACCTTTCTCTGCCTGATTTCTATTTTTTACCACGCGTGTAAATAAAATGAACAATCATAAGGGCTAGTGTTCTCTTCTCCTGGTCATATCCATCTCTTCAGCTGTGCCTGCCCCAGCAGTTGGCATAACATCTGCAAAACTCCCAAAATGGTATGTAAAAAAAAAAACAAAGAACAGAAAAACGTAACAAAAACGTCAGGAAAATCGACAAACAAGCCCACCGCATAACAATGCCCACCATTGACTACAAGAGCTCCATTCTGTTCTAGATATTGAAATTAGGGTTAGGACCTGGCATTGCCCATGAGAAAGCCAACCCAGGATGAGTTGCCAGTCCATCACAGGACCCTCTTGGTCGCGTGACCCTGACCAATGGTGGCCTGCGGGTGGCGTTATACCTTCCTACTCCACCCTGCCAAAGCAATAAAATGAGGCCATTTGTTCAAGTTTTGAGATTTAGAGGTAAAATGAGATGAGAAAAGGAACTGTGCCAGCCTGCTGTCGTTCCAGAGCTGAAAAGGCGGGCTGCCATGACCTAAATAGCTGGCTGCCTTACTGAGTTTTAAATCATTTTCATTGTCTTTGCTTCAGTGCTGGCTCTAAAATTAAGATTTTTTTTTATGTGTGTGTGCATGAAATTGCAAAAAAAAAAAAAACGAGAGAATTTATGGGGCTTTCAAGTGAACTTCTCTCTCCCAGCGCACTTCTTGACCTTGGCTTCCTGCAACTGCTTCCCCTGCACTGCTGAATTCCAGCACTTCCAGGCGCGGAGTGAAAAGCCGAGGTGGGCAGGATGATCGGCGTATGGAACAATGACAGCCGGTTGTGGGTCACTGATCTGGAACTTGGGAGGATGGATTAAAACCAGTAAAACCATCACATGGGGAAATGGGTGGTCCTCACAAGACCCTGCTTTCCAAGGACTCTCAGCTGCATGGCTGGAATGGGCCTTTTTATGGGGTCCGATCTGGTTGGTTGGTGGGTGGCTGGCTGGTTGGGGGAAGGCTTTTGCTGTTCCAGTGTCTCACACCCTATGAAAAACTGTGACTCCGCCCCAAACCCCACCCGGCCCCGCCTCAAACCCCATCTCTGGCCCCACCTCTTCCACTCTTAGGCCTTAAAAGCTCAATGGTGTCATTCAACTGAGGCTCATCAGCACAACAATTGCAAGGTGAATTTAAACAGGGCTAGCCCAGCTCTTCTTATGAGGATTTTACAGGACGGTGGTCACCTTCCAAAGTCTGAAGCTGATTGTCACATTAGGTGACTTCTAGTCAGGGGGTATGTCAGATTTGCTGACTTGCAGAATTGCTGATCGTGGCTCTGGATCATCTCAGTTTAAATGACTGAAAAATCTCTGGGCAGGTCAACCTTACCAACCGAGTGCCAACCGTCCGGTGCACTCGCACCTGCCACTTTCTGCGCCAGCCAATAGCGTGCTGCCTGACACCATCAGCGCCATACGAAGTGTTCAGAGCCACAATCTCCGCACTTTCACTTGTCTTGTGTTTTACACACCACGACAGAAGGGAAACATCAGACTGACAATCTTCTCTTGTGTTTGTCAGGCCCAAAGCCTCCATGTTGCATATTCCTCATCACTGTGTTACACTCATTGTACTTCCAGATGAGCACTCATTGGCTGTCAGTCCTCAAAGCCCCGCCCCTGCAACTGAAGACTAAAGAGAGTCACTCACTGGGGCCATCACATTAGGTGACCTGCTTCATGGGAGCCACTGACTGCCACTACTCACTAAGATTAACTAAATAAAGGCTGCAGCTGAAAATCGATGCAAAAGTCACATAATGTGACATGGCCACTACTGGATCTGCGCCAAGGCACAATGTTTGGGGGGTTATTGTTGGTTATGATATTTCTGTATGGCTTGAGGTGAATTGCAGTGCTAGTGCTGTCTACCCAAAACCAGCTTAAGACCCCCACAAGCCCCTAGGTGACTTATTGAACAGAGCTCCTTAACAGCTGCGGTGGGTTGGCACCCTGCCCAGGATTGGTTCCTGCCTTGTGCGCTGTGTAGGCTGGGATTGGCTCCAGTGGACCCCCGTGACCCTGTGTTCGGATTCAGCGGGTTGGGAAATGGATGGATGGATGGCTCCTTAACAGAGAGGACTTTAAATAATGTCATTTAATGTTGCACAGCAATTTCCACTTTTGTTTTTGGTGTGTGGATTGTTTCACAAGTGGTCCAAGAGAATCAGATAGAAGGACCCCAAAGCACACACTCAGAATGCCCAAATGGTAGATCCACCCTCTATCTATCTTTTTATCTATTTTACCTATTAATCTATCTATCAACATTTCCTATAGATTAATTGGAAGGACACTATATAACAATGGATAGATAGAAAAGGCGATAGATATATAGTGCCTTTCCAATTAATCTGTCTACATATCTATTAAATCGATTAATGGGAAATAGTATAATAGATCTATGCATGTATATATATATAGAGAGAGAGAGAGCGGATGATTTACTTATTTGTCTATCTATGTAGCTCCTTCACTTTCACAAAATACACAAATAACACCACAACACTGCTTTTGCAAAACCTATACCAAATGGCATATAACATGGACATATGTATTGCCTTTGTCATTCCAACAGATGGTGCCTCAGAAACATGAACCCTGCTTTTACGAATCCCTTACCAAAGGACATATAACAGAGACACATGCATTCGATTTGACATGACAACAGTTGCGCATCAAAAATAGTTTGAAGTAATGATTTGTATTTATTACTGCAGCGGTTTATGATGCGCCACCTGTTGGAGTGACAACTGCAATGCAGTACAAAACGCATTCCTGTATATGGTGCACTGCAAATGTTAATGCCGAGGTCTGTGTCGATTATTTAGATGTTAACCTGTCTTACTCGGGTAGCACAGCTTGTATAACAATACTTTAGTAAAAATAATGTACACATTTTAAACATTGTGGGCATATGACTAGATAACTGACAGGTGGATTATGCAACATGACTAATTTTGATTTTTTTTTAACTGACATTTTGATATTGTTTGCTGTTGGTCAGCACCGGGCACCTCATTGTGTCAGCAGTTATGTTATATCCGTTCTCCTTGAAAACACAAAATTATCATTTTTCTTGAGCATTACTACAAACAGCACAGGGTAAACAACAGTAAAAAAAATACACCTGGCAGAAGTGTTCCTTTAATGCTATTAGTTATTTTTTTTACTGTATTTTGTAAAGACACCCACACTAGCATTTGCAGTGCACCATCTGTTAGAATATCTTTTGTAGTACATGTAGTAATAAAATTTATTGCATTTTCATTCTAACAGGTGGCGTATTATAATAAGCATTAACACTGCTTTTACAAATCCCATTCCAAATGGCATATAACAGATACACAGAAACCAGACAAACACACAGATACAAGTCCTTTTATTGAGGTAGATTTAGCAAGTGGACGAAGAGTCATTTGAATACTGAAAAAACATACAGACATCATAGAGACCCGTCCATGAGGTGATGGCACAGTTCTGCCAGCTTCTGTACCAGCATCTACCCCCAGGCTGTCCAGACTTTGCCTTCTGATCTTCTATCGATGTACAGGACATCCGCTACTACTGTTGTCTTTATTGCTTGTTATCATTAGCGTTAACATTTGCAGTGTACCATCTATTAGAATGTATTTTGTAACGCATGTAGCGGTAAATTGCATTGCATTTATCATTCCGATAGACGGTGCATCACAAACAAATATAATTCTGAATGCCATTTGGGATGGGATTTGTAATAGTAGTGATAATGTTTAAGATGTGTGCCACCTGTTGGAATGACAAACACAATGCATCTTATTAGTACAAATGTTTGAATTGCGCCACCTGTCGGAAAGACAAATACAATGCATCTTATTACTACTAATGTTTGTGATGGAATGAAAGAGACATAGCGACTGGATGGACACACAGACACATGTCCTTTTACTAAGATGGATAGGCAATATAGCCCCCTAGCAATTAAAGGTTTATATTGCAATTCACGAGACTACCAGCTCAAATCTCCAGACCTAGGGAGTCACTCAGATCTCACAGCCTACAAGTTTGTGAAAACTTGAATTTGGAATTTGTATGAAAATGTCAGGTAAATAAAATAGTAAAGTGCAAAGAACCTAACCAAACAATACCATTAAAGATGAACCGTGGCACGTAGTTACTCTGCAGAAACTGAACTAATGTGCAGCTTGCAGCTCTCGACATTAACGTCTGCCTCTAGGGAGGAAAGGTAAAGCCGTTTCACCTCTGAGAGGGGAAGTGATTTGGCGGGGCTCCTTCAGCCGGATAACCTCTGGTGAGCTGACGTCGCTGGGTTCCCACTGCCAGAGGGAGCAAATGAGCCCGTGGGAGCGCGAGAAACGGCAACGAGATCCTGGCACTGCTGACGCACCTCATAGCCGTTGGCAGAAGTGCCTGCCCATCCTTTCTGAAGAGTTGGATCTCTGCGGCAAAAACAGTCCGCGCAGTAGCCATGGAAACGGTAGCCAGCATTAGCCATTGTAATAAATGTAATATTCATTACAAAGCTCCAAGCGAATTCAACATTTGAGGTTCAGTGAAGATGTGTGTGTGTGTGCGTTCGGTGGTGTGGCACTTACGTCTTCATTTTATATACCAACACCAATGCCTCATGGATCGAGCGAACTGACTTCAGGCCTCACACTCAACCCCTGTGGATTGGGTTGACTGCAAACTCTGCGTTTGCCTCAGGTTTTAATGAATGTGGGTGGGAGCTCCGGCAATGAATCCTGAAAAACATGAAATGAAGCCAAGTGGGATTTTGGCAGGTGCAGCGGTTGGTTTGCACAGCCGCCTAATGGATCCAGTCTGTGCCAGGTTGGCATATCCTCCCTGTATCTGCATGAGATTACTTTCTACATGTTAATTGGTAACTCTGCATTGGGCTCCTCTGGGGTGCACGTGAATGGGCCCTGCCTTGGACTGGTGCCCCTTATTGGGATCGTTCCAGTCTGGTGTCAGGATTGCCTATGGTGCATTAGGGGCATGTGGTTAGAACAGTGTAGGGTCACTACTCAAATTTTCAACCAGTTTTCAGACCTCAGATGGAGCATCGCAAACATTTGTAGCAATACTGGGAATGAGAAATTCAATGTATTTTATTACTATAAATGTTTGTGATGCACCATCTGTTGGAATGAGAAATGCAATGCATTGAATTACTACAATTGTCTGTGATGTGCCATTTGTTGGAATGACAGATATAATGTGTATGTGGGTGGGAGCCCCGGCAATGTACAGACTGCATCTCTGTTGTTAGTCATTAGCACTAAAACATCAGTAACATGACTGTTATAAATGGTTACTAACCCTCACCTATTCTGTTTCTGTTCTCAGTACTCAAATCTGGCAATTGGTGTCACGGGCCCACCTGACAAGTTGTTTGCCTGCCTGTGGTAAAGTCATCCCTGATGGAGGATCACAGGGATCATGGGAAAAAGGGGTCCTTTCATCGGATTGGCTGGCCGAGCAACGTTTCAGCCGTGGAATGGCCAAATGGGGAGGCAGCTTGATGGATGAGGTCTCCAGGACTCTAAAAATATCCAAATCTTATTATGTGATATCATCTACTGTTAAATTCTGCTCCGTACTTCTAAAATTTTTATTATTATGCTGTATTAAGGATTTGTTCTGTTCTGTGTATTGTATTGTATTGATCTTCTTCTTTTGACACCTACTTCACGCCCAGCCTACCTGGAAAGGGGTCTCTCTTTGAACTGCCTTTCCCGAGGTTTCTCCCATTTTTCCCCACAAGGTTTTTTTTGGGAGTTTTTCCTTGTCTTCTCAGAGAGTCAAGGCTGGGGGGCTGTCAAGAGGGCAGGGCCTGTTAAAGCCCATTGTGGCACTTCCTGTGTGATTTGGGGCTATACAGAAATAAACTGTATTGTATTGTATTGTATTGTATAATGCACCGTATTACTACAAACATTTGAGATGCTCCATCTGTTGGAATGACAAATGCAATGCATCTTATTACTACAAATGTCTGTGATACGCCATCTGTTGGAATGATTAATATAATGCTTTGTATTAATACAATTGTCTGTGATGTGCCATCTGTTGGAATGACAAATGTGACGCCTTTTATTACTACATGCATTTCAAAATACATTCCAATAAATGGTGCAGTCTGCATTGATTAGTTAGATTTCAACCCATCGTTGATGGGAAGCACAGCGTGTGTAAATCATAAAGTAATGTACAGTACGTATAATATATATCTGCACATGTATTATGATCAGTAATTCGCATGGTAAAGAATCAAGAAAGAGCTTTGTCTTTCTTTATATAAAATGGTCAAACAGAGAGGGAGTGCCATGTTTACTGACTGGCAGATGTCTGCTTAGGCAGGCATTATATACAATGGGTGAGATATAAAACAAGCATGGATGGAAAGAACATGATATTTGAGCTGCTTCTCTGAGACATGCCAGCTTGTAAAATTGTTACATTTTAAAAAGAAAAAGAGAACCTGTTTCCTTTGCTAAAATCTCTCTCTCAAATGGGCCAAGTTTTGGAAAATGTGTGCCAACACTTGTCTTTAAGGAGCCGATCTTCGTCAGTCTTTAACACCGAATATCACGTTTCGGGTTATCACTCTCACCCTGTCCCAGTCGGAGTTCAGTTCACCATTTCAGTTATCAGTGAAGCTCCCCAATCACGGACATCCTCGAGCCCATAATGCCAGCGCACCGTCAGCAGTGCCACCATGACCGATCTGAGCGCCACTCCCCGGCTGAACCCGCTAGGCAGTGGGGCGTCTCCTGAGAGGCACAGAAGAACAGGCGACGCTCTGTGTTTGTGCTGACAGAGTCCAGCAATCGTCGCTCGTTGTATCAAATCTGAAGATGAGAGGCAGCGAACTGCAATCAATAGGACCCTCCGATTTCCAGCGCTTAAGGCCCGAACAAAGACGCTTTTATGGACGCGCATTCAGTTTTGAATATTCAAATGTCACACGACAGATATGGTGTTTCAAAAGACTCCTTCGAAATGGTGCTCACCTTAGAGACGAGGAATTTTTCCCACAGCCCAACATGGCATCAGACCACAACGGGGGCTTCAGCTCCACAGGGGGTCACAATACGCTACTGTTATAAGGACTTGGTGGGCCCGGGGTGCACAAGTATGGCACACTGGGTTCTTAATGTAGACCGGCTTACCTGACTAACTCCACAATGGCCGCTCCCCCAAGTTCTGCGTCCCACCGTGTGGTATAGCGGGGCTCGTGGCGATGCCTGATTTTTAAATAAATGCTGTCGATGTTTAATGGGAGGATTGGGGCTGACTGTGCCCCCACGTGACTGAGCGGTCAGTTCTAATAACTCATTGACTTTTTGCAGACGGCGGGCCCATGGAGGTATAAAGGAGAGCCTGAGTGCGAGAGGGAAAAACGAAAAGGGAAGGAATCGACAAGAGAAAGAAAAGACACAAGTTAAACAGAAATAACAAAGAAACAGAGGGGGACAGGGCCGAGGCAAAGCCGGTGCTTTAGGGCGAAGGCGGGTGGTCGGGTTTGGCCCCTACAGGAGTGCATGGCTGACACTTGAGGGCCAGGGAGTATATATGTATTGTGGCAGACGGCTGGGACACTTGGGGAATGGAAAGACCAGGAGAGGAGCAGTATCTTCCCAGGAGCACTAGAGGGTGTTGGGGAACAGCGCTTGGAAGCTCAACCCTGTTGGGGCACATGGGCCGTCAGGGGGCGCCCGGATAGTTCTAGAACCATGGACTGCAGCACTTCCTGGCAGACCATCAACGAGCATGTGGAGCACATCTGGGCACGATATAAAAGGGGCCACCTCACTCCATTCGAGGAGCCAGAGTCGGGAGGCAGAGGACCGAGCTTGTGGGAGAGAGAGGAGGCGGCAGAAGAAGAGACAAAACAAAAGAAAATAGAGAAGAAAGGACTGAGTTATTGTGGCTGATTAGCATTGTGTGTGCTGTAGAGGGTGTGTGTTTTTGGGACATTGTGTGTCTCAGTGTCTGTCTGTAGCCGGGCTGAATCTCCACAATGTATATATCTATAAAATGCACAAATTATTAAGCTATATATTCATGATGCGATCAGAGGGGGGCCCGGCCCCCTTAGACTTTCATGTATCCGCCCGCCTCCATCACTTTAACAGGCAGTTCAAAAGAATCGATTTTGGTCAGTTGAATTGAAATGCCCACCACTAGAGTGCGCCACAGCTTGACCACTAGAGGGCACCATCAACACATCTGCCCACTTCAAGAAAAACAAACCAGTTTGCCAATTGACCCTCGGGACTAACCGGACCTTCACAGTGCGCGGCAACTGCGGGTACACCTGAGGTGATTTGGTCTTCGTTTTTATTTCTGATTATCCGCTAACCGCTTAACCGCCTTCGTTTTCGGACGGGTGACGAGCAGACGGGCCCCAGCGGTCCTCCGTGTAACTGAACGCCGAGTCGTGTCAAAGTGGCTAAGCTGGCGTACAGCACAGCAGATTGGTGCTGATGTCCCTCCCAGTTCCATCACGGTTGCCCCCCTACTCCAGACCCCTAAATCTTTCATTCTGGAATGTTTTCATTGTTTTAAGACTGACTGAAACTGCAACAGCTCCACACCAGTTGCTGGTCGTGCATTTCATTTTGATCTTCAGCTTTAAAGAAACCCATCCAGTCTGGTGGGCAGGCTGGGGCCGACTGTGCCTGCTGGGTGGGTTGGTCAGACGTGCGCGAGGTAAGAGGTGGTGGTTTGGGTCATTAACGGTATAAAAACAAATATGGTGGTGGGGGTCATTAACGGTATAAAAACAAATATTTGTTTTGAAAATTGTGCCTTAATCCTCCTGTTGTTTTCACACAATTAGGAATCTAAGGTCATTGAAATGCCACTCCATCCATCAATGAACTGCAGAGACGCGCAACGACAGCTCTAAACTTCACTTCTGTCCCGGCAAACGACACACGGCGTCTTAGAAAAGCAGAAAGTGTTTCATGAAAGATGTCAGCCGCCCAGCACCGCCCTGCTCTCCTCAATGGAGGACCTTCAGCTGTGACGCCAGCTAGACATGTTTTTGCTTTGTACTCACACCCACCATAACCTTATATCTGTGTGTGGGGCGCGAAAGCTTTATAATCGTCAAAAATGTCAATCTCCGGTTTTCGAGGGATCTCGTTGTTTTAGGGTCCCCTGATAGCTCCATGATGGGTGTGTCCGTCCGTGTGGCTGTCCGTCTGCCTGTCTGTCTGTCTGTCTGTGTGTGGCACAGGTTCTTGAAGACGGTCTGGAGCTAAAACGGGTGGACGGAAAAACACCAAACTCGAAACTTCAGCCTGCTATGAGATGACGATGTGCTGATTAATTTTTGAGACAAATCATGCCGGAGAAGGAGACCCTCAAATACCGGAATTCTGCAATGTAATTAGGAATTCTTCACGTCGATTACTATTTTAATGACCTGTTTTATGATTACAAAGATCAGCATCAGAGTGGTCAATAATTATTGAAATGTTCTCGAACAGTTCGGGTCACTTAGGGCGCAAAGCCTACTGACGCTGGTGTCCGAATTTTTATCCATTAGGATACTCGACACTGCGGTGGGCTGGGTTTGTTTCCTGCCTTGCACCCTGTGTTGGCTCCAGCAGACCCCCGTGACCCTGCAGTTAGGATATAGCGGGTCGGATAATGGATGGATACTCAACAGCCGCTGGGATGGATAGCCGCCTGCACGAGCTCCTCCTGTACCGTCTGATGTCGTGTGTCATGTATGGCTTTGTATTCAGCGCCTGATAGTCGTACCGTTTGGAAAACGTGCAGGTAACGTGAACTGCAGTCTTCCATTGCCGCTCGCTAGCTGACCCCTGGCTGGTGTCAAAGTCCGCATATGCGGTATGTCGGTGGTCGCATAAGGTTGTGACAGAGTTCAGAAATCGCGATCACAAAACGTGACGTAGCGGACAGAACCGGGCTAAGTGAATACAACAGCTTCCCGTATATCTCAGAAAAGGCACTATATGATAGATAGATAGATAGATAGATAGATAGATAGATAGATAGATAGATAGATAGATAGATAGATAGATAGATAGATAGATAGATAGATAGATAGATAGATAGATAGAACTGAAAGGCACTATATGATAGATAGATAGATAGATAGATAGATAGATAGATAGATAGATAGATAGAACTGAAAGGCACTAGATAGATAGATAGATAGATAGATAGAACTGAAAGGCACTAGATAGATAGATAGATAGATAGATAGATAGATAGATAGATAGATAGATAGATAGATAGATAGATAGATAGATAGATAGATAGATAGATAGATAGATACTAATCCCAAGGGGTAATTCACATAATCCAGCAGCAGCATACTGATAATAACAATATTAAATTAAAGAGTGATAACAATGCAGGTATAACAGACAGTAACGTTGTATAATGTTAACGTTTACCCCCCGAGTCGCATAGTGTGGGGTCTCCTCAGTCTGTCAGTGGAGCAGGACGGTGACCGGAGTCTGTCGATGAAGCTGCTCCTCTGTCTGGAGATGATCCTGCTCAGTGGATGCAGTGGATTCTCCATGATTGACAGGAGTCTGCTCAGTGCCCGTCGCTCTGCCACGGATGTCAAACTGTCCAGCTCCATGCCTACAATAGAGCCTGCCTTCCTCACCAGTTTGTCCAGGCGTGAGGCGTCCCTCTTCTTTATGTTGTCTCCCCAGCACACCACCGTGTAGAAGAGGGCGCTCGCCACAACCATCTGGTAGAACATCTGCAGCATCTTATTGCAGACGTTGAAGGACGCCAGCCTTCTAATGAAGTATAGTCGGCTCTGTCCTCTCTTACACAGGGCATCAGTATTGGCAGTCCAGTCCAGTTTATCATCCAGCTGCACTCCCAGATATTTCTAGGTCTGCACCCTCTGCACAGTCACCTCTGATGATCACAGGGTCCATAAGGGGCCTGGTCCTCCTAAAATCCACCACCAGCCCCTTGGTCTTGCTGATGTTCAGGTGTAGGTGGTTTGAGTCGCACCAGTTAACAAAGTCCTTGATTAGGTTCCTATACTCCTCCTCCTGCCCACTCCTGATGCAGCCCACCATAGCAGTGTCGTCAGTGAACTTTTACACGTGGCAGGACTCCGAGTTGTATTGGAAGTCCGATGTATGTATGAAAGTCCAGTCCCCTGCGGCGCTCCTGTGCTGCTGACCACAATGTCAGACCTGCAGTTCCCGAGACGCACATACTGAGGTCTGTCTGTCAGACAGTCCACGATCCATGGCACCAGGTGTGAATTACAGATGACTGACGACCTTAAACTCCACCCCAAATTATGATTTATGAAACATGATGTCTGAAAATATGATTTATAAAAATGACATTACATTCTGTTACATTTGCATTCCTTACAAACTTTGTATATTTTGATATGAAGGATGGCCAACGTTCAAATTATTTTCATAAGTGCACAAAGGTGCACGCTTGTTTGGCCGTGTATTACAAGCAAGAGAAGTGGATTTTTTAAAAGAGGCTCCTATTATAAGTTTTGAATCTGGGGTTTTTACAATGACGTTACATGTCAGGATGGGGGGCATATCATAATTCATAATTTGGGGGTCATGCTATAAATTTCATAACTTATAATTTTGGGGTGGGGTAAATTTCAAAATTCATATTTTTGGTATGGGAATAAATTTCATAATTCATATTTTCATAAATAAGAATTTGGGGCGGGGTTTAAGGTCATCAATCATCCATTTGACAGTTTCTGTGTTATATTAGTACTGACTCAGCCGAGTGTCCCTACACTTACAAATTAAAAGTTTACCCTTGCAGGTGCCATAAAGGACAGACTGGCATCCCGACTGGGATGGTGGACAGCCTACCCCCTGCCCGCCAGGAGGCCCATAACTGAAGGACACTATGGATGGAGGGTTCAACCCGGCCGGGACGGTTTACAATTCTTGTAGCAGTCCCGGGGAATGAATAATGGAGTGTGCCAGTTGCAATAATTCCTAAACTCCTGTTCTTGCTTTGTCATTCTGGGGTGTCGAGCGTTGCTTGATCAGGTGGTGCGAATGGATGTAATAATTGAGGTCCGCTCAGAATCCTTAAATGGCATTTGAAGGCTCGGATCAGAAAGCCATCGGCCGTACAGCTGGACATTACGGTTGTAATTATTGGATTTTTGCTACAGAAAGGAAATCAACGGAGACTGACCCAAGCGCCAGGTCTTAACTCTAAAGACCCCCGCCCAGGCGACGTTAGCGAGCGGCAGGTGACGGGAATGAAATGGTTAATATAAGCGAAACGGCTCATTGCACTCGAAGTGTTTTTTATTTTCGAGCAGGATACCATCACACGCAATTTTTTTTTTATTATTGTGTTAAAGGGCACAAGTTTTCATTTGCTGTGGGGGTGGTCAGAATGTAAGTGACAGGCACAGCGCAGTGGGACCTTAAGTCTGGCAGCACCTCTGTACTGGCTTTGTGCCCGTCGTCAATTCGGGGAATCACGCAGTACGCGGGAAAAGGAGAAAGACGGCAAAGGGACGAGTCGGGTGCCCAGCGGGCCGCACCTCCTCCAGCTGATTTAGTTTCGGCGTTCAGAACAGAAGCACCCGGAATACAAACATTTATTTCCCACGGCAGACCTGAGATATCTAATTTCTACTTCTGCAAAAATAAATAAACAATAAGGGCATAATTAAATGACAGACACACACAAAAAGAAAACTCTTTGACGCTTCATTGGCGTCTTTTGTTATCTTTTTTTTCGTTTTGGAAAACTTTGTAGGAGTTTGCAAGCCCGGGCAGTTGTAACGAATTTAAAAAAGTTGTAGGGTGGTGCGGTACGCCGTCTGGCCGAATAAGGTACTGCAGGTTCCCAAGAAAAAATGTTGAGGCACCACGCCGGTCATCCCCGTTTTAATCAAGTCATTGAACAACAAAAAGGGGGCTATGCACACCACTATAAACCACAAAAGAAAGCCGTCTGCCTGTAATGACGTCTTCTATCACGTGACACCCCGTTCAAAACTGACCGGGCGGGTTTTAAAAGGCGAGAGATTGGAAGGGGCGGAGTCAATGGCCCTCACTGGGCGTCTTCTTGGTGGCTGCGGAGGTAAGAAGGTTAGCGTGAGCGCCCCCAATCCACCCGGGGTGGTAGTACCTGCTTCAGACGACCCCACCAGAGGCGCGCACGCTGCTCGAAAAGTACCAAAAATATTTTTAAAACAGTGCGGTATTAGCAATTCTGGACTTTTTCAGTATTGGAAGTAAATATCAGCTGTCCTGTCAAGCCCTTTGGTCTCCCAGTTTAGACTTTTATTTCTAAACGAATTTTCATAGAATACTCTTTGCTAGCATCCCCAGCATTACACTCGATGTGTGACGGTATTTTAAATTCCACCGTACGAATCCACTATATGCGAGATTTGGAGAAATGCAACGTTTTTTGTGTGATTACTTTTGTTTCTGTGCTTCGCAATTTATAAGAGTAATTAATAACATTTATAGAGAGCTTTTCTGACCTACTCAAAGCGCCTTACAGTGGAGCCCCTTCAACCATCACCAATGTGAGGCATCCATCTGCATGTGGTGACAGCAGCCACGCTTGGCACACATCAGCTCTTAGGTGGTGAGAGAGAGAGAGAGAGAGAGATGGGATGATGGAGGGGGGTCAGACTGACCAGGCCGTGGACATTGGGGTACACTCTACTCTTTATGAAGGACACCCAGGGGTCTTTCACGACCACAGAGTGTTAGGACTTCGGATTTAAATCGCATCTGAAGGACGGTGCCAGTTTCTTACAGCGTGGCATCTCCATCTCTGCAGTGGGGTATTGGGGTCCCCACACAGACCACTGGGTAAGCGCCCCCCTCTCCTTTTTTTGAACTGTGATTTTTGGTTGGTGATTACGATTGGCGAATGATCACCTAGACTTTTCAGAATCTGGCCCCGGCTTGTTTTTTCTGAAGATGTCTTTGTCTCCTGGCCCTCTTCATAAAATCTCTTCCAAGATGGTGCTGCACGGGGTGAAGCCTCTCAGACAGGCGCAGTCCGAGGCGTATTCTCTTCTCGCTGATGTCTTCACTTTTTACACTTTACTTGCACTCGTCTCTCAGTTTCTGGGTTAACCATTGAATAAGCTGTTAGTGGGCTGGCCTCCTGACCAATGACGGAGGAGAGGAGGCGGGTCTTCAGTTCAAACGCTCTGCCACGTTTCCATTCACAAGGCCGTTTTCTAGAATCTTCTTTTTTTTCCCCCGTGGCTGGTGGAGATGAGCAGAAAGCAGGGAGGCCGAACCCCTCAGCAGTTCCCAGCAGCTGCTAGCCGGGACCTTAGCGGGCATTTCAACTTTTTATTTGGTAACTGGGTGTAGTTTCCTCCAGTTGTTTTTTGTTTTTTTTTTCACCTCTGGTTAATTCTGCGTGGTTTGCTTTAGTTTTTGGTAACATCATCTTTAGCCCTGAAGATGTGAAGTAACCGCAGCACACCTGCCTTTTTAAAACGTGGGAGGACAAGTAAATTACCTGGCGTAATAATTACACGTTCTTCTACTTAAGACCTCGTCCAGTGTCTTGTCTAAATCAAAACTCTGTAGTTTAGTCTTTAATTTCATTAGGTAATCCACACCTACATCCTGTGACTGATGGAGAGGTGGCCCAACTGGAATCAGCTGTTAGGGTTTTGATCGAGATACTAAAATCCCCCCACTTTGCTTTACCCCCCTTAGGAAGGGCGCGGCGAGCATTACGTGCACAATTAAGTACATCAACACCTTCTAATACACTTCTGTGGCCTGCAGGGGGCGCTCCAGTTTCCCAAACCCAAGTTTTTTGCACAGTACGCAGGGTTTTAGTTAGTGGGAAAGGCTTTTCAATCATTTCCCACAGCACAGCACCAATGCACAGGCACACAGCTCTCTTCTTCTCTTTCTCTTCCAGTCTCTCTTTCCGCCCTACCAGTCCTCCTCCAGCAAGCTTTGTCACCTTCCTCCCGAGTCTAGAGCAGTGGCACCTGGCTCCTTTAATCTAATCCCCGGGAGTCCTTCCGGTGTCCCATAGGCTTGGTACCGAATCCCGATGGCACTGGGCTCAGGAGTCCCTCCCAGAGGCATAGCTAGGATTTTCAGCGCCCGGGGACAACTGAAGATTTCGCACCCGCTCCTGTTTGCCAAAATGCAATGGGGAAGGGAATTTAACATGAATTTGGTTCCCCTGGATGCTGCGCCCGGGGACAGATGTGCCCCCTTGACCCACCCAGCTACTCCACTGGTCCGTGCAGCACCCTAGGGTGGCACCCCCAGAACCCAACAGGGCCGAGCCAAACAAAACTCCCGATTCCCAACATGCCCTGTGGGGATCTCTGGTGCCATAGCAACCCAGGGAGGGGCTGCCCCCTAGCGAGCCCTGAGCACACGCTGTCCCCCGGTCCTTATACGAGGGTGCCAGCCGTCCACCACACTTCTCAAGCAAAAGATCCGGGCTGTGAATGCTGGGGATGCTGGTTCAACGGGGTGACCACCCTAACATTTTATTTGGTCCCTTTGGGTTTGTCACAGTCAACGACAATTGAGAACAACTTTTGGTTTTGATTAAAAGACAAAGCGGATTTTCAGCTTGTGAATCAGGGCCGTTTCATCTCCTGGTCTCCCTTGATATAAAAAAACGGACATCCTCCAGTACATGCAGAACAAAGGTGGCGGTCGAGAATGTTATTTATTTTTAACATGAGATTAAAACGAAGTCTCAATAATCTGTGGAGGCCAAGGACAAATTACAAAAAAATAAAAAACAAAAATAAAAATAAACGCCTGATCAGGAGAGCAAAAAAAAATAAAAGACGTCTCGTGCCCGAAAGGAAGGGGAGCCGCTCAGCGGCTGAACGTCTGCGTGTGTGCGACCGGGAAGCTGAAGAATGCGCATTTTTGCTTTGATCACGAAATATTTAACCCCGCAGGCATTTTGTCATTTCGGCAATCTTCCATTTCGGACAGGGCACTTACTTTTGCCCAAGGCTGTTGGAAATGTTGAAATGCGGCACATGACCCTCAAAACAGATTCCTGGGAAACGTCAGGCTGGCGTGTTGTGAGGTAAGCAAAGCCAAACAAAATGCTTTCAGACACCACGGAAGCTTTATCTGTGCACAGGGCGATGAGGAGATAGCGGCGGCACGGGCAGAGCGTGACCATCGGCTTGAAGACGAGTGACAGGGCCGGCGCCACACAGACAGAGAGCGAGAGAGCGTCCACGTTGGACGTGTGTGTGTGTGTGTGTGTGTGTGACGTTCCAGCCTGCGCGCCTCCTCTGGCTGCGGTTCACAGTTGTGTTTCTTGTCCGCATTGTCTGCATTGTCTCATTGTATTTGTATCAACGTCTCTTTTACTAATTTGATACATTAGGTTATGTCCCATGTGCTGTGTGGGTGGTTCCCCAAGGGGCGGGGCCGCCTGCCAATCACCCTCCATACTTCCTGGCGCTTCATTTCCAGTGGAGCCTTTGTTACTTTGTTACTGCTGTATGATTTTTCTGGAATTTTGAACCTCTGCTCCATTTTGGGCTGCACCTCTGGACTCTGTATTGGGACTTTGTTTGCCTTTGGCTTTTCAGGCAACTCATCTGAGCTCTTCCTGTATTGCAGAGACTTGGACTAAATAAACCTTTTTATTTGTAAAGACTTTCCAAGGCCCTTTCTTGTATCTCATCAGGGTTTGATAGCATGTACCCCCCCTTAGAGGGCAATGTTGAAAGTGCTTATGGAGCTTTAGTGCCTTTGGGAGTCTGCATTACATTAAACATGGCCGCTACTACCCATAGTCCTCTGGCCCAGCAGCGACGGGACTCACACCAGCTGGTTACTTCAAGCATTGGCTGCCATCTTGTATTGTATGCATTGATCCTGGAGATGCGCCCTGTCTGTGCTTAAATATGTTCATTAAGGGCTCCATACGTAAAACGTGCCCGCTAGAGTCATCAAAGAGCAACTGCCCGCTCTTTACATCTCATCTTGTAAAATATTTCTGGAGCTAAATTGGGATGAGTGCATATATAAAGAGTCCTGCCGTTCTCGCACATTATTGTGACGTAACATTGGCTTGAGTGGGCTTTGCTGGTCAATATAAAGAGACCCTTTAATGTCCAAGTGAAGACAGATCACTGCATAGTGGGCTAAATAAATTTGGCTTTGGTAGGATTGGTCAGTTTGGCTTTGGCAGGATTGGTCAGTTTAGCTTTGGCGTGATTGGTCAGTTTGGCAGGATTGGTCAGTTTGGCTTTGGTGTGATTGGTCAGTTTGGCTTTGGCAGGATTGGTCAGTTTAGCTTTGGCGTGACTGGTCAACTTATCTTTGGCATGATTGGTCAGTTTGGCTTTGGCATTATTGGTTATTACTTTGGTGTGACTGCTCAGTTTAGTATAAGTTAATCTTGATGGTAAATTTGCCTTTGTTTGCTAAGTTTTGAACTTGAATGGAGATGAGCACAGATAATGGAAGATCCTGTTCCACGCCTATAAGTTAAATGTGAATGGAATGTTCTTAATGTCCGCTCTGTGTCGAGTTCTTAGGGAGAGGCTGGCACTGAGAGTGAGTTGCCACACCCACCACACGTCGAACCACCCGGATTGGGATCCAAGTGCAGCAGGTGACACCTCAGCACCGCACTGGGACACTGTGAGGTTGTCTGATGGTGGCTGGAGTGCCAGTCCTGCCACCAACCCCCAAGTTCTCCCTGTAAATCGGAGGACCTTCTGGCAGGGCTGGGTGCAGATTGGCATGATTCCCAGGACGGAGCAGTTGCAGGTTAAGGGCCTTGCTCAGGAGGCCCAATGGAATGGAGGCTCTTAGAATGAATTAATGGATGACACGATGGGCCGGTGCTGCATGGAATAGGGGTCCCTACCTGGCTGAGAGGCCAATACAGTGGCAGGACCGGTGGGGGAGACAACAACATACCAGTACTTCTTTCTCCCCCAATACGCCAGATGGCAGCATCCCTAAGTTAGAATGCCCACATGGACACCCACAGGACAGGCTGGTCCCCTGGGGCAGTCTTGTTGGGTTCCAGGTGGAGCTGCCAGTCTTACCTTTCATGAGGGACTTTCCAATTGACCCGGAAGGGCTCCTGACAGGCTATGCCCTAACACAGGACGTACTCCCAGCTCACAGATAAAAGAAGTCGCTTCAACCTCAGCCAGGTTTTCAGCCTCAGAGGTTTATGGATGTGCTGAGAGAGAACATGCAGGTGGTTGGTGTGACAGAGGAAGATGACGAGGACAGGAAGAGATGGAAGACGATGATCGACTGTGGCGACCCCTAACAGGAGCAGCCGAAAGAAGAAGAAGAAGAAGAAGAAGAAGAAGAAGAAGAAGGAGAAGAAGAAGAAGAATGTCAGCACCAGCAGTAAGAGTTTTGTTTTTGGAGGGCCAGGGGTTTTGCGATTCCCCTTTCCCTTCTGTCAGGCCTCATAGTAGCAGTCACCAGAGACTCTAAACGGCGTCCGTAAATAAATTGTCTGCTGTACAGTCACTGTACTCTCTGGCTGGTGTCTATTTACTTCTTCATTACTCGCTTAATTATTCGGATTAATGCCAACATTTCTCCCGTAGCCAATGAGCTCAGTGCCCAAGCAGCCATGTGGCCTTTTTTTTTGCTTCATTTTACACGCTTCATTTAAAAAGTCCAAGGAGAATCGACACAGTAGGGGGGGTTATGAACATAATTTCTGACCAAATTTATCTCGTTATGTACTAACGGCATTCACATGTTACCATGAATAGGGTTGAGTTTTCCTTACGTGGTGTCGGTTTTAGCAGATGAAGCCAATGCAGACAGACAGCTAAAGTGTGATGGGGTTAGCGGATCACAGGAGGCTACGAGATCAGCTACTGTGCAGCACCTCAGGTCCGTTAATCAGTCAGTCTGTGCCTTTCAAGAATCGGAGTTTTCACCGTCGACCCAGCAATCGAGACCCAGTGATTCGAGAGGTCCGAAAATAGAAATCCGTAACACAAGGGAACAAACAGAACCAACTTCCTCATCTGCTGCCTAATCCTAGCGTGGGAGCATAGAGTCGGCAAATTAGACGCAGAAGGAGGAAGACTCACCTTTGTCGAGGAATGAACGTGCACAAAGAGGACAGCAATTATGAAGAAACCAAATAAAGAAGGCTCTGTTATCACACCCTCCGCTCTCCTCCTGGGAGTATCTGCTAAAATCTGATATGCAGGAAGGCAACCAGCAGCCCCTGAAATCAACTGCCAGGGCCTTTTGATAAAATAATCCAATTTTAATCATGACATCAGTTAGTAGCAGGCGCAGGTCCAGAATGCCGTGTTCTCCTGCCTTTTTAATTAGGCAAAGCTGCCCAGAACTGTGGGGGACTTAATGTCACTCAGCCCAGAGCTAAACGGGTTCCTGCTGCTATGCGCTGCAGATTAAATTCACTGAAGGAATGGGCGCAGTGCGCGTCGTTGTTAAAAAAGATTTTAGCTTCGTTTGAAACACGCAGAGCAACTTCTTTTGAGAGAGAAGTGTGGCGTGTGTTCTGAAGTGTATTGGGTAAGTCTTACGGCTTTATCTTCACACCCCCTGGTGCCTACCGTTGTAGGGGAATAGGCAAGGTGCCACCTTTTAATATTATAAACCTGACTGTGACCTCAGGGCCGAGTGTGAAGAATAAGGACCTCTTAGTATGAGGTCAAGGCACTATATGATAGATAGACAGAACTGAAAGGCTCTAGATAGATAGATAGATAGATAGATAGATAGATAGATAGATAGATAGATAGATAGATAGATGTGAAAGGCACTATATAGATAGATAGATAGATAGATAGATAGATAGATAGATAGATAGATAGATAGATAGATAGATAGATAGATGTGAAAGGCACTAGTTAGATAGATAGATAGATAGATAGATAGATGTGAAAGGCACTAGATAGATAGATAGATAGATAGATAGATAGATAGATAGATAGATAGATAGATAGATAGATAGATAGATATGAAAGGCACTAGATCGATAGATAGATAGATAGATAGATAGATAGATAGATAGATGTGAAAGGCACTAGATCGATAGATCGATAGATAGATAGATAGATAGATAGATAGATAGATAGATAGATAGATAGATAGATAGATAGATAGATAGATAGATAGATAGAACTGTAACTCAAGATAGAGCTCAACTGTAAATAAACTGTGTGCTGTGTGCCAGTTGGTATCCTGTCTGTTTGTGTCCAGGATAGGGAGGCTGTACCCACCCTGGGCATCACATACTGTATAATGTCCACATACATACATATATTGGTCAGGAACTGTCCCCATGATGCAGACTTAAAAAGAAGAACAGCCAAATACTAACAAAGACTTTAAGACCGCCACCCTCCAAACGCCACTTTACTAATCCACCCCCTCCGTCCCAATTCGCTATACGTTGCCTTTGATGCTTGTATGTCTGCTCATTTTCCTTTGATGCAGACACCTGATTGGGGTGTGGAAAGCTCAGGAATTAAAGACAATTTAAGATACTTGATTCATTTTCTCCCTTTGTGGATTTCTAGCTGTAAATATGCAAACCGTATCAGAAACCTTTGCTTTATAGTTACAGTATATATAACATATCCTGCATGACCTGTGAATGACATCAGTGCTGAGTCGGCAGTATGCAAATGAGCAGCTTTAATGCCAGGGGAGGAGGAGGAGCCTATAAAAAGGCGAGCCTTTCTTAGTCACATGATCACCATTGTAGTGCGGCTAAAGGGAGGGAGCCACCTAAAAATTAACAAAACGTCACTGGGTGAGCGCTGTGCTGCATTCATCTGTAGTGTGTATGCAAATAAGTGTGTGTGTGTGTGTGGACAGGAGGCCAACATTATGGGGGCACAAAAAGAAAGCTTAGCCCAGAATTTGGCAGAAGATGCCAGTTTGGAAGTGGGTATGTTGGCATTCCCGTAAGGTTGAACCAAGGAGCAAAGCCTGGCTGGGAGGCCAATGTGATGGAAGGACATTGGGAGGCAACATTGATGGATTAAAGGCCTGAAGTCCACATGACCATCATCATCAAGTCCTTCCATGAGAACCCTAAATAAAATGAGGTCAGGTAGAATGCCTAGAGGGGACTGGGTGGTCTCGTGGTCTGCAGATTTTATTTTCTCTCCAGCTGTCAGGAGTTTTTTTGTTTTTTTTCTGTCCTCCCTGGCCATCGGACTTTACTTTTATTCAATGTTAATGAGTTTTGTCTTATTTAAATTCTTATTTATTTTATCTTTTCTTTCTTCATCATGTAAAGCACTTTGAGCTTCATTATTTGTATGAAAATGTGCTGTATAAATAAATGTTGTTGTTGTTGTTGGTCAGGGCTACGTATGTTCTTCCCTGACATTTTAGGTGACAGCATCCCCGGGTGGCACTACCAGTATGGACACCCACAGGGCATGCTGAGAACTGCTGTCCCATTGGGCAGCCTTGTTGAGTTCCAGGGGTGTCGCCTTGCCAGAGGGTGCTGTGGAGATTTGTGATAATCTGCTTTTGGGGACATCCGCTCGACCCTGAAGTAATCCCGGGGTCTAAGACCTCGAAGTCGGAAGATGAGCTGGACGACACTCACCTGGAGGAGTGGAGGGGTAGAGAGAGAAAAGAAAACCGCGTCTGTGTTTGTGGATAACCAGTGGAGGTATCCTGTTAAAATGAACTTTTTTATTGGTCCCGTGGCGTGTGTGGTGGTGTTTAGGGTTCCCCTTGGGATTAATAAAGTATCTATCTATCTATCTATCTATCTATCTATCTATCTATCTATCTATCTATCTATCTATCTATCTATCTATCTATTATATAGTGCCTTTCACTCTATCTATCTATCTATCTATCTATCTATCTATCTATCTATCTATCTATATAGTGCCTTTCACATCCACATCTATCTATCTATCTATCTATCTATCTATCTATCTATCTATCTATCTATCTATCTATCTATCTATCTATCTATCTATCTATCTATCTATCTACTGTTACTATAATGTATACGTATGGTTACGTCTCAGTCGTGCACACTACCATCACATTGAGTTTAGTGCTCTTGTCTGCTGCAGCACACCATTTTGAATTTTTTTTCTTACTATATAAAATTTAGAAGTGATCAGGATGGATGGCTTGTTCACGTCAGCTCAGGTGCTCTTCTATTCAGGAGACAGGACAGCGGCAGACATGTGCAGCCCACCGGGCCGGGGCAGGACCGCTCAGTCACAGTCAGTTGAGGGAGACGATTTCGTCACGCCTGAACGTTGAGATAAGATGGCACAGACACAAAGCCGCTTCCTGTTTTAAGTTTTAATTCACACGCCTGTCACCTTCAGCATCTGCAAGGCATCCTGTGTGGTGTGGACGGTGCGTCTTTTCTTTTTTTTTCTATTATTTTCCTGTACATTTTAGCGTCAGAAGAAGACGCCAGCACTTCTGTTGGGTTAACACAGCACAGTGCAGTAAATTCTTATGACGAACCCACAAACGCTTCGTATGATCGCGTTCTCTGTAGACGCCGTCTTCATCCGTTAACTGCGGGATTTGATGTGCTCACTGCTTTTTAGTAGCAACACCTTCACATATTTCGAAAAAAATTAAAAAAAAAAAGAAAACGCTTCCTTTACAGGCGACAGTTATTATCAGGCACATTTTTGAAATAACTCCCTTGTTATGTAATCGATGCAAAAAAAAAAACCAGAAGCGCCCAAGCGGTGTGTCTAGATATAGGATTACGTGAAAAAAAAAAAAAACAACCGTCAGGGTGAGGCCCACCGGTGAACCCCCACAGCCCGCAGTGTCACATACAGAGATGACGATCTGACGCCAAACACGCAGACTTCACAAGGGCACCAGGCACCTGGCACTGCCATCCACGGCGTGTTCACTGCTGTCATCATCTGAAATACTCTGTTGAGTCAAAACTCGAAAGCAATGTCCGATTTTTGTTTAATACGCAATCAACGACTGACGATTACTTTTATCAGTTCCATGGAATCTTCTTTGGTCGTGGAAGGGGTTTCACCAAATTTGTCCGAGCCTCCGGAAAAGATTTTGAATGAAGCTCTCCCCTGATCCGACTTGTCCCAAGAACCAATTGGAACCTTTTTCTGCGTTGGTTTCGTTCATTTGCCCCCCGGTACCCTCTTTTGGGAGACGCATTCCCCAAATTTCTCTCTCGGATATAATTCACTGTAATCGTCCTCGTGCTCCTCATATCTTCATCTCCTTAGATCCTTGGGCACTTGCTCTTGACTCCCTCCTAATGCAGATGTCCCCACGACGTAAGGCTGCTGCCAAACTTCTCATTGCTTCCCGATGGAGGACCCCCCCGGATCATCTGTCCGGCCCACTTTAACGAATGAGGTCATTTAGAGCGGACCCCAGCGGGGACCTCCACGAGGCCTCTGGAAACGTGGCGCTCGGTGCTCTGAAACCAAAGACTGACGCCATCTGACTTTCTTTTACCCTTGGTACTTCAGGACGGGACAGGGTGGGAATGAGGGTGGCCATGTTGAGTTAGGGGTCTCTTACTTTCATCGATTACTCCTTGATTAAGCTGTTTGAACTCTTGGTTGAGTTTCTCATTTATTTGTACTGTAATTTAATCAAGAGTGCACATGCCACATGTTCTGTCACCAAGTCCGGCGCTGCTCAGTCTTCTCGTAAATTCGTGTCATAAACACCCACCCCTCTCCACCACCACTTCCTCCCACATATCACAAAGAGCTCCTGTCCGACACATTCCTAGGCCTCACGTGCAACCGACGGGTCAAAACAGGTTTTGGAATCTGACACCGGGGCACCTCCATTGTTTACTGGCTGAAAGAAGAACTTTGAGTCAGCAATGGCCTGCACATCGAGCCGAAAACGCTTCACGCCGCCTCTGCCACCGCCGCCTTCCCAGGGTCCGTGGGAGGAATAGCAGAAGACGGAGGAATGAAGTGAAACGACTGACAAACCGAAATACACCCACAGGGAAACGGCGGACATCGAGAGCAGGTGACGACTCGGGTGTCGGAGTACCAGGATGTTATTTTGCATTTGGAATTTCTCCTGCCCAAAGGGTCACAGATTTCAAAGTCACCGCATTATTGGGCACCCGTTGGAGGATCGCTTGATATCTGAGTGTCTATAAAAAAACGCATTAATGACGTCACCGTTTGACACAACGGAGGCAGCCGAGAGGTGGGCTTGTGCCGTGAAATGGGCTGGCAGCCTCTCCAGGGGTGTTTCTTGCTTGTGCCCCGTGCTGCCATGTGGCAAAGGTTTAAAGGTCAGGCAGGCTTTTCAGACCTGGAAGAGAGACATGAGGAGGGCGTGCAGGAGAAGACGTTAGATGTGAACAGAAATTTGAACGTTGAGGTGGACGTGTGAAGTTAAAGAAAAGGACAGAAAAAGAAATGAGACCATCAGAGGGACAACAAGAGTTGAAAATATGGACAGTAGGATGAGGAATAGAAGGGCAAAAGAGTGATGGAGACCAAACCAGAGGTTGGATGGGTGAAAGAGATGAAGATCTGAAGGAAAATGGCCCAAGTGAGGAGGAGGAGGAGATGCAGGGCTGAGCTGTTTAGTTGGGCAAAGTGCATCGAGTCCACACAGACGTGGAAAAGGATGAAGAAGAAGACGACGATGACTTCCCCCATGCAGCTTGGAGTGATGGCCGACAAAAAAATTGGAATTTCCTCTTTCCATGACCAGCCATGCATGGAGCCCAACAATACGGCAAACGATAGCAAAACATCCAGGAAAATATCTGACGTTGGTGGCAGCACGTGACCCACAAATCAGGTCATCCAGTCCCGACGACACCACAAGCACTCGCAATTTTAGTAACATATTGTTATTAAATAATCCATTTCTGGAAAACGCTCGTGTGAACTAAACTGAGTGAGCTGGTGAGGGTGTCGGCCTGCGCTGACCGACTTGGTGGTGTCCCCTGTCACCTGTGCAGTCTCTGAGGCTCCAGAAAAACGTCCTGCACTGTCCCTGTTCCCAAAGAAGGCACCTAATGACAACAGACCACTGGCACTTACAGTACATCTCCTATCATGAAGCAACTAGTCCTGGACTGTAGGGGTCCTCTTGTGGTAGACCACCTGGACCAACTGCAGTTTGCCTATTGGAGAGGAGGACGAAATGATCTGTCTTCTCCATACTGGACAAAGCTGGCAGCGCTGTGAAGGTTATGCTCTTGGATTTGTCCAGTGCCTTCAATACCCCCCCAGCCATCACCAGCTAAGGGGTAAACTCAGAAATGTGCAGGTCCTGGATGATGGACTACCTGTCAGGGCAGACCACCATCTGTGAGAGTCAAGGACTGTGTGAGCAACACCGGACCACCAGAAGGAACAGGCCTGCCTGCCTGCTTTACTCCTCACTCTGCACACCTCAGACTGGAAATACAACAGCAGGTCATGTGACTTACACTCGCACTTAAGGGGTGCATTGATAAGGGGGGATGAGACAAAGGAGAGGGGTCAGGGGGGAGAACTTTAAGAACTGTCTGCAAACTGAGGAACTGCTTATTGAGTTTCACCACACCAAAGAGCCTCCTCGCCCAGTTACAACTCAAGGAGTGGGCATGGTGCACGGCTACAAGTGCTTGGGGGTCCACATTGATGACAGGTTGGGCTGGTCTCGTAACACAGACGAGCCATAGAAGAAGAGACAGAGCAGGGTCTTCTTCCTTAGGAGACTGAGCTCCTCTAATGTGGGAAGTGACAGCTCCGTCATTGGGCGTCATTGCCCAGAGGGGACTGGGCGGTATCATGGTCTGGAATCCCTACAGATTTTATTTTTTCTCCAGCAGTCTGGAGTTTTTTTGTTTTTTCTGTCCCCTGGCCATTGAACCTTACTCTTATTCGATGTTAATGTTGATTTATTTTTTTATAATTATGTCTTTCATTTTTCTATTCTTTAATATGTAAAGCACTTTGAGCTACTGTTTGTATGAAAATGTGCTATAGAAATAAATGTTGTTGTTGTTGTTGTTGTTCCGTGATGGCCAGTGTGGTGTGCCGGGCTGGTGACATCACTTCAAGAGAGGACCACAGAATCAACAAGCTAATTAAAAGGGCAGGCTTAGTAATGGGACCCCCCTGGAGGCCATAGCAGTGAAGGAGAGAACGGGGGCCAAACTGAGTGCCATCATGAAGAACGCTGCAAATCCTCTCTGTGACCCACCAGCACTGAGGACTTTCAATGTGTCAAGAAACGCAACTGGGGGTCCTTCAGAGGGGACTGGGCGGTCTCATGGTCTGTAATCCCTACAGATTTTATTTTTTCTCCAGCCGTCTGGAGTTTTTTTGTTTTTTCTGTCCCCCCTGGCCATTGAACCTTACTCTTATTCGATGTTAATTAATGTTGATTTATTTTGTTTTATAATTGTGTCTTTCATTTTTCTATTCTTTAATATGTAAAGCACTTTGAGCTACTGTTTGTATGAAAATGTGCTATATAAATAAATGTTGTTGTTGTTCATACCAACAGGCATACATCTGCATAGTGTCTCACTGGGACTGGGGCTGCCAAGCTGAAAACTTTCTTGTTTTTTAAGTCATTTTTGTGTGCGTCCGTCTATCTGTCTATCAATCTGAAGTGTGAGCGAGCTTTTGAATTGTAGACCCGCCTCCTCCCTTCATTCATTGGTCACGAGTCCTGCCCAGCTGCCCAGCAGAAGCTTATTCATTGGCTAACGTGTTGCACTTCATGTGATATCGACGTGGCACCTTGGGAATGTCTCTTTGAGTGCCTGCAGATGCTGTTAGCGAGAGAACTTTCCAGAAGTAGCTTATTTATCAATATTGTTGTACAAATACCCAAGTGTGGGTCATGGTGAGCGTCGGACTACAAAACGTAAAGGACAACTTTGGTATTTTTCAAGTTGAAGTTATTTCTTTACAAACTTGGCATATACGCATTTGCCACATGAAATTGTGTTCTAAAGTTAAGAGCTTTCCCCCGTGTAGTATGATCTGATCGTCGTGAAGCACTAACACATCAGCAACGAGTTTCCCTGAAATGTGCCGCAAAACACGGTGAATGATGAGCGAGCCCCCCATGAAAATCAACTGATCGCCACGAAGCACCAACCAATGAACGACGAGTCTTCCCCGTTGTCACACGCGTGCGCGTGGCACTTGATTCTGGGCTCCTCTAATGGTAATTCCACTCCGAGCCACAGGTTGGCGCCATCGCCTAAGGCTTCTCCTCTCCTTTCTGCCTGCAGACTCCTGCCTAGAAGCAACGAGAAGATGAGTGACGTCACTTCTGGATTCCGATTCCCTGACCGCCATCTCTTACTTGGCTTCACCTCCATCTTGCCTCAGTCTAATTGTAGGCTCGCGCCTGCAAACCACACGTGGAAATCGTGTTTTATTACCTTGTTTCCAATTATGTGGGCTTTGCCTGAGGGTACCCCACACCTGTAGGCCTTCATTTACACCGTGATGTGAAGTACCAACACCTAACTGACGAGCGTGTGATTGGTCGCCACAAAGTTTTGACAAACTTGAACAACAAGTAGCCCCCCGGGGGAGTGTTGGGAGTGAGGGACACAATAAGAGCTGTGAAGACCAGAGGCACACCTGCCACCCCGACCTAACACAAAGAGAAAGCCCACCGAGCAGGAGCAGTGTCCAAGGACTAATACTGACGGTCACAAGCCCAGTGACCTCGGTCCCTTCTCTCCCAACCATCGCAGCCTCCCTGTCCTCTGGCTCTGAGAGGCTGCTGACACCCGGGAAGCACTCCAGGGGGATCGTTAGGGAGGTCTGGAATTGCTCCCAGGTGTGGCTCAAGCCCAAAGTACAGTAGGGCGCTGCAGCTCCCACAGCTCCCCCTGGTGGCATCCACAGAACCCAACAGGGCTGTGCCAGCAAGTAGTAATTCCGATACAGCCCTGTGGGAACCTGAGGTGCCGTCACAACCCGGGAGGGAGGCTGCCAAGTAACAGTATGGGGGAGATAGCGCCCTTTGGAAGTCCTCTTTCCCTGTCCTTCTATTTCAGAGACATCCCAGCCAGGTAATGGCATCGGCCGCCATCCATCACTCAGCAGGTGGCAGTTCAAAAGGTCACTAAAGCTCAAATATCGGTCTGTGCTACTCTGTTCAAGTGAGTGTACCCATGACCCCCACCAGGCCCACAGAGTCTCATATGCAGCGACCTGATCACTTCTTGTTCTTTATTTCACCTGTGATATATGGCCGGCAGTCCATCCCGGCCAATACCCCCAAGCCACCAGATGGAGCCCTCCCTGTGACGTCCCGAATTCCAGCAGGGCATCATGGTATGTGGAGTTAACGTCGGGGCTGCCAGGGGACGCTGCAGGGAGGCCCAGAGACTTAATTTTTCAATACAGCCTGGAAGTACGTCACAGTCACGGGGACAGAAGAAACGACGGACTTCCAGGTTGAAGAAAAGGACTTTTCACCTGACCCGGAAGTGATGGATAATCACATGGACTGAGAGATCAGAAGTACTTCCGGGTCAAGGACTATAAAGGACTGTAACAGATAGGAGGTGCTGTCATCCCCTTGAACCCTCAGACCAGACACCAGACACCAGATAAAAGTCTAAATCTTGACTTTATTATAATAATCAAGTGCACAAAGCACCCTCCGCTCCAAAATACTCATATAAATCACAATAATCAATCAGTACACAATAATCCTCCACTCCCAGATGCGTCGTTCCCTTCCTCCCAACTCAGCTCACCCGTCTGGGATCTCCTACAGTCCTTTATAGATGGACTTCCAGCCATATATCACACACCTTATACCATTTCTTGTATTAGGAGTTGTTAGTTGGGGTCAAAGTGCAGGGTCAGCCATTGTACAACGCCCCCTGGTGCAAGTGCAGTGCCCAGCGCAGTAGGACCCCCTTTGGCAGTAACAGGGATTCAAACCGGCAAACTTTCGGGTACCCGCGCAGATCCATAGCCTCACAGCCACCACTCCGCCCACTTTGTGACCAACATTTGGCCAAGTGACCGGTGACAATGGAGCCACATGTCGGCACATGGCTAAGACACACCTGTGCCGTATCTATTGGATGATATTTTTAAATACTTTTAAAGCTATACTGTAATACACAAAAGGACAAGCGAATGGATGGATGGATCTTGAAATACATAATTATAATTATAGACACACAATGACCACCCCAGGACCCCCCATCCCCAGACACAACGCCATTAGACACAAATGCAGGGTCTTTTCGCTCAACACTATCCTGTCCTCTGAACTCTCCGGGCAATTCCTATGACCTCACGGCATCCCGATTAGTCCAATCAATAGAAGTGACCAACGGTGGACATCTCCATGACGATCGCCAGAATGGGATGAACCCGAGCCAAAACAAAGCCACTGGACACTTGTGTGCGTGGGATGTTTCCATTATAAACTTTTAATATGCCAAAATTCCTACAGTCCCGTTTCCACTTTGCTTTACTGTGGCATTGATGTGGGGATAAAAATATAAAATTGAAATGCTTGAATTGCCAGGCTGTGCTTGGCGCTTTGACACCGTAGCGGTGGGCACCCACTTTTAGCCTATGCTCAATGACAATAACAGCCTGATAGATACTTGAAAATACGTCGGCTCTGTTAATATTGTCTATTGTGCCCACTCAATCGTGTTCCTCGGGACCCCCCCCGGGTGAGGACGGTGAATGGGGCTGGGGGATGGGCCGTGCTGTGCTCAGTCACCCATCTCTCACAGAGGGCGACAGCTTAATCAATTGAAAATCCGAGAGGCGTGGCCAGTGGAGCGGAGAGCAGCCAATCACGAGTGACAGAAGGAGCTGCGCGCGGGGCTAATGATGAACTGCTAACAGTGATGGATGGCTTCCTGCAGGGACCTTCCATCTGTGCCATCGAGCTCTGGGCCGTCTCTGCCAGAGCTGCAGTGCTTTCAGCAGAACTCTGTGGCGGGCGAGTAATTGGCAACATAAGAGACGCCGATTGCCCCCTCAGCTCTTAACAGCTGAGTGGTGTCACGGAGTCTCGGCACGCGTGTAACTGAGTTTTGGATCCTCTGTGTGACTGTTATATTTTCAGTGTGGGGACTTTTTCTGTTTTAATAGAGAGAGAGAAAAAAAACAGGTAATTAGCCCCCCGGGGTAGATTTTTTTTTTTTGCAGCTGTGGCCTGAATCCTGTTCAACGAGTACATCAGCCAGAACCTCACCCTTCCACTTCCCCTCCCCCAAACCAGATCAGCCAGATAGCGACTGCCAGGCCGTGTGAAGTGAAGTGAAGCGCATGGCTTTACAAAGCCACTTGTTTCCAAAAGAGCCCTACAGGATGAAAGTGACATCCACCTTGATGTCCCACCAGAAGGCTTGCGCCTCCTGTAATTATCGCCAATCCCTATAATCTGGAGAGCTGATACGGCTTCTTCTTGGCAGCTCGACGGCTCCTCGCCCCAAAGGCAGCGGAATTGCGGCAGCCTGCGGTGAACACAGTGAGATAAAACGGGAGAGGTGAACCATGGGAAGGGATCGTTAAAAAAAATGAGAGAAAGGTGCTAACAAAGCTACTCGTGACGCCAGTTACACTCCTGGAGTTCTCCTTTTTTTAAAAAAACGCTCCGACGTCGCTCAAACTACAATAAAGAAAAAAGAGTCAGATGTCATCATCGGCCGCCAGCAATCCCGTGTGGAGCCTGCGATCGCTCCCTTGTTTGTCATAAATACGTTTAGTCCTTCACGTAAGGTGACGTGAAGAACACCCGCCCCCTTTTACTATTCTCGACCTGTGGACGCTGGCCGCTGCGTCACCTGATCGCTGTTTCAACGTATCAAATCGCTGGATTACAACTAAACTTTATACAGTATATCGCTTTCTTTTAGTGGATTGCACTCGGCTACGCATCTGAGCCCTGCAAAGGCGCGGCGTAACGATACGTGTGCTTCTCGCCGAACACCCAGTGCTGCTGGGGTAAGAATGACACAGGTGTTTTTACTTCAATAAAATGAACGTCCCGTTAGGCTACACTGTCAGGCTACGCAACGCACGTAACTTTTAATGCGTTTGGAAGGATTGTGCTTCTGACTTCAGCCTGTATGCTAAGCTCATCAGCATAGATATTTACTTGGCTGACGACATTATCCAAAGCGCCTTACGTCATTTATGATACAGGTCAGGTCAGGTTGGGGGGCATGCACCGGTACAGGGCGTTGCCGCACCCACCACATGGCCTCTGGATCCTGTTTAGTAACCCCCAACCCACCCCACCCCTAGCAGACATGCAGTCCAGACCCACCCTCCGGAAATGACCATCTATCTGCTGCAGCCAGGTGTTACGTAGGCGTCCCTTAGGCCTGGTTCTGCCACTTGAGGATCACCCTCTGTTAATGGCACCACATGGCCACAGTGGCATAACTGACACTCCCTCACAATGCAGGTCATGGGCCTCATTCAGACTCCATGAGCAACACAAAGTCAAACCAGCGGTATACCCAAGGACCATCTGTAGAGACACAGTTCCAAAGGAGTCCAGTCTTCATCTCAGGTCACCTGATGGCATCCATGTCTCACAAACAGGAAGTACTAGGACTCTAAAGACTTGGACCTTCGTCCTTTTGCACTGATATCGGGAGTGCCACACACCCTTTTCCAGCGACCTCATGACCCCCCATGATCTCCCAATCCATCTACTGACTTCATAGGAAGAGTCACCAGAATGTCATTCCGAGATCAGTAAACCTCTCGATGAGGTCGACACTCTCTTTGCAGGCAGACACACTGCTGATGGCCGTGCCCAAGAGGTCATTATCATCTTATGATACAGTTAGTTGCATTTCTTTGGGTTTGCCGATTGGAGCCCAGACAGGTCATGTGACTTACTCATAGTCACACAGGTGTCAGTAGTGGGATTTGAACCCCCAGCCCCAGAGTTTGCAGTCCAAAGCCTTAACCACTACACCACACAATTTTTGAAATACTGAGACAGATCATTTCAGCCAGAAGAAGGAATAACGCAATCGCACGATTTATCACGTGGACACTCGTGCCATGTTCCCTCCTCTGGCGACTTATGGTTTGCGTGAATCAAAGACGTGTGCAACATAAATGCGGAGACTACCAAATCCTTAACTGTAACCCAAACAACTGGCTCACCCACTGAGAGATCCACGTTTCTCAGAGTCCGATCATCCAGATTCTCATACTGGAATAAGGGTTTACATGGCATTTTTTTTCGAAACTGAGCTTCGATAAGTAATTGGGCTGTTAATGGTCATGTAGGGTAGGTGAGGCGCACACATTGGCGACTTTTCAACAGGAAGGTGAGTCTGTGAGGTGGCACCACATCATCAGCCCCTCATACTTACTACATTAGAACATTAGGCAAGTTGTAACTAGAACAGAGCATTCAGCCCCCCGAGCTTGTCCATCCTATTCCCCCCCGATTGTCTAAAGTAACGTCAAGCTGAAGGTCCCTCAAGTCCTGCTCTCCACCAACACTACCTGATCATTTATTCCAGGTGTCGGTGATTCCTTGTGTGAAGATGAACGTTTCAAGATTTGTATGAAGGTTTGCCCCTGTGTTCTTGCTACAGAATGTATTTTAAAGTAACAACTGGCGTCCCCCGGACTCATTCCTTTCATATAATTTTAAACACTTAAGTCATGCCCACTGCCCGGGGTTGCACCCTGTGTTGGCTGGGATAGGCTCCAGCAGACCCCTGTGACCCTGTAGTTAGGATATAGCGGGTTGGACAATGGATGGATGGATGGATGGAAGTCATGTCCCCCCTTCATCTTTGGATGCTTAAACTGAAAGGTCTGCCTCTCCTCACAGCTCAGATCTCACAGCCCTTTGTCAGCCTGGTCGATCTCCTCTCTGGACTTTCTCAAGCGCGTCTTTGTAAAATGGAGACCAGAACTGCACACAGTCCTCCAGGTGGGGCCTCACTAGGGTGTCATATAACTTGACTTGTGGCCCGCACGTCATGGCGCTATATAATCTGACCTCCCATTAGATTTACTGGTTGCCTCTGTGCACCAATGGAATGTACTGTAGACAGTGAGTGGTCCGCTATGACGTCCAGGCCTTCTCATAAGGGGTACTGTATTACCTACTGAGTCCAGCCATGGCAGATTTTAATTGATGACGAAATTGACCCTTTAGTCTGTAATATTCTTATAACAGTAATTTTAATCGTTTGTTATAAAAGCCCATGGCGGCGCTTCTTGTGTGATTTTGGGCTATACAATAATAAATTGTATTGTATTGTATTGTATAAAGACAAATGCTGTGACATCATTAGAGGGTATGCACCCAGGTGGCCACATTTGCTTGATCGCCTTTTATATCTCGTAAAGTGCGCCTTTTCGAGCAAACGTGCGATCACAAGCATTTTGTCAGTTTATTCCAACAGGTACCCCATGGGTACACACTTTTCAGGGATCCATCCTATCATATTCATCTGCAAACCTCTGGAAAAATCCAAGGCTCACCCCACTAAAAAAAAAGTCTTTCTAAGATAACAGAAAGACATTCATGGATTGGTGTTTGCTTTGCCTTGCAAAAACATTTCATTAAAGAAATACACCGCGCTGGGAACCCAATATGCACGTTCAGCTGATCACATATGGTGAATATTCCACATCTCTTCAGTGTCGTGCAAATTATTGGGGAGAGGTCGCGAGCGCCCGTCCGGAGATCCCAGATCAGGAAACTTTTGGAAATGTTTGGACCCTCGAGTCAGGGGGTCCGAGGTCAGGCACGCTTTATAAATCCAACCCCAACCCCACCCACACAAAAGCCCCCGCTTTTTAACTCCAAGCCTTTGCACTTACCGCTCCAGGTGCTCAGCGGGACGAACGGTTCCGATCCAGACCTCCCCGGAATTACAAGCCCAGCATCCAAAGAAGCGTTTCTAGCCTGGCGACGATGATCCCGAATTGAACTTTTCGTTCCTCCTCGAGCGGCGGGGCTGTGAAGTGTCCCAAGTCCAAAGTTCACGTGAATTAGGAGGTCGGTCCAAACAAATTTTAAAAAGAAAGAAAGCAAATTCAAAATAAAAATGAAGTCTTCTCAAAGTCGGAAGTGAGAAAACAGTGCTACCCAAAACTCATAGCAACAACCCGACGAGAAAACGCGCCACTGCCTTCTTTTAGCAAGAAACGCCAGTGGCGAGGGTGACTTGTCGCGCGCGCGCGCGCTGCGTCTTCAAACCAGTGAGTACGGAAAAGATCGCGGGGTGCGCGCGTGTGCGCGTGCTTGACGAGAGAGCGAGAGAGAGAGAGAGAGACACACACAGAGAGAGAGGGCGGGAGGCGCACTCGGCACAGCAGGTGGGGCGAGCTGAAGGCGGTCGTGCGGCCCTCTCTCTCTCTCACACCCCTTTTAATTCAGGAGAATTGGCAGCCTGTCTTCCTGCAGAGGTGAAGAGGATTTTGAATGTGATGGGTCGGGATGTTGGAGGGCAGCCCCGCCACCTCGTGCCGGCTGTCGTGAACGGCTAACCGCAACTTGTCGGTGACATCCGAACCCGCTAGGCATTAAAGATTAAGAGCTGAAGGGCGCGGAGTCAAGTTTCACGTACCCTGAGAAGCCTAATAGCTCACTTGCTGCTTTGTGGTGGCGACTTACTGTCTTGCTGGGCACGTTAGCGACACTAGCAGAGTCTGATAAGAAATCCAGGCTGCTGAGCAAACCCATTTTAGACAATCTGGCCCACCCAGTAAGCTTATCATTTAGGAAGTATTAAAGTTATCTGAACCTCTAACTGTCTGTCTTCTAACTTTATACTCCTGAAGGTGATGGGCAAGCAGTGCCTACCCCAGCAGTATGGAGGTAAGATAACAAGCCAGTCATGGGTGCAGTGCCAGTGTAATCACAGGGCACAATCACACACAATTCTTGCAGTTTATAAACTGAATGGACTTGCAAACTCCACACAGGTAGATAAAGAGGATTCAAGTGCAAGAATATGAAATCACCAGGCGACAATGACTGTCTGGGCAGGGGCTGGTCCACCTTCAGAATGTTCCGGGTGTGCGGCAAGGGGTATTTTCATCTCATCCAGCAGCAGGTGGCAAAATCATCTCGGGGGTCCCAAGACTCCATGAAACAATTGAATGTCCAAGCACAATCTTCATGAGGAGATATTTCCACGCTAGAAGAAACAACCAATGGTCCACATGCTGCGTTGTTAAAAGTATGATCAGCTTCTCTGTTAATATTTATTAAGTCATCCAGGGGCTTGTGAGGGTCTTAATCATGCAGGCCCACATAAAAATCTTGCATGCCACATTCACTATGTATATGCTCACCTAGGACCACTATGCCAGGGTGGTCCATGTTGATGTGATTGCATCACACAATGTCTGTAGATTTGTCAGCTGCACATTCATACTGCTGCTCCACCACATCCCAGAAGTGTTCTTCCTGGCTGGAAGACCACTGAAGACCACTGAACTCACGACACCAGTTTGAGACGACTTTGGCTTTGTGATGTGGTGCTGGAAAAGTAGAAAAGGGGTCAATTGTGGCCATAAAGGGCTGCAGATGGTCAGTAATGACATTCAAACAGGCCATGATGTTCATGTGATGATTGATAATCATAAGGGGTCCACAGCGTGCCATGAAAACATTTACCAAACCAGTACACCACCAACACCTGCCTGGGCAGGTTGGGGTCTTTGGATTCATGCTGTTAATATCTACCATCTGTGGGCCTTCGGCAGAAATTGAGATTCATCAGACCAGGCGACATTCTTCTGGTCTTCACTGGCCAAGTTTTGGTGAGCCTATGTCCACTGTGGCCTCAGCTTTCTGTTCTTGGCTGATAGGAGTGGAACCCAAGGTGGTCTTCTGCTGTTTTAGCCCATCCACCTCACGGTCATCCAAGTCACCGTAGCCTTTATGTCAGCTTGGACCAGTGTGGCCATTCTCCTCTAACCACTCAACAAGGTGTTTCTGATACTCAGAGGATGTTTTTAGTTTTTCAAGAGATCAGCAATTTCTAACCCCGAGACCCACATAACCAACACCACCATCACCATCAGCCCGGCAGCAACAATCATGCCAGGTTATAAATCACTGAGATTGCATTCTGCTGTTTGATGTTCACAGAAACTGAAGCGCCTGACCTGGACCTGCAGGATTTGCTGCATTGCTCTGCTGCCACGTGATTGGCTGATTAGATCAGGTCATGGATATACAGGTGTGCAGGTGTTCCTAATGGCTCATGTTTATGGCGCCAAGGTCATTTAGTGTGACTTCCTGTCACTGGATGACACCATCCAGCCCTGCTTAGAATGTCAATGAAACACAAAAGCTCTGAGTCTCTATTTCACACTGTTGCATTCACATGAAACACCATGATAATAAACTGTGTTGTGCTGACCAGAACCTGCTTAATCCAGTTTGGACTTGGAGCCTTTCCTGGTTTCTTGTGCGGGGCACAACACAATGCCAGATTATTCTGATAATTATAATTTATTAGTAGAGCACATTTCCCATGCTTGGCGCACTTTATGAGGGCTGAACCAAAGCACAAGTGTTCCTTTATTCTTATAGCTGGAGCACACACTCGGGGTCACACCGTGGATCAGAGGTGTGGTTTGAAGCTGCATGCTTGAGGTTTTAAAGTCTAAAATTTTAGTCGGCCCACCACCTTCCTAGACTCATTACAGAAAAGAGATGAAAAGACCCCCGAGGACAACGACAATTTAAGTGAGATAGCAGCACCGTAGAATCAGGTCGGTAGGTGACAAATGTTGGACAGATGGGTGGAAGGAGTACAAGAACCTGTATAAAGTGTTGGAGTGCCAGCCACGTTGCCCCTTTCAAACAGACGCTCGTGGGCACAAAAACAGAACACCAACTGTCTCTCTTGAAACTAAGCAGGGATCTCGGAGATCCGTCAGGCCAAATGAGTCCCCGACATTCAAGAGCGTTAGGTGTTTATAGGATACCTGAGTGGAAGGGGTGGTGGTACTTGCAGGGGCATCTTCTCGCCGCTGTGGAAGAGAAAAGTGGTGAAACCGTTAAGCGGTAGCCCTCGCACCCTTAGGGTATTACAAACCTTGGATGAATCCTGAAGGTATCCCTCAGACACGCATGTGTCACGGAAAATAAAACCGAACGGAGTCGCTCCCGGTCATCGCTCCAGAGCGTGCGTTTAAGGTTGATTTACAGAAGACAAGAAAAGTGGGCACCGAAGCTCTTGTTTTGTGTTAATGTTTGTTTTAACCCTTTGACTTTCTGATTTATTTATTGACTGTTAACATCCACTGCAGAGTTTTTATGAAGGATAATTTATAGATTTATTAATGGAAACTGCCCTGCATTTTTGATGTGGGCACTGTTTGACATGTGATAAAAAAAGCATTGAGTGCTTTTGCACCGAGGGTGGCACGGTGGCTCAGTGGTAGCAGTGTTGCTTTGCCTTACGTTTGACACGTTGGTTACTATAGGTGAACTGAGGATGCTAAATTGACCCCTGTGTGTGTGTTTGTGTTCACCCTTCGATGGACTGGCACTCTTTCCAGGGTTTGCTCCTGCTATGCTATGTGGCACAAACACATACCTGGTCCGGGTTAAGTGGGTTAGAAAATGACATGTCATGACTTGGGCACCTACCCTCGCTATCTTATGTGCCTTCATTGCCCAGTCCATCCTCAGTTTATGACTGTCGATGTCCCAACTTCAGGGAGGAGTATGCCAGCTGCGGGCATCACAGGAACATTCAAGGATATCCTTCTCATTGTTCAGTTACACCACATGTGTTTATGTATGGGCACGGACATCAAAATTACTTGACCACCACATCCTCTCCACCTGTGCAGCTGTCTGGGGGCATCCATCAAATATATGAGCATCATCATTTATTTTATGGATATTCTTTTATGTTTTCTTTTGACCAACATCAATGCCCAATGCAGTAAAATGGCAAAATAGATTTCTGTTATTACACAAGACTAACTGAATAGAGTTTTAATAGAAATAAACTTATCATCACTGTTACAACACACTTAGTTTCATATGGTGGTGAATGCAATGCTTTTGTTTTCTAATTATTTTTGTCCTCCTCTTCTACACATTTTGTTGATTTTGACTCCGCTGATGGATGTGAGGGGTCCATTCATTTTTTATAAGTGTGTGCGTTCAGCTCCTTGAATCAACAAAATAACATTTATTATGACAAACGTAATATTTCATCCTCTATTACTAGAGTATGGCGCCCTCTAGCTGTGAAAAACTTTCTAAGCCGTGGTAACCTCTATGGCGTTGAGCCAAATGAAAATGAATACGTCACATTACAACTGCAGCCTGGCGGCTCCACTACAGCCGTCATTTTATATCTATTGACCCTAAACATCACACGAGGAGTAAGCAGGAGCAGTGAAAAGGCTTTCCGCTTTTTTCTGAATAAGCATATAGTGATGTGAGAGTAACTTGTTTAATTGTTTGGGTCAACAGTGTGCAATATTAGAACGAAAGAGGTCTACAGCCAGTATCTATCTATCTATCTATCTAATTTTGTGATCCTGCCGACTATACTAAAATATCTATCCATCTATCTATCTATCTATCTATCTATCTATCTATCTATCTATCTATCTAATTTTGTGATCCTGCCGACTATACTAAAATATCTATCTATCTATCTATCTATCTATCTATCTATCTATCTATCTATCTATCTATCTATCTATCTATCTATCTATCTATCTATCTATCATATAGTGCCTTTCATATGTGTCTGTGATCAGAGGGGGATTTAGAAGGTGGTCTGACCCTCGCGGTTGTGTACCTTAAGACCGTGGCTAATGCCTGCATGTCTACAGCTGCCTGTTATCCCTCTCCCCCCAACTCGCCATGACAAGCCCCCTCTTGAAGCGCCTTTATTTCTACTTCACATTCCAGGAGTCGGGACACATCTTGAGCGGATCTGAAGCGAGTGCTTTGTTCAGTTCAGCGTCGGTGATCTGGAATGCCTCTTTATCCTGGCCACGTGTAGTCTTTGTTGTTTGGAATTTTGTTTTCTCCTCCCAGGGTTCGGCTTTTTGTTTTTCATTCCTCTGAAGCATCCAACCCCCAACCCAGCCCCTCCCCCCCCGAGGCCCCTCAGATCTGCAGTCTGCTGTCTCAGGCCTCACTGCCCATCACAGTTGATGCATTGTATATCATCTCCATGACAACCAGAATGCCCGCTGTCGCATGTTGCCAGATCAAGATGTGTGGCTCTAGTGCGACAGTGGCCTTGCCTTTGTGGTGCCACTCATGAGGTGTCATTCAGTAAATCAGAGGCCCTCAGTTGGCGGCTGACGGTATAAACGTCTTCTCTGGTGTCATGGCAGGCGTCTTATTTCTGTGATTTGCCTTTTTTTGCCTTCAGTGTTTTCAGATTCCACAGGACGGTGGGATTTCCTCAGACTGGCGTGACAGAGAAAGGTCGGGTGGCTCATCTTTTCTTACAGACCCTAAAGCTAAGAGGACCCCTGGGAATGTTACGACTTCTGCCAGTGGCCGTATCTTCAGGTATTTTTTCTCATTTGATTCGGTTGCACCATACTGCTCTTTAATTCTCATTCTAAATGTAAAGCTCTTCATGCGTTTGCATGCCAGCTATTTTGAGTCTGATGTTCTGCATTGAATGTTGAGGTGGTATTTGATGGTCTGTGTGCCTGTCTAAGGCAGTGGCTTTAGAGTTTGTACCCCGGGGACCCCTGTGAGTAAGAGTTTTTATTCCAGCCAATTTCATTCTCATGTGTATTATTTAGTTATCGTCCTTACATTTATTTCAATTTTTGTATTCTTTAACCCCACATCTCTGTGCTTTTGCATTTTTCAATTTAATTGACCCATTTCTGCACATTTTGCTCCCGTAATTGTATCCAAATGCTGCCAATGAACAACGAGCAGGGCAGACATGGGTGCAAACAACACTACATTGTCACCTCTCTGCCATCAGAGGCAGGGCCATCTTAACAGCATCATAGACCCCCGGACAAAGTAGAGCACTGGGACCCCAGATTTGCTAAGCAAAACAAAAAAATACATAGGCATCAGAAAAAACGTGGGCCCCTATGCCCAGCATGCCCATGTGTTAAGATGGCCCTGGTCAGAGGAGCACCTTCTGGGTTCACCAAAAAAATGTCATACCACCCCGGGACGAGAGGGGGCGCCGCCACTTAGCCGGGTCCATAACTCTGAGAAGACACCCCAAGAGGGCAACTGACTGCTCCCCTTACCAGTCAGAGTGCTGAACAGGGTGTCCAGTGTCGGACGGAGTGGACCGCGGGATACAACTGCGTATACGCTGCGTTATCACAATGTAAGTCCAAACATGGAATCAAAACTCAGTGTGATCTTGGCGAAAAGGTAAAAGCGAAAAGAGAGCCAATATATATGGACATACAGTAGGTGATATGACAGAAGCATGTAGATATTGTTTGGCTTTAAACAAACGTCAGAGACTTGTAGATCACCTACTTCGTGTTGCCATCAGGGAAAAGAAGCGTTTCTTCCCAATGAACAGGGCATATCCGCGAGAATTAAAAGTCTTGTTGTTTGTTAAACGTGAAATCCACATACGCGGGCAGCAGAGACCCAAAGCCTCCTAGTAATCTAAAAATATAATCCTTGTCTTGCGGTTTACTCCTCAAATATCCATCCCCATATCTGAGTATACGAGAAAATCCAGGGGAGAGCACTCCTGATTTTTTTTTTGTAGTAAAAAAGGCAAGATAACTGATTCATTCGGTCAGAGACAAAGGCCAGAAATGTACAATTAAACTGAAAGCTTTTGTACCTTATGAAAAAAAAAGAAGGAGTGGTGCAAATATCAGTGAAACTAAAAGTCTGGTTGTGTCCCAAAACTGAATAACTGGGGAAAACAAACAATGATAGTGTATAGAAGAAACAGGTTTAACATCCAAAAAAATGGAATTCATGAATTTACAGGGAAATCACAACACACAATAGAAGAAAACTGACAAAGCATATTGTGTGGTTGTGTTGTTTTTTTTTTACCATAATAACACAACTCATAATAAAACAAACACCTCAGCACTTTAAATAATAAGTTCTGTATTTTTCAAGCCAAATATTCTGCACAAACATGCATTATATGCTTCGCTTCCTGGGTTCTCCCCGTGTCTGCATGGGTTTCCTCTCACAGTCCAAAGACAAGCAGGTTAGGTGTATTGGCAATCCTAAATTGTCCCTATAGTGTGTGCTTGGTGTGTGGGTGTGTGCCCTGCGGTGGGCTGGCACCCTGCCCGGAGTTTGTTTCCTGCTTTGTGCCCTGTGTTGGCTGGGATTGGCTCCAGCAGACCTCTGTGACCCTGTAATTAGGATTATAGCGAGTTGGATAATGGATGGATGCTTTATATGCACCTGACACATAAACTTGTGTTCTAAAGTTAATCGCTTGTTTTACGTGAAGGAAAACAGTTTGTCCGCTTTAGCGCTTTACAGTAGGGGGAGGGGGTAAGGGGCATGACAGAAATGTTTAAAAACTTACAAATACGTCACTTTTTCAAGCCAAGCCAATTATCGAGTATTGAATCTGTAGCGATTATACACATTTTGAAAGAGTTTACACATACTATTTTTTCACACAAACAACAAAAAGCACCAATATTTTCAGATTCGGCCATTTTAAAAGACGAGCGGCCGAGCACGAAGATAGCGCGGAACTTTAGTCGTCCTATGACATGACCTTTCACCCCCTGCCCCAGGGCGTGGTTCTTCTCAAAAGACCAAATCACAGTAAACTTTTCGTACCACGTGGTTGTTCTTGTTCGATTCACTTCCGTTTTTACGCGTGAATTCGCACACGCGCGTAGGACAAACATCCTTACTTCGACGAGTTTGCAGTAAAATAATTATTTTTGGATCCTCTTTTGTGTCACGGATGGCGCAGAGCAATACTCGACAGCTGTCTTGGCTTGAAAAAACGGTACACTTGGTAAGTTTTTAAGCTTTTCCTCCGTGTCCAATACCCTTCATTGTAAAACGCCAGAACGGGCAAGATATTTGTTTGTTTATTTTTAGAAGGCGCTTAACTTTAGAACACAGTTTCGCGTGGCAAACAGGTACGTCATGTTTGTGCAGAAGTAAATTCAACTTGAAAAATACCGAACGTATCCTTTAACAATAGATAGGTATAGTAATGTTGATTAGCCAACAGGAAAGCTTAGCAGGTGCCCAAAAAGTGGGCGTGTGCCTCCGTGGCATTGGGGCGAATTTAGTCGAGGCACTGAATTTTGGAAGCCCGGCTTCGGCTTCCTGGTGACACACCTGATCTGTACCAGTGCGCGCTGCTGTGTGTGTTTTATAGGTCTGCGCCTGGTGATGCCGCGAAGGCCTGCTTGGAATATCAATGAGGTTTGGCCTCTCTCTCTCTCTCCCTCCCTCTCCCCGTCTCCGTGTGCGCCTCTCTCTCTCTCTCTCTTTTATGTCTGGCGTACCCTCTCCTCTTGTCTCCCCTTTGCGCTGCTCGCTCTCTCTTTTCTTTCCTTCTCAGGCACTCTTCTTGGAGGCATTAGAACGGTAATTTTAGATGCTTAATTAATTAGCCTAAATGGTATTTTAAAAGCGAGGAAAATAACAGTGATCAGATGCCAGGAAGACCGCACCGATGTTTGCCTTTAGAGAAAGCCGCGCGGGGACGACTCGCTGAAGACGTTCAACTGCACCAGAAGCATAAAAAAGCATAACACTTAATAATAACAAATAATAATAATAAATATAGTGTTTAGTTTGGCGTGAAATATGGCTTCGTCGTGGCACGTTTGAAAGAAGAAAAAGGTAGGCTGCCGAATTTATCCCTGCAAGCTTTCACCTGCTCCCGGCGCTCAGGTATCGATTTGTTTCGCGACAAGAGTTACTGTAGCGCACGCTGCGGGCTTGCAGTACGTCGCCGGTCCGGATCGGTGCGCTTGCTCTGTTTTTGTGATTTTTAGCCTGTAGTCGATTCTGTCGTTTGGCTTATTTGTGCTTTTGTTTACCTTCCTTTTTTTTTTAGATGTGTGCGTCGCATGTTACTACAGCAGCTGTTAACGTGGTGCAGAGCGGAGCGCTGCCAGTGATGCTCAGCCGGCTTTGTATTGAACTCGGGGCGGGGCGCGTGCCGGCGCGTCTGCAGTTTACTAAAGATGCGCCTGTCGTCCCAGTCGTGGGGATGGCGGGTGGTCCTGCACAATCAATTATTAGAGCAGTGTGTGCGCCGTGAGTTAACGGGGCTGTAACTCCGGCGGCGGCGTTGGCCTCCGCCTGTCTCGTGTATACGTGCGTCCGATGCTACATCTGCGCTTGCGTGTATGGTCGATTACTAGGAAAGGAAGGAGACCCAAACTGTGAGCGCGGATGGGGTAAATGGAGTGATAGAAGAAGCATGAAGTGTTTCCTGAGTGGCTTACCAATGTTTAAGCTTTGTAATGGATAATGTGTGCAGCGGTTGGAGATGAAAGGCGCCATATAACGAGTGATTGATTGTGTCGTTGTATGGCACCAGAGCCCGTCCAGGATTGGCTCCTGTCTTGATGCTGCTTTGGTGTGTTGTGTCCTCCTAACATCCCAGAACGGAATGGAATGTGAAAGCTGTAAAAGTTTGTCATGTTATGTTACACAACTTGCCAAGTAAATAGCCTGTGTGAAGTCTGCACCATTTCCAAGTGGTGGTCTTGGAGTACTGAAGTTTCAGAGTATGCCTAGAATATTAAACATAGAAAATAAACCACAAAACGTCTCAAAGTGTACAAGTCAGACTTCAAACTGCAATAAGTAGCCCAAAGAGCTGAATGTCCTTTGTTGCTGACCAGTTGCAGGACACTCGGTAAAAATAATAAACAGATGAGACCCAAAACGAATGAAATGCGTAAGCAGCGGGTCGTTTTCTGTTGATCAGTGTCAAAAAAAAAAGTCCCATTCAATCCACTAAGATTCCATGTTATACCACAATAAAACCTAAAAACTTCCACGGGGGTGAAGACCTTGCCACCTGCACTTCAGAACAGGTCATCCACCTGAAGAGAAGCATGTTTGGGTCCTGGCCAGTGCTTGGATGGAGGAGGGGGGCATCTAGGAAGAGCTTGGCTTGCTGCTGGACGGGGTGTTGGAGAGGCCAGCAGGGGGCGCTTACTCAGCGGTTGTTGTGTGCTGACAAAAATTGGTACCGTCAATCAGACGAGGCGTGAGACGGACTTCCTGTCTCTCTGTGGTGAAACGAGATCTCCAGGCATCATTCGAAAAAGAGCAGGGTGTTTTCTGAAGTCCTGGCTACATTGCCCACCTTGTCTGTCCCCTACCTGTCTCTTTCACCACCTAATAGCTACTGTGTGCTGAGCGTACTGGCACAAGAATGGCCCCCATTGGATCATCCGGATGAATGCTACGTATCAGGTGCTCTCCTACCACAGGACGTTTGTTTTCAGGAACCATTCCGCTCCTGTATGATGAAGACCCTGGGCTACTTGTGGTCCCTGGCCACTTTTGTGTATTGCGTTCCCACTGCACAACGGGAAGTGCACAATTTATGCAAAAAATTCCTTCTGTCGGTTCTATGAAATGGCAATAAATGCATTTATGATAAAATACAGCACAAGATCTAACTGCACCTTGTTCTCCATTGTTGTGGTGGTGGTGCTGCTGTATATTGAAATGACGTCAACAGTTTAACTTGTGACCTTCACACGCATTTTGCTTGTTGAAACAATACAATTTCTGAGCAGCATGATGACCCTGGGGACCCCCAATTAAACACTTGAGTCTCCAAATGCAAGAATAGGAAATACTGTGCAGCCTTAAACTACCAGGTGTCCATGCACTGCATTGTTAAAAGTAAAAGTACAATCCACTCCTTGTTGAGGAGCTGCATCACCCAGGGGACCTGTGGGGGTCTTAGTCTGGGCCTGGTGGTATAACTGACCTTAATAAATAGAGAAGTATGTGTACATTCTAACAGATAACGCATCACAAACATTTGTAGTAATAAAATTCATCACATTTATCATTCCAACCGATGGTGCATCAAAAAAAAAATCCTTAACACTGCTTTTTCCAAATCCCATACCAAATGGCTTGTGTAAGAGACGTGTGTTGCATTTGTCATTTCAACGGATGGTGTACTGCAAATATTTGTAGTAATGCATTTTATTAATGTAAATGATTCTAATGTGGCATCTTTTTAGTACGTGTATTACAAAGTATATTCTAATAAATGATGCACTGAGGACGGTGTTGACTACTTAGAGTTCAACCCACTTTAGACAGGTGGCACAGCTGGCACTAGCATTAAAGCACTGAAAACAAAACAATTTAAGACTTTCACAGAAGCTTTTCATTTTAGGGTACACAAGCATTGCCAGGTTTTCTCCAACCACTTGTCCACCTTAAAGGACAACAGTCTGTGTTCTTGTCATTCCAACAGATGGCGCATCGTAATTGTTAACCCTGCTCTTAAGAATCCCATGCCAAATGGCACATTAAAGATACATGTCCATTGCATTTGGCATTCTAATGGATAGCATATCACAAAATGAACACCTTGATGGATACAAGTAACATGTGGTATGGGACTGCAGAATCAATCAAAAGACCATCAAAACTGTAGAGAACCTGCTGCAGTACTATGAAGATGCCAATTAAAGAAGAGCTCAGTTATTTCTCAGAACTTCTTCTGAAGCGATGAGTCTCGAAACGCGTCGGCCCGATGGACTACAATGGGAATATTTGCTAAGAGTAGTTTGATTCTTGGACAGTTTTGGTTATCGCGGCCCTCTGGATTTTGCTGCTTGTCAGATGTTATTTACCTGCCCTTCTTACTCTTTAAAAACTCTTTAAAATGTTGGAAGCCTTTGTGCTCTTGTAAAAATGTTAACATTTTTTTTTATTATTTAAGTAAAGAAAATATCTCTGTGAAATAGAGGTTGGGTAAATTTAATAATAATTTTTGAGAAATAACCGAGCTGTTCTTTAATTGGTACCTTCATAGCATTGCAGCTGGTGTTCTCTAGTTCTGATGGCCTTTTGATTCATTGATTATTCAGTCCGTGACTGTTGCCTTCAATTCTGAGTACGAATATCGAGGGATCCTCTATATGAACGCTTCCTTTAAAGTATATTACAGAGACCCGTGCGTTGCGTTTGTCATTCCAACAGATGGTGCCTCACCAGCACATGCAGTAATGTGTGTTATTACTGCACATGTTTGTGATGCTTCATCTGTTGGAGCAACAATTGCAATGCACTGTATTCGTACATGCATTACAAAATACATCCCAATAGATGGTGTACTGCAAACGTGAGCCCTGAGGTCTCTGTCGGTTACTTAAATTTCAGCCCATCTTAGGCAGGGAGAACAGCTAGAATGATTTATAAACGTGCAGCTTGGTGTGGCGCCTTCCTACGCTGAGCACCTTCTCAAGGCAGAGCAATCCAAGACTGTTGGGAGTGTGCAGGTTTTCATTGCTGCTGTTATTCTGTGTTTGCTCATTGAATGTGTGTTCTCTTATTGCAGTGTTTATTGCTGTTCTCCACACTGGAATCCCGTCCACAGATGAGGACATAAAACACAGAAACCCGTCTGTTATTCTCGACTGACTGGAGGACTTGATTGACAGCACAGCAGAGTTGGCGTCACTGCAGTAAGTCAAGTAGAGTCAGTAATGAAAGAATTAAAGAGACGCGGGTCCCAGGCCCAGTAGCCCAGTCCATCCCATCTCTCCAAAGCTTGCCTGGACTGAGACCTGCTGACCGCTGAGGCCATTGCTGTCCTCTGTTATTTTCCTGACTTTATCCACTTTGTCTTTCCTCAGACCTTTTGAGTAAAACGCAGTATTAGAGATAATGGATCCTGAGTGAACACACAACACGGTTTTGAAATCGGGACTTTTTTTTTTTTTTTATTCAGGGAACAAAGTCATCCCACACCCCTATACCATCTGTGTGAAAAAGCAAGTGCCCCCCTAGTTACAGCACCAGCGGTTATCCTGACTGAACACTTGCTATAATCTGACATCCGTCTTTCTCGTCACCATATTTGTAATTCGGGCTGCAACGCGCTTCTCAAATGCCAGGCCAGTCAAGTGTTTCCCTCTGCGCCACGTTACCATTTCTTGTAATAACACTTACTAAGCATCGGAGCACTGAAGACAGAAGTTGGTCAAGTTCCGCACCTGTAATTGTCCCCCGTTCATTCGTTCATTCATTATGCAGGTCTTCACCAGCACAACTGTATGGGACCTTCACTGCTGTATTTTGCACATCCTAATGTGCCACACGGGTCAGCGCTGCCAGTTTCGTTCCTTCACTCTCTGCTTATGTTGCCATTCACTTGTAGTCTGGGGTAGAATGTGTGGTTTTGCGGTTGTCCGGCTGGAAAATGCAGGGATATCCCTGGAAAAGATGGTGTCTTGATGGCTCCAGAATTTGTTCCTATGTTTCTGCATTGATGATGCCCTCACAGATGCCATGATAAGACACTGGTATTTAGACCTGTGGACCACAGCTTGGATGGTCCTATCCCTCTTTGGCCCAGAGAACACAACTGCTTAATTTTTTTTGGGAAAAAATAAAACATTTCTTAACTTGCTGGACCACAAGACATGATTCAAGGGGCGACTTTCTGTCTCAGTGGGCACCGCTTCTACCCACTGCTGATGTGTGGCTTCTGCTTTGCCTAGTAAAGCATCTGTGTGTGCAGCGGCAAATGGCACTGACAGATGAAGCTTTTCTGAGCACATGCCATGATATCCATTACAGATGCATGATGGTCTGAAGCTTTTATTCATAGGTGGGCTTGCCCTCTGCACACCAAGGTGTTTGAAAGGATTTCTTGAATCTTTGTGCACTATTGAGGGTTAGATGCCCAAAATCGTACTTGTTTGTCTTTGGAGAACACAACATTGATCTCAAAGTGCTGGATTGTTTTGATGACACATCTCTTGGCAAGTTGGTGAGCCACTTGCAGTGTCTCCACTTCCTTCAATGGCCAACCTGACCGCATTCTGTCCACGTTCTAGAGGGGCACCGTTTGTCTTCTGAGCAGCCACATCACTGTCTGGTTTGGGAACTGCAGTGTCTCTGACCATAAGGTCCTACAATGGACCATTGGGACTTCCCAGCACTCCATTAAAGACCCCTTGATAGAACGTTACACCTGCCAAGCCTATAGCGTTAGGAAGGACCACTCCCACCCCTGTCGCGGTCCCTTTGTCCCACTTATATCAGGCAGATGTTAAGGTGGCATCTGAAGCAGTTCTGCTTCTAACCCTGGATGGGGTCCGGACTGTGAACTCTGTGCTGCCCCTCTGCCCTCAGATCTGCTCTTAATAGCATTATTACTATGCGATACTCGTGTTACTAGAGTCATTCTTTTTAATAACATTTCTTTATTTATTTATCACTATCTGTTTCAAATTGTTACAGTCTAATGACTTGCTTGTTATTTATCTATTTACAGTTTATTACAGTACTGTTATTTACCGTGACCTTGTGTTAGGATACAGCGGGTTGGATAATGGCTGACTGACTGACTGACTGTTCTTCACCTGTCTTGCACATGTCCTGTGTGGATGTGATGTTACACCGCGGTCCTGTCACCTCATGCCACTGTATGCTGCAATACGTGGTGAGGGTGCGGTGACAATAAAGCCACTTGACTTGACTGGAGGCTCAACCCGTCCTTGCTGTTGAAAGACTCTGCCTTTTTATTTACTATTATTTATATACTAGAAATCGACTGATTGCCTTACCATTTGCACATCCCTTTTTATTTCAGCTTGTCGCATTGTTTTTAGTCCTTCACTATCCCCGGCCCAAATGTGTTGCCGAATAGGCGTATTATCTTAAAAACAAACACTGCATTTGATTAGGTAAAGTCTGAAATACTTTTGTCTTTATGCTGTTTTTGTTTGAATACAAATCAAAGTCGATTTACGGATCGCTCCATTTGCTTTAATTAGCATCTGCCCCAACTTTTCATGGATTGTTATTTAAATTGGAGAGCAGCACGTGAACTCTCGTTCTACTTGACAAAGACATTCCTAAGCTTTATAAAGTGACCCGCCGCATAACATCCATTCAGGCAACGTCTGACCCCGTATGTGTCTGTGGGTCCCATAATGGTGTTTATAATACTCTCTTATGTATATTTCTCTTCTGGTTCATCCTGCTTCCACTTCAGAACCAGTCCCCCACAGGCAGCCGACACAGCATTTCTCGATTCCTATTCGTCCTCTTCCAAACCCTTCCCCACGCTGCCTGCGGCCTCCCATACACCTTGCTATTTCCGTTATACTGTGACGGTTGTTTCCTAAGCCTTTGTTATAAAATGAACGACAGTATCTTCTCTGTCGACGGGTTTTTGTACCACGTCATCTCTATTCCAGGATCCGGCAACTGCCTGTTCCTATCGGTGGGTTATTTCTTGACACAAACAGTTGACGAAGACAATGCACTCTCACTACGACAGGGCAGGAGATTTCATTGCATCACTTTGGGACCGATTTGGAGACGTTCTTCCGGTTGTTCTTTCCAATGCAAGTCGAGTTATCACAACAAGTCAGGAGTACTGTCGATACGTGGCAACATCTGGAGTTTATGGTGGTGAATCTGAAATTCAAGCTCTTTCTGAGATTCGATCTTTCGACTCATCTGTCGTCTCCAGCAAAACATCTATTCACAATTGCATCTTTCAAGAACTATTTCTTTCTTTCTTGATTTCTGAATTCCTTTCTCGCCGTTTTCTGTTCCTATTCTTACACCACCATATGCTACGGCGGGCATCGGCTAGCTTATTATGATAGAGTTTTGAAATCCCAGTCCGGGAATTTGACATAGCCGACATAACCAGAAGTTGTATGTCTCATGTCTCTTGTGTACACTACGATTGTGCTGCCAGTACTCTACTGTACTTTCTGCCATTATTTTAATGTAAATATTCCCTGCATGACAGTTGTGGCCAGTAGGGGGCACGACTGAGCCCCAAACCACCAAATATAACTAAACCACACAGCAATGGGTTCAATTACTGAGAGTTATTATTTTCTAAAATCCCCTTTACAGGTTCCAGACCAAACACAGCCCCCCTCACAATTTGTTTCCCTTGTCACCTTCTCCAGTCTCCTCTAAGAAGTGTTGCCCACCATCTCCCATATCTGACTTCCTGATCGAGGTGAGACGACTTCCTTTATGTTGGATCTTGGAGTACTTCCAGTGACTAAACATGGCACAGGGGAAACATTTCCGAGTCTTGCAGAAGCTGCACGAGGCCTTCTCCTGGCATCACCCTCTGGTGGCACCCAGACACCAACAGGGCTGCTCTTTGGAAATTGCAGGTGCCACACAACCCTACAGGTCTCCCAACTGGGACCCCACCAGAGGAGCACTGCCACCTATCGTACAAGGGGGATGAACTGTCCCTGGTAGACTAACTCCTCCATTCCATCTATTAGTCTGGTGGTACCCAAAGACCCCAAAAGGGCTATTCTTTAGAACTATAGGTTCCAGGGTTTGGTGTCCAAACTGGGACCCTGCCAAGGGAGCAGTGCCACCTGTTGTACTTCAGGATGAATTTGTCCCTGGTAAACAAACTCCCCTAGTGCACATCCATTAGTCTGATGGCACCCAAAGACCCCAACATGGCTGCCCTTTAGAACTACAGGTCTCACGAAACCATATGGATATTGAAACCGAGACCCTGCCAGAGGAGTATGTGATGTCAGTGTCACGTATCATACCGGGAGATGAACTTTCATTGGTAAGCAAATTCCCCAGGGTTGCTCTTCAGAACTACCTTGCGGGTGTCCGAACTGGGATCCCACCAGCAGAGCACTGCCACCTGTCATACCAGGGGGATGAATAATACCTGTTAGACAGACTCCCCCAGTCCATCCATTGGTCTTTCTTCCTGACTGGAATTAGAACGAAGAACCATCCCAGCTAGGTTGCACCTCCATCCAGGCTCTCCTTCCATTATGGCCTCCTGACGTGATAAGACCTTCCTCTCCCTCCTCAGTCGTGAAGATTGTCCATCCATTACAGCTTCTATGCAGTGTGTGCTTTGACTCGTTGGAGTATTGTGCGTGTCTGTAGGGTCTTATTTATTCAAAACGGGTATATTAGAGTATCCCATATAGTTTCGCTAAACTAAGTGCTGCATTTAATATGAGTAACAGAACAAGATGCAGAGGACAACAAGATATGGACGAAGATGATCTGCTATGACGACCCCTGACTGGAGCAGCCGAAAGAAGAAGACTGAATGGCAGACATCTTGTCCAGGTGCACTGGGGCCATTTTGTGTACAAATGAATTTGATACAAGATAGACGTTCGGGGTGGGGGGGATTTCAACCCTCTGATGGAAGGAACCACAACTCCATACCTGAGTGGTGCCAGGGAGCACCCGCCGACCCTTGCGCTGTGAGAGCTTTAGGAATTCCAGAAGAGCAGCATCAGGAGGTCTCGTGTCAGACTGACCGTGCAGACCGGGAGCTGGCATCATCCACTACTGCCAAAGTGGGCTCGCCATCCAGAGTCGGCCTCATCTTTTGCAAGGTAGCTTAAGCAATGGCGTTAGAGAGTCTAGATGAGTGAGCAGCACATTGTGTGTTTGGCCAACGCTGCAAATGGGCAGCCACCATCAGCACAGCAGGTCGACTGGAGTCCAGCTCTGTGTCCTTTGCTGCCAAGGTGGGCTCACTACCAGCCCCAATCTGTCAGGTTCAACACCTGCTTCATCAGCTGCTGGGGGTATTTTAATTTTATATATATATTATTTTTTATTTTTTTTAGCATGAACAGACGTGAGGCGGGGACTGAACGAGCCCTGAACCAAATGTTCATCACAAGTCCTATTTGTGCAGATCCCTACATTCATGGACCCTTGGTCATTTAGATAGACGGTATATTTATGGATTTGGTGGACAAGCCGGGAGAACATGCAGACTCCTGGCTGAAGATCCTGACTTGGAGTCCGGTGGTAAAGATAGTAGACTGGGGTATAGAACAACCCGGTGGCTCCGTGGCTTGCATTGCTGCCTCACAACTCCTGTGGCGTGAATTCAGGTCCCCACCTGGTCACTAAATCCGTGGAGAGCTTTTGCATTCCCTCCATATTCTTCCCACGGCATCCCAAAGACGTGTTCCTTTGGCTAAACAGCCTGGCATGGACGGGGGGGTGTGTGTGTGTGTGGGTATATCCTACCGGTCTGGACATTGGGTAGCTGTATCAATGATTGTCAGACATATTTTAGTCTTTATTTATTTGTTTATTCCAGATTGACTGGAGAAACTAACTTCTTACCTGACAGCGAAAATGGCTGGCGATAAACTGGCAGTCAAGACGAGTGCCACTATCGTTCCCTGCTTTTTGTTTGTGGAGGTAAGACTCGAGCGAGTGAAGGGGCCGCCGTCTGGGGGTGACCATTAAGGGAAAGGCCTGCGGGAAGAGCAAATGTCCGAAATGAAGCCCTGACTGAAAGGTGGTGCACGGCGATCACAGGCAGGGGATGAATGAAGAGGATATCGCCCAGCAGAAGTGAAACGATTGAAAGGGGACCCAGAGGAGATTTCACAGGATGCCAGCAGCAGCTGCTCTGTTCTAATTGGGCTCCTGGGGTGGACCCTTTGGCCGAGGGCCGACCGCTCCCACGTCCGTGGTAACCTTGACCTCGCTTGATTGTCACACGCCTTTGTGAACTCCACATTATCACTAAAGGGAGAGCATATGCCCTTAAACTACCGAAACACATGGATCTACAGTCCAAAACTAAATTGCAAATACATTTCAGCAGCTGCTGATACGTCTTATGATTTCTAAATAATGACTTCTTTCAGGTCCTCTAGAAGTCCGGATGTCTTTAGTGACTTGTGGTGGTTAATCAAGAGAAGGGGTTCTCAAACTCGGTCCTGGGGGCCCACTGTGGCTGCAGGTTTTTGTTCCAACCAGATTCCTAATCAGTGACAACGCCTGATAACTCTGATCTCCTTTAACTAGCTGGTATTATTTATCTTTTATTCTACATTCAGAAAAGCACAGCAGCATGATGTTTACATTTATAAGAACCTTAGAAATATTTCTGGTTTTGCTATGGGTTTAAATGCTTAACTCTCAATTACATTTTGCAGTTTGCTCCCTTCATTGAATCTTAATAATGACAATTAAAAACTAGCAGAGCAGAAACCCAAGCAAACAACACTCATTTGTGAAAGGCTGCAACTACTTTCGCGTCAGCCCCACAAAGTAGTAAATAACGAATTCATTAAACAATTAGAACCCCTAGAAAAGTAGAATGACAATCAAGATGAAAATACTGTTAAAAAAATACATATAACTGCTTAGTACATTTTAATACTTTTTTTTTTTTTTTTTTAACAAACTTTCTAATTTGTATATTGTTCTCAAAACAGGGAAACAACAGTTCACTTAATTAGCACAGGAGTCCTATTAAAAACAGAGGCTGGTTGGAAGAAAAACCTGCAGCCACAGTGGGCCCCCAGGACCGAGTTTGAGAACCCCTGCTCTAGAGCAAGCTCAGCGTTTTCTTTTGTGGTAGCCGCTAAAAATACAGCTTGACATTGATCTGTGTTGTCCGGGTTGGCTGCAGCTCACATACTCCTTTGAACCTGGGACATTGATAGAGGTAACCCAAGGATGTACTTGATGATGATGATGATGATACCAAACGGGCAAGGGTTGGTGCTTCTGTTTAACAAAGTGTTCCACAAACAGTAAAGTGTAGTGCCGTTTTTTTTGTATAATATAAACGAGATTAGTATCCCTGGTGGGATTTGTTCTTTTTAAAACCACTCTGAGCCGCTGTGCTTTCTTCTCAACTTTGGCTCTGCTACTCACCTGACAAGCTCTGCTCTGCCCACAGAGATGCCCGCCAACAGGTACAGTAGATACCCATGTGTGACTTGTGTCATGGCACAGTTTTGATGTTCTGTTGCCATGGCAGCGACTGTGTCATTGTGGGGGGTGTCCTCTGAGGTCATGAACCGTCAGTCACAATGTGACAATAAAAGTGCACCTCAAATGTTTCTGACTCCAAGTTCATGGATTCCCAAAACCCTCTTCTTGTTGCTTTACTTAAAAACTCTTTTGGATTCTGCGGTTTTTGACAGTCGTTTTGGCTTTGGTTGCTAGATTGGTTTGTTTGTTTTTGTTTTTTTTTCTTGCCTCTCCTCTTCTCCCAGTTGCCTGTAATGTCGTGAACTGGGATTCCTAAGCGCTGTACAGTTACCCAAACACTTCCAATAATGCCCACTAGAGGGGGGTATCGCTGTCAAACCCCAGCTAAGTAATAAGAGCAAACATAGAATCCTTATAAAATAAGATTTATTCTTCACAAAAGAGGATTCCAAACGCACTGAAACTTCATGGAGCACAACACCAAAGTGGAACTGCCCAAAAACAAAGTCGATAAAAAGTCCCAATACAGAATTCAAATAGAGTGGCCGAAAAAACAGCAGGAGGCTCAACATTTAGTAAAGGCACAAGCACTGCAAAAACACAAAAAACTCGCCCATTCCAGAGAGCACTCCCAGTTCATGGCCATGAACTGTGAGAGGCCCTCCACATTTCTAGGAAGGTGATTGGCAGGTGGCCCTGTCTCACCCACAAAACACATGGAACGTAGCAAAGGCTACAACTGAACTAAAGAGACATCAATCACAAATTTCAACCCCTGCCAGGGAAGGAACTCCGCAGTGAGACGTGACCCATAACATCAGAGCGCTTGTTTTAAAGCGTGATATTACCGACCTTTCATGTGGTGCATTGCCAAAGGCTGTCTAAAGTTCCAGAGATTCATCTGTACGAGCTGATAGATACTTTATTAATCCCAAGGGGAAATTCACATAATCCAGCAGCAGCATACTGATGAAGAACAATATTTAATTAAAGAGTAATAAAAATGCAGGTAAAAACAGACAATAACTTTGAATAATGTTAACGTTTAACCCTCGCCGGGTGGAATTGAAGAGTCACACAGTGTGGGGTCTCCTCAGTCTGTCACTGAAGCTGCTCCTCTGTCTGGAGATGATCCTGCTCAGTGGATTCTCCATGACTGACAGTAGTCTGCTCAGCGCCCGTCGCTCTGCCACGGATGTCAAACTGTCCAGCTCCGTGCCTACAATAGAGCCTGCCTTCCTCACCAGTTTGTCTAGGCGTGAGACGTCCTCCTTGTTTATGCTTCCTCCCCAGCACACCACCGCGTAGAAGAGGGCACTCGCCACAACCATCTGGTAGAACATCTGCAGCATCTTATTGCAGATGTTGAAGGACGCCAACCTTCTAATGAAGTATAGTCGGCTCTGTCCTCTCTTACACAGATCATCAGTATTGCCAGTCCAGTCCAGTTTATCATCCAGCTGCACTCCCAGGTATTTATAGGTCTGCACCCTCTGCACAGTCATCTCTGATGATCATGGGGTCCATGAGGGGCCTGGGCCTCCAAAAATCCACCACCAGCTCCTTGGTTTTGCTGGTGTTCAGCTGTAGGTGGTTTGAGTCGCACCATTTAACAAAGTCCTTGATTAGGTTCCTGTACTCCTCCTCCTGCCCACTCCTGATGCCGCCCACCATAGCAGTGTCGTCAGTGAACTTTTGCACGTGGCAGGACTCCGAGTTGTATTGGAAGTCCGATGTATGTATGAAAGTCCAGCCCCCTGCGGCGCCCCTGTGCTGCTGACCCCAATGTCAGACCTGCATTTCCCAAGACGCACATACTGAGGTCTGCCTGTAAGATAGTCCACGATCCATGGCACCGAGTATGAATCTACTGCCATCTCTGTCAGCTTGTCTCTAAGTAGCAGAGGTTGGATGGTGTTGAAGGCGCTAGAGAAGTCCAGAAACATAATTCTTACAGCACCACTGACTCTGTCCAAGTAGGAGAAGGATCGGTGTAGCATGTAGATGATGGGATCCTCCGCTCCCACCTTCTCCTGGTATGCGAACTGCAGAGGGTCGAGGGCGTGGCGGACCTGAGGCCTCAGGTGGTGAAGCAGCAGCCGCTTCATGGTCTTCAGTACATGTGACATCAGAGCGACAGGCCGGAAGTCGTTCAGCTCACTTGGACGTGATACCTTTGGGACTGGGGTGATACAAGATGTTTTCCAAAGCCTCGGGACTCTCTCCTGTTCCAGGCTTAGGTTGAAGATGTGCTGTAAAGGACTCCCCAGTTCCAACGCACAGGCCTTCAGCAGTCGTGGCGATAAACCATCTGGACCCGCTGCTTTGCTGGCACGAAGTCTCCTCAGCTTTCTGCTCACATGGGCTGCTGTAATTGTGGGTGGGGATGTCTTACCTATGCTGGTATCAGCAGAAGGATGGTTGGAGGATGCAGTACTCCGAGGTGAAAGTGGTTAAGGTGGTCAAACCTGTTAAAGAAGTTGTTCATTTGGTTTGCTCTCTCCACGTCTCTCTCGATGGTGGCACCCCGCTTCAAGCTGCAGCCAGTGATGATCTTCATCCCATCCCACACTTCCTTCATGCTGTTGTTCTGCAACTTCTGCTCCAGCTTTCTCCTGTACTGCTCTTTCGCCGCCCTGAACTGGACTCGGAGTTCCTTCTGCACGCGCTTGAGCTCATGCTGATCACCGCCTTTAAAAGCCATTTTCTTCTGGTTCAAAAGGCCCTTGATGTCACTTGTAATCCATGACTTGTTGTTAGCATAGCAGCGTACTGTTCTTACTGGAACTACAATGTCCATACAGAAGTTGATGTAATCAGTAGTGCAGTAGTGCAGTCTCTCAGAGCCTGCTCTGCCTCAGAGGACCACTTTCTGAATGAGCGTGTGGTTGTAGGTAGCGCCTTCACTCTTGGTTTGTAGTGAGGCTGAAGCAGAACCAGGTTATGATCTGCGGGGTGGCGCTGTGTGCGTCTTTAACATTTGCATGCAGTAGGTCGATAGTCCTGTTTCCCCGGGTGTTACAATCCACACACTGGGAGAAGGCAGGTAATGTTTTCTGCTCTGTGCTCCACTGCCGCCGGGTTTTTTCTTCCTGGCTGACAGTAGGAGTTGCAGCCAGTAGGAGGGGCCATCAGTGATGTCAGATTGACTCCGCCTCCTGGTGCTCGCCCCACAAAGCCCAGAAAATGACAGTTCTTTTAAAGAGACGAAACTCAACAAATGTAATGGAAATAACACAAATACATTAAAAATGATAATTCAGAGTTAACAAAAGCAGAAGTGAAATATCAGGCAAGGACAGCACAGAAGAGTGAAAGAGTTCAGGAAGCAGCGAGTCTGCCATTTCTGACGCATTCCCCTTTTGTGTATTCATTTGTTTCATTTCTGTTTGTTTTTCTTTCAGCTTATTTCTTGATGTTATTGTTGGTCTGGTGATGTCATTTTGTAGCTGCGCTTGCACTGACGTTTTGTTTACAGTTGCTATGCTCGTTGCTAGTCATGTGACGCCTTGTGGCACACGTTCTGCCCACTAGACATGGCAGTACCTCATCATCTGAGAACGGGACCAACTCCTAAAACGCGTCAGAATCTTGTACAGATGGTGAAGGGCTGTAGTTTTGAGTTATTTACGACGTTTTGCCGCCTTTATTTTCTCAATAAGTTTGGCCTGGCGGACCCTTTAACATTTCTGTGCCTCTAACTAGCACATCGGACATGCAAGTTGGTGTAGTTGGTAAGATTACAATACAATTTATTTTTTTTGTGTAGCCCAAAATCACACAAGAAGTGCTGCAATGGGCTTAACAGACCCTTCCTCCTGACAGCCCCCCCTCGGCCTTGGCCCTCTAAGAAGACAAGAAAAAACTCCCAAAAAAATCCTTGTAGGGAAAAAATGGAAGAAACCTTGGGAAAGGCAGTTCAAAGAGAGACCCCTTTCCAGGTAGGTTGGGCGTGCAGTGGGTGTCAAAAAGAAAAAGGGGGGTCAATACAATACAATACAATACACAGAACAAATCCTCAATGCAGTATAAAAATAAAGATTTTAGAAGATTGTGAATTCACGTCCCACTTGTGACACTGTGTGGCTCTGAGCCTGTGTGCCAACTGGAATAACAAATGTCATGGAGCCCATTGTGCCTCGCGTGGTGTACATCACCATAAATGTAAGAACTTCAGCCATAGACCTTCTGTTTGAGCCTCCTTTTTACTCTTTTCTTTAACCACTAGAGGGCGCCGTTAGCCTTTGTTTAATTGCAGCTTGACACCAAGCGAGGAGGCTGCACTGAGCCACCCACTCGCAAACATTAACATTTATTTACTTGGCAGACACTTTTATCCAAAGCGACTTACAAAAAAGTTCAACAGAATTGAGTTACATTTGGTCTTGGCTTTTTTGCTCACCAAGTGTAATAAGACAGGTAAGAAAAGTTGATTGTCACCAGTGAAAAGATTTGATCTCTAATCATTTGCAATCATAGGTTACAATCGATAAGGCAATTAAACTTAAAGAAGAAGGTAACTAACAATATTAAGGATCACACTGCAAAGGATTTCTTCTGTAAATTCGACAGATATTCACAGATGGGCTTTCAATTGCCTCTTAAATACATTGAGGGGGGTCAGCAGAACAAATGGAGGTGTGCAGCCCACCACTGTCTATTTTATCAGAGAGTGAAATCACGTTTTTGGTTTTTTAATATTTTTAACAATTGCTCCCATTTATAAGCAATAGTGAAACATGAATGTAATTACATGTGTTAATAGAGTACATCACTTTTTTTTTTTTTTTCTCAAATATAATTTTACGATATCATAAGCGCAGTCTTGGGGGGGGGAAGCATATGGGCATCTGCCCCCAATCCTGAATTTGAATGCTTAAAAAACAAAACATGGCGGTCAAAAATCCAGAAAAATCACAAGCAACACTCACCAACTCCCAGGCACATTTGAATGAACTGCAAAGGACTGTGGGATGTCCCCGCCTTTTTAGGGCAGTCCCTTGTGGTGATGAGCAGGTGGCCCTGCCTCTTGGAGACCCACCCACAAAACACAAACATCACAGGCGTTATGGAATAAATCAAATAAGTAACCAAAGTAATAGTCACATAAATAAAAGACTCAAAAACAAACAGACACCGACCAGAGGAGGAACTCTGACTGAAATACACCGCCAAGGATTAAGAATGTAAGGTTCAAGGAGTGTTATAAATATTATTATTTGTGTTGCAGCCAGTAATTTTAAGCATCCAGTGACTGGACTTTTATAGTGCACATTAGGGCAAAGTCCTTTATCTGAGCCCCCACCCTTTTATATAGCGCCTTTTGAAGTACACCCCCATTCCATAGCACTCTATAAAGATTTTCTGTAGGTGGCTATTCTATAACTGGAGGCCCCGGGACACAAGAGTGTGTTCAGTAATCACAAGAGACATCAAGTTTACCTCTGGGCATGGCGCCTCAATAAAGCGCTGGACCCCTGGTGTTCTCTCCCACTTGCCTCCTGTCCACATTGTATTACCAGGCTTGTCTTCACTTGACAGAAAAAAAAGCCATTTTGTCCTGGAACAACAGAGGAGCTAACTACTGAAATCTGAGGTCTCCTTTAACTGCCCCCCAGATGGCCCCGGACTATTTCACATCGCATGTCTCCTCTTATTCTTAAATTGCAAACCTGACAGCCTCCATTGACCTCTCATTTGTTTTTCCTGCCCCTTCTCATCGTTGGACTTCTTGCTGATTTGTCCTGTTGTCACCATTTCCAGGTTCCTTCAATTCAATTGGCTTCTGGTAGAGCATTTATACATGACATGAGTGCCCTCTAGTGGTAACTGGTCTCACATTTAGCTGTAGGCTTCATCTTTGGGCTGTCAGAAGACTGGAGCCGCCTTTTGGGCTGCCCACTCCTCTACAGCGTGAGCACATTGGTTTTTAATTAAGTGTGTAATTTAACCAAAAATGTATTGATCTTTACTTTGTTCTAGGCACTGTATAATGAAAAACTATAAATCTAGCAATTTCTCTGTCACCTCACCCATGATGTATAAAAGCCTCAGAAGACACCAGCAAGGGTCACAGATATTTATTGGGGGTACCTCGCAATGAAGATGGCTCTGACTTTCATGACCTCTCTGTTCCTGGCTGTTGACTCAAAGGCAGCTCGTGCCTGCCGCCTGACTGATTTGTTTTTGCCACAAGCATTTCGGGCATTCACAGTGAACCCCATCGTGATGTGCTGTGTATATAGTGCCTTTCAAAGTGCATTCTAGCGTAAAGTACTTTACATTAGCAATGTTTATAGGGTCGTATGTAGTGTCATTCAAATTCCACACCATGCGATAGTATTGTACATTACAAATAATGTTTATACAGTGCCTTTCTTAGAGCACACCCTACCATAGTGCTTTACATTACCAGCAATATTTATGTAGTGCAACCCTCCCATAGTATTTTAAATTAAATAGTATTTTATAGTACTAATAATCATTATGTAGTGTCTTTCATAGTGCGCACCCTCTCAAGATATTTTACATTACCAATAGTATTTATATAGTGCCTTTCATGATATAAACCTACCCTGGTCCTTTACCAATAACATTTATATAGCGCCTTTCACAGTGCCCACCATCCCACAGTGCTTTATATTAAGAGTATCATGTATATAGTGTCATTCAAACTCTACATAGAATAGAGTTCTACGTTATTAGTAATGTGTATACAGTGCCTTTCATAATGCTCACCCTACGGTAGTGCTTTAAATTACCAATAATATTTATATTGATAGACAGTATATGCATTTTTTAGTGCACAATATTCCATAGTATTTTACACATTATTACTGATAATGTTTATATAGAGTCCTTCTTTCTTCCGTCCATCCATTATCCAATGAGCTACACCCTAACACAGGGTCACGGGTGGGGGATGGGGGCTGGAGCCAATCCCAGCCAACACAGGACGTAAGGCAGGAACAAACCCCGGGCAGGGCGCCAGCCCACCGCTGGGCACACACACCAAGCACTCACTAGGGACAATTTAGGATCGCCAATGCACTTTCTTCATTTTTATATTCTGATTTTCATAATGCACATCCTGCCACAGGCCTTTACATGACCAGTAACATTTATATAATGCCTTTCATGGTGCACACTAACCCAAAGTCCTTGACATCAGAAAGAATTTTTATATGGTGCTTCTCTTTACGCACACCATCCCTTCCATCCATCCATTTTCCAACCCGTTGAATCCGAACACAGGGTCACGGGGGGGTCTGCTGGAGCCAATCCCAGCCAACACAGGGCGCAAGGCAGGAACCAATCCCACCACAGGACACACACACACACACCCCAAGCACACACAACGGACAATTTAGAATCGCCAATCCACCTAACCTGCATGTCTTTGGACTGTGGGAGGAAACCCACGCAGACACGGGGAGAACATGGCACACCATCCCATAATAGTTTACTATTTCTATAGTGTCTTTCTCAGTGCCCACAAAGCCAAAGTATTTTCCGTTAGCATTAATATTTATACAGTGCCCCACTCCACAGTACAGTTCATATTGTATTGATTTAGTGCACAGTAAGTAGCCTGAAGTACGTTTTTTTATGTAGTGCTCTTTATGATGCTCGCCATCCCATTTGAGTTAACATTAGCAGTAATTTCTGTATAGTGTGTAAGAGCCATTTGCTAGTTATTTACTATGGGAGGTTCCTATAACCCCCGTCAGTTGAATTGAGTTGGTATATTCTAACTATTTCTAGCCTTTCTCAGTTAGTGATCAGCCTTGCCACGAGTAAGGCATAGAGGGCACATGCTTTTAAACTGAGCCTTGCGTGCTTTGTGTGCCAAGTAACATGGAAGACAAAGCCCTTAATTGTATGTGCTGCGCCGTACGTTTAAAGCGTACAGAAGGAGCAGTAAAGAATCTTTAAGTATAAGAACAACTAAAGTTTTACAAGAAAAGACGACAAGTTTAGAGAAGATATATTTTTTTTTTTTGTGTCATTTTTTGCCTTTTATTCTGTGTGCGTATTAACCTTTATTCTTGTGTGGATCGTTTGCTTTGAATTTTCACTAAATATTTTAAAATGAACTTTTGGACTGAGAGATTTCTTTCGGCACACCTGTGCTTGAACTCGCCTTACACCCCTGTGGCTACATAGTGCCTTTCATACATAGTACTGTTAACATTTACCTGAAGTGTTTTACATTAAACATGATATTTATATGGTGCCTGTCATAGTGCCCAGTAATCCAAAGTAGTTTAGACTTGCGTTCATTTTATGTGGTGCTTTTCATGACGCACACCCTGCCATAAGCCTTTACGTTACCAGCAGCGTTTATGTAGTGCCTTTCGTAAAGCACACCATGATCCAATTCAGGGTCACAGAAGCCCTGAGCATACCCTGACGCACTGAGTGCTGCAGTAGGAAGGGCTTAACATTAGCAGTAATATTTATATAGTGCCTTTCACAGTCCGCGTTAAGGCGTACCATTTATATGGCACCTTTTGGAAACGCAGCACAGCCATGCACACAATCTTTAAATAGCAGTTGGAGACCCCAGGCCACAAGAGTCATCAAGTGCCGTGACTGCTAGCGCCTGTGGAGCGGACTTCGTGTTGCAGTTAAGTGCAAGACCATGGAGGGCCCCCATTTTTCCCTCCTGGTATCCTCCGCATTCACAACCAAGAGGTGGACTTTCATTTTGTGTCGGATAAGCTTGTTTAGGTTTTGCCCCCTGGGCTTTGGCTGCCCACTCATCCTGGCAGCTGCTCCATTGTGCCCTCAAGGCCACCGTGTGCTCAAGTTCTGAAGCTTCGGCTTGGCCCTCATCCCATTCAGAATGCTGTTTATATCAAAAGGCTGTGAGACCTTCAGACCGCTGCTCGGCTCGTGCCCATTTTCTTGCAGGTTTAACATAAAAGTTTTATTATTGGGAACCTAAAATTATCTGCAAGGTTTTAAGTGCACTGAGCAAATGGGCGGGGGGGTAGAATAACACCAGCTTGACTTGAAATGCATCGCGTACCCCAGGGAAGGTGCCTGTGAAGTGAACTCTCCCATTAGGATGAGCGTAATGGCGTTGCAGTGCTTAGCACGGCCGTCTCAGAGCCTCAAAGTGGTGGGTCCAACTCCCAGTCAGGTTCTGCATGTTCTCCCCGTGAGTTAGCGGCAAACGGAGCAAAATGTCCTGGGCTACTGATGGAGAAGTGCTAGGCAAATGAAGTGACATGGCGGAAAGGGAAAGCAGAGCAGCGACATCTGCTGAGTGTCAAGCAAATCGCAGCAGTGAATGATGTAATGAGGAAAACCAAAACAGGAAGAAGACAACAAAGAAGAGCAGGTGACATATGCTGAGCTTCAAGTGTGGGATATCAAATGCAAGAATGGCAAAGATGGAGAAATGTTTGTAGCTGGAGGTCTGCTGGTTTCATTAGTTTATTATTAATATAAGGATAATACAATGGATATATTTTGGTATTTGGTACTCACATGCAAGTGTATATATAGATATATATGTGTATATAGCTATATAGGTGAAGGACCATAACAAGCAATATAAAATATACATTTATGCTAACGTAGTTCAACTTTTTCTCTCCTGTAGAAAAACTCCGGATTTATTTTTTTTTTCCATACGTATATGAGATCCTGCTAAAGAAAAGCAGATTACACATTTGCGGGGCTCTTGAGCAGCTGTTTTACCTGACTGAAGCACCATGGATGACATGCAAGTCCTACAGGAGCTGAGCGGCTCGGTGCTTTGATCCAGCTTGCCTGCGTCCCCTCGGGGGGTCTCAACAGATGAGTTAGCTGTGCGATTAGGCAGACGGCACTTTTTAGAGCTCTGTGACATCCACGCTGAACGCAGTCCGTTGGGTGGGTACGTGTTAATCCGCTGCGCCCTGCCGTTGAAACAGCTTATAGACGGTGGGTGAATTAAGAGTGTCCTTGTTTTTTAGGACCCCTGAAGGTCATTAAGTGGCTATCTTTTAAATCCATTCAGTTGTTTGTATGTGTATGTACAGGTTGTGACCTCTAGGGCCAGACACGACTGCCACCACAAATAAAGGTTCATTTATTTGTCAGGGGACCTTTGTCAAACTTCTTTGCAAGTACTATAGCACTTCAACAGTATGATCATTCCTTTCTTTCTTTCATTCCTTCTTTCTTTCTTCCACTCTTCTCCAGGCGAGCTCCGTCCATCCCCACTCCTGACTCCTTGAGTTAGGTGGAGGAGCTCCTTTTACGCTTTTAAGTGTAATCATATGCCACCCTGGAAGCACCTCCAGGTCAGGTGGAGCACCATGGGCGGGTCCTCCAACAGGGACGTCCTCCAGAACTCCATTTCCCAAATGGCAGCCACACTAGGGGAATGCTGCAACCCTGTGTACTGGGGGGCACACCTGCAGGCAATCTTTCTCTGTCCTTCCATTATGGCCTCCCGCCTGGGAAAGGTGCCAGCAATCAACCCAGCCGGGATGTCTGGCCCTCCACATCCTCCTTTATAGTATATAGTGCCTGCATAGTGAGGCGAGGGTTTGATGTCACAGTAAAGGAGCTGTTTGAAGCTCTTAGGTGGTCCTACGGGGATGATGTAGGGGGACACATTGCGGGAGTCTAGCAGCAGAATTTGGGGATAGACGCGAGCGTGAAGTGTTCTGCAGGACAAGGTTTTTTGGAACAAATGAAGTGCAAAACTAAAAGGTTGAGGTCCTCCAGAGCTACTACAGATGGGGGGGGAGACACAAATGTAAATGTCACAAGGAGACGTTCTGCCCCAAGGGGGGGTTCAGAAGCTCATGTTGCCTGCCATGCAGGTCTTAGTGCTCCTGTGTTTGAAGGGGGAGACCTTTCCATAGCGGACGGAGGGGTTGTATTTTATGCAAGTAGAGGATTTGCTCAGTGTGGGCATCCACAGAGGCATCTTTACAAAAAGAGCCAGTGAGTACAACCTCCATCCATCCATGCGTGCGCAGAGCAGAGGAGCGTGGAGATTTGGAGAGACGTTGCTATGGCTACCATCTGAGCAGTGGCATTAGGGGGGCTGAGGAGGGCAGACTCTCTTAGGCATAAACCGAACTTTCATTGTGATGTGCATGTTTGGGCTCTGAAATTAAACAGAAAAGGCATGCCAGTCACCTTTTGCCCGCCCTTCTGTGTTCTTTCTGCAGACGGGACTGCACCCTCTGCCCACCTTTGAACCCCTTTACATTTTCTTATTTGAGTGGAGCCTTTGTCCCAGGGGACTTATGACATTTGAGCTTTCTGTCAGGAGCACAGGCGGGTGAAGTGACTTGCTCAGTCCTAAACCCACAGCCTCCAAAGCCTTACCCACTATGCCACACAGCCTGCCCTTCTCTGCCACTTTTTGGTAGCTAGACAGTGGTGTGTACGAAGGCTGGCATAATTGTATAATGCACCTTACCTGCTGAACATATCCCACGGTATGTGGCGCTCAGGGTGGCATTCGAAAGTGCTGCTAGATAAGATGGCCTGCTTGATCCAGTCTGGGCATTGGGTGCCAGGTCCACTGCAGAGCCCAATCAAACATACACATGTTGTTGGCAATGAGGGAGAAGAACTTTTGAGGAACATGCAAAGCCCATGCAGGATTGTAAACTTGGGACAGTGGATCTCTGATGCTGCAGGGCTAACCACTGCGTCTCTATGCCATCCACTGCTGCCGCGTGCTTTCATTTAGTGGGGCTGAATGGGGGTTCCTTGCACCTTCTGCAGACAAGTTTTTTGTTTGCGTCAGCAGGCATGCCAGTCCTTAATAAGAAAACAGCCACAGATTTACTGTGCCAGAGAGAGTGAGTGTGGCGCCATGCATGATTTCACAAGAGGCATGAAGGTGGATGCCAACCGTTCTTCCCCCTTATCAGTTTGGCCTTCCCGGTATCTGAATTGTCATCTGCTGTAAGTGAAAGGCACTATATAAAATAAAGCATTACTTAATGAGTGGCCAGGAACTTGCCTGTTCAGATTTAAGAATAGGAAGGAATGAAGGACACTTGGGCAGGGGGGGTGCAACAGCGGACCACACTTTCAGATTTTTTAACATTTAGTAGTGGGTGTGGGTGGTAAAAAGTGGCAGAGGAAGCCCACACTGCCTGCCCCAGTGGCTGTAATGGTCCAGATTTGGAAAAATGAGCAGCTTCAGGACTCGTAACATCAGCTGTTCTCATCGTGTCAAGGACCAACAGGGGGCATTGTGCCCACCTTAATAATAGGACAAGTATCTATGAGTGTGTCTGTCTAGTTGCTCTGTCTCTGTTAGATGTCATTCGGTATGGGATTTGTAAAAGCAGTGCAAATGTTTGTGATGTACCATCTGTTGGAATGAAAAACGCAATGCATTGTATCACTATATGCATTACAAAATATATTCCAATAGATGGAGCACTGGATATGTTAATGCTGAGTACACTGAGGTCTCCTTTTGATTACTTAGATGTCAGCCCGTTTTAGACGGGTACTGCAACTAGTTACTGAGGGTCCTAATTTGTGGGGCTGCGCGTGCTTCTATTAGCAGCACAATAACAGCTCAGTTATTTTGATTTGTAATGTAACTTGTGGCACCATGTGAGGTTAAAGGTGCTATATAAAATGAGTTTTGTTGGTAGGCTTTCTGCACTCCCACCTGTTATCTGCCCTTAGCCCTTCTCCTTTACCGGGCTATCTGTATTAAGGGTGCCACAAACTGGTCAGACCTCCGATCATGATTGGGGTGCCACCTCAGTAAACCCCAAAAAGAAAGAAAATGGCCAATTCTGTGAATGAAACAAACAAAAGACTTGCATGGAGTACAGGAGCTCTGCCTCTCTTGCCAGTCCGGTCCTAAAGTGAGCACTCATTTCTGGTGTCAGGACAGAATATATATAGGGGCGGGGCTCCTGAGGCGCTTGGGGGGGCGTGGTCAGGCCTCTTCCTGTAGTTGTGCCGTGGAAGTTAGCGATGGCGCCCCATCTTACTTGAAAGGTGTCCCCTAAGCACGCTCATGTGTGACAGTGGCATGAAGAAAGGAGCCTACCAGGCTGAGGCTGCCAGTGGAAAGCCACATTGGGGGCAACCCCTGAGGTAAGAATGCTCACTTCTTGGGATGATGGAGAAAGTGAGGTCAGGAGAAATGCTGGCAACTACCACCTAGGAGAGCCTAGTGAGCCACTAAGGGCGAGATACCAGAAGGCAGGTTTGGCAGTGGTGCCAACCAGTTGTATTGTTATCTGTCCAAATCTTTCTATTTCCACTAGGTTCTGATATTTAGCTGTGAGAGGGGATCGATAAAAATAAACCGTCCTAGAACGCCTCCATCTTTCCCGACTAGCCCTCAAAAACACATACTTGATTTAAAATATTCATGGCACTCAGTGGAGCCTCACTAGCGTGTGTGTGTGTGCTTGTGTACGTGTTTTCCTAGCAATTAGGTGGCAAATGCATTTGGCTGAAAAAGCCTCAGAAAAATTTTAAAACCTGCATTTTCCTGTTGCTATGGTAAGCGCCCCCCCATTCCCCGGCATATGCAGCAGCTGTAAGGGAAGGCTTTTGCATATTTCGTGTCAGACCACCTCAAGTGCATCATGAGTGCAGCCCTTTGATGCCCACCCCCCTTTAGGCTTCAGCCCATACTCATCCTCCCCCCTAAAGTGTGTCCCAGCCCCAGCGAGTGGCACTATACTGAAACAGAGGCGGATCGATTGTGTTGCAGGATCTTCAGGAGCGATGCCAGTCAAGTGGGTAAGACACTCAAGCACATCCTCCTCGTCTTTGATGCTCGCTTAGCCCTCGGCTAAAAATAAAAGAAGAAAAAAAATCCTTTCTGTCAGGCAATGCCCGTGAAACATACATGCAGGAAATGTTCTGCAGATGGCAGCGAGAGCCTAGGGGCATGGGTGTTTGCCGCCAATATGTCTCAAAGTTGGTGGAAGGGGGCAGTTGAGGACAAAATAACACAGATGCCAGTGGGGTGGTGGTGGGCTTCAGTAGCTCAAAAGGCAGTAGGAAGACATGCAAGATGGCAGAGGCAAAAGCCTGAGGTGGCACAGGAGGGTAAGGGGAGCAGTCGTTCATCTCATGCAGAACAGGACAAGTAGACATCTTCTTGGACTTGAGCGCCTTGTTTTATATCCAGATGTGTTTTGTAAGTTGGCATTGATGGGCAATTGTGAAAGGTGTGGCAATTGGATTGAAGGGGAGAGCACGGTGCCGTGAAAAATGATTTGCCCCCTTCCTGGTGTATTCATGACACATCATTGTTTAGGACCTCCAAACAAAGTTAGTGTCATACAAAAAATTGATTCATTGAAGGAAAAAATTTTCATCAGGGCCTAGATCACCCGTGTGGAAAAAGTAATCGCCCCCCAATCTAGTCACTCAGTCATCCAATGAACTCCATTTTAAATGACCACGGGTTAGATTATAGTAGACACACTACCAAGCCGGATGGCTGCCAGCTTTGCCGCTACTGGAAAAGTACCAAAAAAAATAAAACAAACTTCAAAACTGTACGATACCAGCATTTTGGACTGGAATTGAAAACGTGCCATCTTTGATTTGCTCTGTGCCACTGCTGTGACTCGTTGCTCCATGGATTGATTGATTGATTGATTGATTGAATAAAAGAAGAGATTCTCTGCTCAGTTCTTTTGTTATGCACCACTGGTGGGACTCGTTGCTCCGTGTATTGATTGATTGACAGTAAATGAAAATTTATGACGATAGATAACACCCCCAGACAATGGATTGATTATGTGCCTCGAGCGATTGATTAACAAGTGATAGCACACCCAGACATCTGATTCTGTGACACTGGTGGGACTCGTTGCTCCACGTATTGATTGATTGATTAGTAGTAGAGATTCTCTGCTCAGCCCCCTGATTGATTATGTGCAACTGTTGGGACCCCTTGCTCCATGTATTGATTGATTGATTGATTTACTGACAGTACATTTGTGACAACTGATCGCACACCCAAACTTCTGATTGATTATGTGCCAGTGTTTGTGACTTGTTGGGTGGGGTGTCTGACTGGGGTCTCTCTCATGTTTTTTTCCTGCTAATATTTCATGGTAACATTGTTGATCATTTAATTTCTAAGTATCAAGTAATCGTTTTCATTGCACTCTGTTTTGTGGGTGGTTCCTCAAGAGGCGGGGCCACCTGCTTGTCATCACAAGGGACCGCCCTCAGCCCTATAAAGGCAGGGACATCCCACAGTCCCTTACAGTTCAGAGTTGGCGGGTGTTACTTGTGATTTTTGACCTCCATGTTCTGTGTTTTTTTTTTTGTTTGTTTTTTTTTAAACCATGGTGGCAACTCACAGTCCCTTGCGGTTCATTGAATGTGCTGGTATTGGTGAGTTTCTCTGGTGATACTTAGTGCTTTTAGTGTATTGTTGGATTTTGGACCCCTTTTCGTCTGTTTTTCGTATATCTGGACATTGTTTGCCTCTGGGTTGCCTTTGAATTTTCAGGTGACCCCTGCTGTGTCTTGTGTGTTCTTTGGCACTTCACTGTTTGCAGAGTGTTGGTCTTTTTGTGACTAGCTGGGTTTTCCCCCTCCAGTGGGCATTCTGAGTCATTACTGGGACTTTTGTGCTTATGTAGTTCATAAGACAGATACTGACTGACAGTCAGAATTGGTGACAGCAGGTGACACACCCTGACACTCGAGTGCCCATCGCACGGACATCACCTTCAGTCACTGTTTTATCCGTCAGTCTGGTTATATTAAGTTTCCCTGCGCCCTCTGACGGACCACTCTGGGGAAAAGCTGCTATATAAAGTACTGATTGATGGATTGAGTGATTAGCTGAACACCCCCTTCTTTGTCTGAGCCCACCTTGCTGTCTGATGGTTCATTCTTATGTAAAGCCCAGTGTGACGCAGTGTGGAGTTTGGATGTTCTCCCTTTGTTCACGTGGGTTTCATCCCACAGCCACGCAGGCCATGAAAGGCCAAACGCTAAACCGATGGGTGTGTGTCTGTCTGCACCCTGCTGCCCAGGTGGTGTTCCTGTCTCGTGTCTGATGCTGGCCCATGACAGCCGTTAGGAAGATGGATGGACGATTGGAGTCCGTCTCTCATTGATTCAAGAAGGGTTGTTCTCTTTGTGTCAAATGTTTGGAGACGTTTTAAAGTGAAGGTACCAGAACTCTGGAAGTTTGATGGATTATTGGCTATAATCTGTTCTGGTTTGCCAGTTACGATGTTGTGCTGCTTTGCGTGACCTCCTTTTGCATTTCTTCCATTGCTTCGTACCTTGTTGATTGATACATCAGTTGACGGGTGGCAAATGTGAAGTCGTGACAATCGCCAGGCTTTCCATTGGATATTTGACTGATAATACATCAGTAAGGTGGGCCGTCACTGGGGTCATTACAGTTGGGGTGTTTGAGAGATTACAGCACTCAGTAGATGTGATCAACATACAGTATGTGTGTGATTGAGCAACTGACTTATTGATTGATTAAATGATTGATTGTAATTTCTTGCTGCCTGTAATCATGGTCATCATAATGGAGGTGGAAGCTTCACAACAGGCATTTTCTTGCATCTCCAACACAGAGAGCACAGCTAGAGCTGAGCAGCACAGAAGCTCCCCTCAGCCGCTGACACTTTAATTATATCCTTCACGTCGTGAAATCCGCTGCTTTTGACTGCACTCATTGTGACAGGAGCCCAGCTGAAAGCCCTCAGCTTACATCAGCTCCATCAATGGCGACGACCGAGCAGGCCAGCGCGGCGCAGAGGGTCCGCCGTCGGGTAAAGGACATCCTGGTCAGCTGGCTTTGTCAGGCCTCTCGTGGACACTAACTGTGCAGGTGTGTGTCTGTATGAAATTATGGGAGGCAAACAAAGTGGTCCTCCCTGTGCTTAGGATTCTAATGAGCTGTCATGTCTGTCTCTCTGTCTAACGAGAAAGGCATTATGTAGGATAATCTATCTACATTTTAGTACTACACCAAATACTTTATATTATAGTGCCTTTATCTATCTATCTATCTGTTATATAGTGCCTTGCATCCATCTAGCTATCATATAGCACCTTTCACATCTATCTGTCCCCCCTGGCCATTGAACCTTGCTCTTATTCTATGTTAATTAATGTTGACTTATTTTATTTTCTTATTGTGTCTTTTATTTTTCTATTCTTTATTATGTAAAGCACTTTGAGCTACTGTCTGTATGAAAATGTGCTATACAGTATAAATAAATGTTGTTGTTGTTATCTAATATATATTTCAATGGCCACTCCTATGCCCTCTGACTTTTTTTTTTTCAGTCTCTGCCAGTCCTCTGTGCCCCTTGTAATGTCTGGAAACACATCCCATGTAGGAATTATAAGGGAACCTGTTGGCCCAGAGCTGCAGGAGACCAGGTTCAAATGCCAGCCAGGGTGCTACCTGTGTGTAGCTTGCATGTGCTCCCCGTATCTGCACTGGTTTATCTCTGTATACTTTGATTTTCCACCCAAATTTATGACTTATTAGGTTGACTGGAAACTTAACGAATATGTGTATGTGTGAGAGAGCACAGTGATAAATTATCATACCGTGCTTTTCATACCTATATGTGTCTACTTGTTGTGTTTTCTATAGCTATCAATTTATATCATATATTGCCTTTAAAATCAATTATATTGCGCCTTTCATATCTATCTACAAGTCATAGCAAAACCACCACTGTTAAAACTTTGTGTTTATGTGTTGTTTCATATTTACACTTCTACAGACTATTTAACACTGAGGGAGTTAATTGAACACTGATGACATTGCTGTCTACCTATCAATGTATTGTATCCATCTATTATATAGTATCTATCTATCTACTGTATCTATTATATAGTGCCTTTCATATCTTATCTATCTATCATTATATAGTGCCTTTCATATGTCTATGTATTATATAGTGCCTTTCATATCTTATCTATCTATCATTATATAGTGCCTTTCATATGTCTATGTATTATATAGTGCCTTTCATATCTTATCTGTCTATCATTATATAGTGCCTTTCATATGTCTATGTATTATATAGTGCCTTTCATATCTTATCTATCTATCTATCTATTTTATTGTATGTTGATCTGCCTATCAATTTGTGCCCACATTAGACAGCACTGGTCCTTTCAGTTCAGCCTTGGCACACCAGTCAGCAGTGGCACAGAAAGGGGGTATAAAGACACATTTTTTCGTCTGCTGGCCTTCAGACTATTTCTAGGGTCAGATCCATTTTCTTTGTTGTGTTTGTGCAGCCCCAGACATTCACAGTTTTGCTCTTCTAGACAGTAAATGGTCTCGTACCACTCGTGTGTATTTGAGACCGCCATCTTCCTCATCCCAGAGGTAATTAGTTCATTGAGTCCCACCAGCCACTCATCACCCCCTACCATCCCAACGGCCACAGAAACGGCTTTTGTGTTAAGAGCTGCTCGTCCGTAGCCTTTCTGGGTGTTTGGTTTTTTAATAAAAGTCCCTCCTACGCCTGCCCATTTATAGTTCTAATACACCCCCGCAAACGCCCCACAAAGAGTTGATAATACCCTTTCGCTGGAGGCGCTGGCGGCTTCTTTTGGAGGTGGAGGGCAGAATGGGATAAACAGCCCCCATCCCCAGCAGCGCAGAGTGCGTCCATCACTTCAGAGAGCCGTGAAGCGTGTGAATGCAAAACTGGGAGGCAGGCGTTCCATGCACTTAATGCGCGCGCACACACACACACACACACACACACTCTGTGCTCTTGGGACACGTGTACGCGCCAGCGCGCGCCCGCCCGCTCTCGCGGCAACACTGCCTGAGTGTTGGCATCCGCCGCTGCATTTTCCACCTCGCAGCATCCCTTTGCGGCGGCTCTTTGTGTTTTTTCGCCGCTCTCTTCGTCTTCTCCTCCGTTCATCGCTTCGGCTTGTCTTTTTCTTCTTCTTTTTTTTTTGTGTGTTTTTCTTTTTCTTTCCTTGGTGGTGATGGTGGAGGTGGTGAGGGGGAGGGGGGTAGGAGTGAAACCAAGGGATTCGGATTTGGATTCCTCGGCGCTGCACTAAGCGGACCATGTTTTATTTCCAGCTGGTCATCATGGCAGGCACCGTTCTCCTGGCTTACTATTTTGAATACACCGACACCTTCCCCGTTCACATCCAGGGCTTCTTCTGCTTCGACAAGTCCTTCTCCAAGCCGTACCCCGGGCCTGAAGATAACAGCAAAGCCCCTCCGGTCCTGGTCTACTCCCTGGTCACTGCCATCCCAACCATCACGGTAAGTTGTGTGGCATTTTCTATCGGGGCGGTTAATTAAAGGGGAGTGGGTGAGGGGGTCTGGCTGGTGGGGGGGTCTTAGTGTGTGTGGATTATTTTTTTTTTTTTTTGACCCCACATGAGCAGCTTTTTTTCAACAGGCGTATGCTTAGGAAAAAAAAAAATGAAATGCAGACCACGATGTGAGACTTCAGATAGACTCTTGGCATGAAGGTGGGTGAATAAAATCCAGCAGCTTTTCCTAACAAGGTGGCATAGGCAGAAACTTGCAGCCCCTTTTATTACAGTTGGACTGGTTTATGTTGATGCCCCTTAACCTTTTGTATGTCTGCAGATGGCTAGTTGTTCAGTAATTGTAACAGTTTTCCATAGCTGTCTCCAACCAGCGTGGCAGCCACAGCTGGCACATTTCCGTGGCAGGCATCTAACAAGCACGTAGCTGTGAAGAGGATGGCATAACAGATTCCCATACAGGAGGTAGATTCCTTGATCAATAACCAGACAGTGGCGTCTGAGAAGTTAAAATGAATAGAAGCTTAAACTGAGTTGGGTGGCACAGTGGTAGGCACAGCTGCTGCACACTTGTGTCCGGCCTCCCGTGTTCAGTGATTTCTCTGAGTGGACTTTGCACATTCTTCCCGTGTCCATGTGGGTTCTACATTAGATGATCTGGCACCCCAGAGGTATGTCGGTAATTCCTCATTGGCTGCAAAGTGCTACTCTGCCCAGGCTTGGGTCCTTCCTTGCCCCCCCAATTATCTCTCTCTCTATGTTTTTGATTGTGTTCTGTGATGTCTGTTTACTTCAGAATTCAAATTTAATGTGTGAGCCCACTGGCCATGGAATGGAGAGAGAGAGAGAGGGCACCCTGTTGACCGCTGCCCACTCCGTCGATAGCGGCTCAAAGCTGGCAATGGCACTCCTCATCAGACGCTCTGGGAGAATCTAGGTCATGTGAGTCACCGGTCTAAGGATGGCACCTTTTGGCAGTCATAAATCCATTAGTGTCCATCGATTTAGTGAGGATAGCATATGGTCGGGTTGTGCCAGTGTAGTGTCGGGTCTCCCAGCCCCTATCCCATGAGCCATTCTAGTCATTCAGTAAATACTGCTGAACCCACAGTGGCATGGGGCAACCCAACTGGCTTATATTTTGTGAAGGCCACTCTGTCCAAAGTTCACGTCAACCAGAATTTGAATGTCCCTGTCATTCACTGTCATCCGGTATTGGGGGTCTTTAGATTTTTACAACATGCTGTGTTGCTTGAATATACAGGGCTGGAGTCTGGTGCCCCCCATTCACACCCACACAGGCAGACAAGCTGCGTGTGACGTATAAGCCGGCATTAGAGTCAAATGTCCAAAAGATGGACACCCATGACCGTGTGTGCATTTTCCTAAATTCCAAATGAAGGTCTGTAGAATTGAGTTGCTCTCTGGATCTTTATGGTCAATCATAATTGTTTAGAAAAATGGAAGACTGCAGCTCAGGTTAACTTTCCTTCAAAGGATCACATTTGGATTTTATAAGAATTCAGACGCAGCCAATGAGATGCCTGTGGAGCTTTACTCTGGCATTTTGTGTTTAGGTTGTTTTTTTTTTTAAACATGCCCCCCCCCCAAACCCACCAAGTCCTGGCACCCCCTGGGCACTCGCCCAATTGCCTATATGTTTAACCCAGCCCTAATAATTACTTCATGATTCATCTGTCCATCTGCTGCTGCATACAGTTCAGCCTTTGAGGTCCCATGTCTATGACTGCAGTGCGGGGCAGGAACCAACCGTTAAAGGGATGGCCATAGACAATGAGACAATTTAGGGTCACCATTTAAACTAACACAAACAACTTTTGGATATGGAAGGAAATCTGGAGAACCCATCAAAGTGCATGGTCATTGGGCCTCCTTTTATCGTAAAGTATACCCTCATCGGGCTTGGCTGACCACTAGTGGTCTGGTCATCAGACTCCATTAATACTAAGAATCCCGACACTGGGCTTCATTGACCATTGATTGCCTGATTACTGGGCTCTACTGATCATAAAGTCTCCAGTCAGTTGGCCCATTTACCCATTAAGGACCTGATTATTGGGTTTCAAAGGCCATAAAGGTTATTGGAATCAACATATCATAAAGTGCCTGTTCCTCGGACCCCATTTGTCATAAAATATGTCAGCGTTGAGCTTCACTGGCTATAAACTATCTGATCATTGGGCTCTGTTTATCATGAGGCACCCAATCAATGATTTCACCTGCCTTTAAATGCCACCTTACTGGGCCCTCTTGACCATATAGTCTTAGGTCCTATTTATCTTAAAATACGAGACCCAGAGACCATTAACTGTGTGATTATTGGGCCTTTTTTATCATTAAATACCCAATCATCAGGTTTCATCCTCCATTAAATGCCATGTTATTGCTCCCCGTTGACCATAAAATACTTTATAACTTTATAAGTTATTGGGTGTCATGGGCTATAAAGATCTTTGGACTTAACTCATCATAAAGTGCCTGACCGTTGATCGCAAGATTCCTAACGTTGGGCTTAATTGACCATTAAATGGCTCCATCGATCATAAACCCTCCAATCACTGGGCTCCGTTAACCATTCTTGGGTTTCATAAATCGTAAGGATCATTGGACTCAACTCATAATAAAGGGCCTGGTCGTTGCGCCCCTTTATCATAATATGTCGACAGTTAACTGTCTGATCATTGGGCTCTGTTTATCATGAGGCGCCCAACGATTGGTTTTGCTGACCGTTATTAGGCCCCGTTGACCATAAAGTGTGTGGTCTTTGAGTGTTCTTCAACAAACATCCAGTTATTTGGCCACAGTGCCCTTGCAGTCTCCAGTCACTGCAGTTGCAGTACGTTTCTTCTGGAAAGGATGGATTAGGACCAGGAAATTAACATTTAAGGGCAAGGTGAAAACAAAGCCGGAAGGAAGTCGAAGGTCAGAACCTTAAGTAAGAATACCAGTCATCATGACATGAAGTCAAACATCTAGAAATCAGAACAGGAGGTCTTCTAACTAACTAGGCAGAAGGTCTCTTGACAGAACTTTGGTTTTTCAAGCGGGCTTTTTGATGTTTCTTCAGTCCACTGAGTGGACACTGGACAGTGCATTCCACCATCTTTTATAGTGTCAGTTCAGTGATGTTAACAAACTATGAGGTGACAACAACTCGCTTGACAATCTTGAAAATCATGGCCATCAAAAAATTAACAAAGCGTTGTCACAGTTCCAAATATAATAATTATGCAATAATCCAAAACGAAATACCAACTAAGCATAACATTGGTGAAGTAATATTCTAGACAGTGAAGTGTCCTATCATTGATCTTCATTGACGCACCAATCTCTGGGAATCATTGACTATCAAATGCCTGATTATTGGGCTCCCAATGTTGGTGTTCATTGAGCCTCGTTCATCGTAATTCATCGACATCTACATACCAGGTTATTGGACTCCCTTGACCATGAAGTGACTGCTCATTTTGCCCCATTTACCATAAAGTTCTCCGTCATTTCGCCCAGGTGATAATAATGTGCTCAGTCTGTTGGTTTCAATCTCCTTGTTATTAACCTGAGTGTCTCTTAGGCTTGAAATTCTCAGTAAAAATGGTTAAGCCCGAGTACCTCTGTGTTGGGTTAAGCTGCATTGCTCGCATGTACTGTGTTAAGCTTGAATAACACCCAGTGCAATATTCTGCTGCCATCTAGTGGATAAAATAAGATCATGCTGCAAAAAGAAAAATTAAATACAGTCGACCCTTCATATTTACAGGTTCCACATCTGCAGATTTAACCAACAGGAGAACACAAATACTTGAGGGGGATCCAGAAACTTCTGATAGAGAAAAACCTGAATTTGCTGCATGTCAAGCACTACGCTGAATCAACATGAGTGAAGTGACGTGTAGGCTGACCCTGTGGGACACCAGCTTATAGTTGTGGTCAGGAGGATATGCCGTCCCTCCACTCTCGCCCCTCGAGGCTCCGTGATGATCCTTCCACTGTTTCTCCTACATAACCCTCCAGTGTGGTGTCACTCATTAGCTTGGGCCCTAATTTGGGGTCCTGAGGTGTGGTTCGTCGTGTGGTGGGTGTGACAACGCACTGTATTAGTGCACGCTGCCAAACTCAACTTCCTCTATAGTCAAGTTTGATTGTCTACTTGGTGCTCCGCCCTAGGCCACGAGCAACTGTGGCAGGGCCAGTCTGAGGATGTCACTAAACCATCCAATCGGCACGCAGGGATTTAATGAGTGCAAGCACAAAGTGCCAACTCTCTGCATAAGAAAAAAAAAATCTTTTGAAAAGTGACACGTCCCCTGCCGAAGTGGGCCATAAGGTCCTTAGAACAATTTGCACAATAAGGCAGGAAGAAGCTGAAATTGATGAAAGTGTCAGTGTGGCTAATGCTGTTAGAAGTAATGTAGACCTGATTTAAAGTGTATGAGAGCACGTGCGCAGGTTGACAGAACGACCAAACACTAAATGCTGCTGACCATAATATAGGGACTTGAGCATCCAAATGTTTTCAGTTCCCTCATGGATACCAAAGGATGACTGAATTTCAATGCTTTTTGTCATTCTGTAGTAACTCATCAATATTCATAAGTGGGGTGGAGCCTTCAACCAAAACATTACAATGATATGTAAATGAAAAATGTAAACACCTGATGACCCCTGGTGACATCACTGATAATGTGTCAGGCGATGTGTGCTAAATCACCTCAAGTGCCCAATCACAATCATCCCATTCTGATGTTCTTTCAGTCATTCATGTGCCATTTTTGAAAAGATGATGCCAGATCACTAAGTGCTGGTCAGGCTACCCGACTTTTAATCCGCTCTTGCTGATGGTTGGTTGTTGACACTCAGCACCTTCATCTACTTTAAAAGGGGCTTGCCTTAGACTTAATGTGGGGCTGCCATCAGTAAGTGTCAAAGGGTTCACAGACCTATGAATTGGCATCCTAGGGGCAGAGGTGGAATATGGAGATTTGTGATGCGATAGCAGTGGCCCTGGTAGTCAAGGTGTGCCCCCTGTTTGCATTGCCTAATTACTGCAAACATCAGCGTCATTGTTGAAAACTGGCAACTCTGATCTGAGTTTATTAGGCTGGCAAGCTTCATGTCTTTTGCTCGGTGCTGCTGACTTGGCAAGCAGTGACTTGAGGCGTTAGAGCGCCAACTGTAGAAAATGTCTTCACCTCTTGGAAGGCTTCACATTTTCTTGTTAGACAACATGGAATCCCAGTGGATTTTTTTGACCTTTCTGACAGGTGCCAGGCTCACAGACAGTGCTTCTTTTTATTATTTTGAATTATTATTATTACCACATTATGATAAAGGTCGCAGTCACACACTTATGTATTAGTTTGAACATTTTAAATTGTTTTGCAGCGTGGCTTATAAGTAATGTATGCTGCTAGTACAAGTGGATTCCCCTATGGATCAATAAAGGACTATCTAACCATCTATCTATCTATCTATCTATCTATCTATCTATCTATCTATCTATTGTGACAGATAGGGGGCGCTCTCGCTCCCTTGAACCCCTGTCCACAACTCCAGACACCCAAGATTCGACTTTATTTAATCGCCACAGTGCACAAAGCACACTCTCCACCACAATACTCATATAATAAACACAATAACTACAATAAACAATTCCTCCGACTCCCAGACGCGTTGCCACCCTTCCACCCAGCTCAGCTCGCCGTCTGGGAGCTCCCATAGTCCTTTAATATTTCCTGACCCGGAAGTCTTCCAATCCCCAGTCCATGTGACTCTCAATCCCTTCCGGGTCAGGTACAAGTCCTTTCTTTTCACCCCGGAAGCCCGTTGCTCTTCCTTTAACGAACTTCCGGGTTAAAGGGCACAAAGAAGTCTTCGGTCCTCCCTGCAGCTCCCTCTTGCGGCCCCTGTGGTATCCAGCAGGGTCTTGTATAAAAACTACATGTCCCATGACTCCCTGCTGGTCTTCGGGGCACCTCCATACTGCAGGTGAGGGCTCCATCTGGTGGCCTGGGGGTATTGGCCGGGATGACAAGCCGGCCACATCTCACACTATCTATCTATCTGTTATATAGTGCCTTTCACATCTGTGCATTACGATTATGGTTTCTTTCTTTCTTGTTTTTAAAAAAGCTTTAAAAGAAAGTTAATGAAGCCATAGACTTGGACATTTTTTACTTATTTAATTATTTCTCCTACATATTTGTTAAAAAAATAAATAAAAAATAGGTGTCATTATACTGGGAAAGTAAATGGTGTGTTTCACCACTTTTCATATCTATCTGTTATATAGTCTTATCTATCTGTCTAATCCTGCCAACTACGCTATCTATCTATCTATCTATCTATCTATCTATCTATCTATCTATCTATCTATCTATCTATCTATCTATCTATCTATCTATCTATCTATCTATCTATCCTGAAATTAATATCTATCCTTATAGAAGTAAATGTCATTACACAGTGTAAGTATATAGTGCCTTTCACTGTTTTTCATGTGTATCTGTTAGGGCCTTCCCATATCTTTTGAATTATCTATCAGATATCGCCTTTCACTGTCTGTCTATCTGGTGCCATCTTTGCCTTCTTTCTTCAGTCTTTGCCAGTGCTCAGTGCCAGTTATAATTCCTGGAGGCACATCCCATGTGGGCAGCACTCGGAGTTCTCGGGAGTCCGGTTTCAAGTCCCCAGGAGTGTAGTTTTAGTTTTCATGTTCTTCTCATATTGTACCTGCACTGGTCTTTCTCTGTATAAACTGGTTGTCCTCCCACATGCCATCATTATGGAGCGTTAGGCTAACTGGACCATTATGAGTATGTGTGTGTGTGAGAGTGGGCCCTATATCCCGCCCAGCGTTGTGCCCTGCCTTGTATCTAATGATGCCAGAGTGCTCTGTGGCCCTCCTATGACTCAGAATTTGATGCAGCAGCTCAGTGATAGCTGGCTGGACTTTGGGTCCTCTTTAAAAACGCACTCGGACTGTAACTTGAAGCTCTTTGATACTTGATACAGTAAATATTTCTTGTTTCCCAGTCCTGTGTCTCGTTTGAACGTTCATCTTGCCCGATTCCGATTGCCATTACAAGGCCCACATCAGCACAGCAGAGCGTGCTTTCTTACCAGCTGCCAATTCTTTCACGCAGAAGGAAGCAGAAATTTGCAAAACACAAGACATATGTAAATGCAGCGCTCCGGGTGTGCGGCCCCCGTGGAGTAATCCTGTTTGAAGCTGCACGTTGCGCCTTCTCTTTGATCACGTCAAGTGGGCTGAAGGAACACCACCTGCAGCGGCCGCTGATGTCTGAAGAGTCACGTGGACGGTGAGAAATCCTAACAAAGCGCCGATATTTAGCAACAGGATGTTGGTCAACTACACCTATGAATATTTAACATTCCGTGTGCCTCAATTTTAGGTTTTTGCATTTTTGTTGCTCTTTGAGTTCCAAACACAAATGGCGGCGACCCCAAAATGTCATGCAGTATAGAAATTTCCAAAAAAAACGAGAAAAGCCTGTTGGACGCCAGTTGTCTTTCTAAGTTTTTGTGTGACTGAATGAACCCTGAAGGTTGGACAGCAGTTGAAGGAATTAAAACGCTGAGGACAGAAGAAAAGCTTGAGTGCATCACATGGCGTCAGGCACGGAGGCACGTGGGCAGGAGACTTCGGGGGGGTTAGTGGCCACTTGTGTGGGGCTCAAGGTTCCAGCATCCTTTGTTGCTGCTTGTGTACAGTCTGCAGGCTCCTCCTTGAGGTTTCATCCAACATGTCTGACAACTGATGTTACTAAACTCTGCCCTGGGATGGACTGGCACCCCATTCAGGGTTCATTCCTGCCAGGGTGGGCTCCAGGATCATGTCTTTGTCTTTCCTTGAAGTAGCAGGGTGGCACATCATTCATAACCAGAATAAAACGTCTAATTCATCAGTAACCAGAATATTAAATGTGACCCCCCACGCCATCTGACTTTCTGTAAGTGCAAGATGCAGTGTGTGCTCCTTTGCTGTTTTGTCTTATATGGTCCTATTTTCTCCATTTTATATTCTTTATTATGAAGACTTTACCAAAAATGTCTCGGATGCTATACGCTTCACACTCGGTGATCAGGGACAAGCAGGATAGAGTCACACTTTAAATGAATGTTTTGTGTGTAATATGCCCAAAGCAAAAATAAAATGAGTGTGACTGACATACCATTATAGTCTGAGTAGCCGTGCATCTCGTGTCCACAGGTGTCGCTCGGTTTTTCTTCAGTCCAGCTTGCCATGTCCTTTTTATGGAGTATTGAAAGAGGCCACGTGCCCATCTCAATATGGCTGCTGAGACAGAGTTCTCTTCATCGTAGAGAGGTGGAGAAGAGAGACCTGGGGTGTTGTAACCCTTGTCTCATACTGGTCCGACTTCTTTTGGTATATTAGAGACCACCGTTTCATAAAGTTCTGGGTTGTGACTCACCATTGTATTCAGTGGTAAAGGGTCATGTACAGTTTGCAGAGTGTCTCGCGATGGGTCGCCACGGGCCATTTAAGTGATCGCCATTGCTCTTCTGTGACTTTCAGGAGGACAGCCACCCCAACACAACACCGTTACTGTCGGTGGTGATTCGGCACGTGAACGTCCTGGAATGGGTCAGCAAGGCACTAAGACGGGCAAGACTGGGTCAGAACAACACTGCTGTGGACCAATGAGTGCAGGCCACTCCTGTTTCAGCCGCCATTCCAATGACCAATAGAATACGTCCTGGGTCATTCACCAATAAAAGTGCTCGGGTACAACCGGCCCCCCAGGCTGCTTTGCTCAGCTGTGGCCTGTCCTTGGCCTTCCTGCTGGGAGTCGCGTTCCCCCCAGGGGTTCCTCCCCGTCTTTTTCTTTCGTATTTTCATTTCATTTGTGTTTACTTGGCGTTGCTTGTGGTTTATGTCTCAACGCCTTGGAGATCTCCCGTGTGTTTTGTGGGTAGCCCCTCCAAACCAGTAGTGAGACCACTGCCAGGAACTGTTCTCCGCCCTATAAATCTGGAGGGTCTCCCACGGTTCCTGGTGGTTCGTTGCGGATGCGCTCAGGAGTTGCGGTGTTTTCTCTGTGCTTTGCACCTTTCTGATTCAGGATTGTTTTGACTCTTCCCTGGATTTTGTTGTGTTTGCTTTCAATTCCTTTATTGCCTTATTGTTTATTCTTGTTACAGAAAAATTATTGGACAGTAAATATTTGATTTCTAAAGATCCTGTATTTCTCAGATCATTGAGGGGATTTCGAGGGTTTTACTTCTGTAGTCCTGACTGGTGCTGGTAGTGCTGTGGTGTTGGAAGGTGTCCTTGGCACACATTAGAACGCAGCATATCTAAAGGGTTGGCACCGACCTGACACGGACCATCCCTTGAAGGCCACACTCTACCCTTCTTCAAAAGTACAGGGTGATGCAGGGAAACGGGAACTTTTCAATTGACGTTCAATGCACAAATTAAACACATTAAAGAATACATTTAGTGATGAAATGTACTGTACAGGATATGCAATTAATAATGGTTATCAATATTCATTTTATGTTTTGAAGAAAACATCATGAAGGTGTTGTCCATTTCTCTGTACACATCCTGACAGCCTGTTGTGGAAATTCTGCGTTGCGTGACGTCACACATCGAGACGAAGGCCAGCGATTTCCTCCTCAATCCTCCTTTTCAGTCCAGCAATGGCTGCAGGACTTGTGCGGTACACTCGGCTTTTAAGATGACCCCACTGGAAAAAAAAAAAAAAAGATCACAACCGGTGAGATGCCGTGGGATGTCCCCGTTGCATGAAATCGCGCGTCTTCCAAACAATTGTCGAATCGCTGCTCTCGACTGTCGGGCAGCATGTGATTTGGCGCCACCTGGGGACTTCTTTTTTTTTCTTCTTCTAAATTGTTGCAACCACATGAGCAGACGGGATGCGATTGCGACATCCTAACTGGTTATGGCGCCGAAATTCCCTTTTGCACAGCAGTCAGACTGTCACCCTTCTTCTTAAAGGCTTTCACAGCAGACGCTCGTTCATAGGGCACCGCTCCATTCTAACTAATGCCAAAGGAGTTCTAAATGAGGTCACATTGGTCCCAAACAACCGCCGATGCCCCAGGGTCGCCATAACGTCCTCCTGTATAATGTGCCAATGTCCCAAAGCACACTTCATTCAAATGACCTGCTCAGTCCACAGTTCTCGAGCCTTTAGGATGAGGGTGGAGTGGAAGGTTCAAGGACTCTTGATGCTATTGAGTCCAAATGGGCCACCAGTCGTAGAGGTGCCTACGTGGTGCTGGATAGTTGGACCAAACAAAATGGCCGCTGACTGCTTATGGCAACAGAGTGCATTAGAACTTGTGAAGTGCCTCAGTATGGCGTCTGCTGTAAAAAGGCGCTGTGTAAGGTAAAGGCTTATGGTTTGCAGTGAAGGAAGAACAGAGCTGTGACCTTCTTGCTTTGACTCGTCTGCTTGGTGCTTGTCGAAGTGGGTCTTGCATGTTCTCTGCATACTGGGATGGATTTTTTCACCCATCTCCCCAAAGTATGTTTGCTAGAGTTCACTCCTGATGATGCTGAGTTTGGCTCCGGCCTTCCAGAACACTGCATCGGGTGTAGCGGGCACACAGCCTACACTCTAAAGCGTGATAGCATCGCCCTCCTTGCCGTATTTTGCAGGACCGTTTGACAGTGAAGCTCATGATCAACGCCTAACCCTAAGGCTATTTAACCTTGACTCCATCATGCTGGGTGCAGCTGAAAATGCCAGGCGACTATAAATGCCCCTTACGAGACATACTGAAAAGTGGCAGAACGCTTTCATCTTCTGCCATTTTTCGGTTTCATACTGTAATCCAGTCATTTGTTGTATTTTTTTAATTTCACGCTAGAAATAAAAGATAAAAAGCAGCAAACTACGTGCGTGCCATCTCAGAGAGAGAGGGCCAAAAGGAAGAAATAACGTAGCAGGGCACAGATGCGCCCAACCCTGGCATTTGGGGTTCTCCAAGAGCAATCAGCTTTCATGCTTCAGTAAAGTCTTCTGTAGCGGTGACGCCAGGGACACTTCCAAAGTCCACGGGCCTGACAGGACCTCAGGCTCCCCTCTCCCAAGCCCCTTAGCCAAACATGCCGAATGAAAATGCAATTACTCAACCAAATGTTGATGTTCGCTTGCATTTCTAGGATTTCAGACATGAGAAAAGCGTTATTTACATTCCAATAATCTGCATTGCTTTACTTGAAAAGCTGGCAATTAGAGAAAACCCCCGTCACCTGTGTAGCCTTGGCGTGCAAATACAGTAAAGCCCCTCGATCACACGAAGTGGGAAATAACGCAGTCGTCGTTCGGCCGCCTCCTTCCTCATAAGTGATGCCAATAATCTGCCATCACTCATTTGCTCAAATGGAGACTGTCCTCGCCAAGGCTTGATGAATGGTACGGTGCTGGATTTTGCTGACATGCTCACAAACTGCACTCTGAACATCCAGCGTGGCTGAGCAATTCTGTAGAGCCATAAACGAGAATGTTTCAGCCGTCAGTATGAATGAATCTCCATTAAATTAAATTACTCAACCAACACAGCCCACCATGTGTTACCAGATGTAACACAAATACAAAATAATCACGACGGTTGTGCTACTTTACAGGGGCTTGCGTCTTGTTTTTCCCCTTGCAAATTCATTAATAATTCCACATTGTGAGTCGGTTCACTCTGTGGCCATTAGAGGGAGCGTCTTCAAACGTCTTTGAGTCATCCTTGTTCGTAGTTCGTTGTTGAACCTTAGAACATTGGAGAAAACTGAGATGAGAACAGGCCATTCAGCTCAACGCACCTGTCCATCGTATTCAGCTCGATTGTCCAAAATAACATTGGGTTGAGTTGTCAGGGTCCCCAAAGTCCTGCTCTCCACCACACTACTTGATCATCTATTCCGCATGTTGTAACATTTTTTTGCAAAATCTGCCTTAGCAAGTCGAGTCCAGTCTGGTCTCCATGTTCTTGTTAACCTCATTTTAGAGTAGCAGCCTCGATCCACTGCACTTTATTTAAACACTTCAGTCATGTCCCCCCTTGATCACCCCTTGTCTCTCCTTATAGCTCAGAACATTTAGTCCCAGAGCCCGCCCGGTTACTCCTCTCTGGACCTCCTCTAGTGCTGCTATGTCTTTTTCATAATTTGAATCAAAACTGCACACAGTACTCCAGATGGGGCCTTTAAGGGGGCTGAAATCCTTACCACTCCACCTGGGTTCGACTTCTGAGGCTCCATTGGTTCAGTTTTCATGAGTTGGGGGGGCCTCTGACCTTTGGGACCCTGAGCCTGGGTCCGACACCAGATGGGTGGTGTGTGATTTCTTTGTACTGCCACATATTTCATTAAGAGTATTTTTTCAGTGGTGGGCTCCCCCTGTCATAGCTTAAACATCCCATCAACCCCTCGCATGACACCTCACAAACCGTATGTGACTCATTCCCACTAAATACAGTGGTGAATCACAACCTGGCCCATAGTTTAATAAAACTGCACTTTAGAGTGTAGTCGGCAGGACCCTAACAGATTAAGACTGCCCGATCTTAGCCTGTGTTCTTGTGTGCAGCAAGAGTCCTTTTGAAATAAGGAGCCCATTGCTATTTCACAAGTCTCTCGTTTAGGGAATCCATTAGAGATGTAAGTAATTAACAGGTCTTTCTGGAAACTTCCTTGGTGCTTTTGGGAACCAAAAATGGCTCCTCTATGACATTGTTGTGAAGATCCACTTTGGCAGTTTTCTTTTTAAGAGTGACTGCTAGTGAGAATCCAGTAGCAAATGAAGCAACAGACAAACGGACCCTATAACTTCATAAAGGAAGATTAAAAAAAGAACAGCAGAGGGAGTCCTAATCTTGTTTGACTCCATTAAACTTTCCAGTTCTCTGTAGTCATTAATGTAGCCAGAATAAATCATGTGACTAAAGAACAAACTCTAATATCTGCTATAAAGTGGGCACACTGGCCTCCCAGAATGCGAGACTCCCCTGCAAGTCAGACCATCAATGTGGCACTCATTTAGCTCCAATGGTGCTTTTTCATTTAAAATGTTCTTTATGAGGTTACAGTGTTGGTTGTGTGTGCCATTTGTTGGAATGAAAAAAATAATTGCATTTTACTAGTTGTTGGAACGAGCGTGGCAAGAACGATGCCCTTGAGTGAGCGGGTCGTGAGTGATGTTGTAAATATTGTGGAGTCTTTATTTATTTCTTTATGTGTGTGTGTGTGTGTGTGTGTGTGTGTGAATGTGTGTGTATATCTGTGTGTCTGTGAGTGTGTGTGTGAGTGTATGAGTGTATGTGTGTGTGTGTGTGTGTATTTGTGTGTGTGTGAGTGATGTTGTAAATATTGTGGAGTCTTTATTGAATTCTTTATTTCTTTATGTGTGTGTGTGTGTGTGTGTGTGTGTTCTGTTGTTGGTATTGTTTTACAGAGACAGCTGAGCTAAGCAGCCACTGGTTATTGGCGAAGAGGAGTGATGGCAGGTGGGCTCTGAAATGATCAGTGTGTGTCTACAGTGGTCAGATGTGGAGAGGGGTCCACCATTGAGACCTCTGTAGAGGTAGTGGGCTTAAATCAATGAAGTGTCTAACAAGGTGGGTGTACGCCTGATAATCCCTGGGAAGTGTCCACAACCACTTAAATCTCACGTTATGATCCCCATGCTATGACCGGAGATGGGATCTGCTTATTTAAGGGACTGAAACATCCTGTTCTATGTGTTGAACTGAGGAGACCTGCAAGTCAGATGTTCATTTTACTATTTAATAATAATAATAATAATACATTTTATTTATTTGTAGGCGCCTTTCTAAACACTCAAGGACAGCAAACAACAGAGAAAACACAGATTATAAGCAAAAGTTCAAATCAGACAGAGCAACTGTAATCAAAGACAAAAGGCAGTCTTAAACAAGTGAGTTTTAAGTTTAGATCTGAAAGTCCGAATGATTCAGTGTTTCTAAGCTCAGGTGGTAGTGATTTCCAGAGTTCCCCATGGTGGCAAGACGGACGAAGGGGACAGTCCAGTGGATGGAGGAAGAGGATCTAAGGGTACGGGAGGGAATGGCAGCATGGAGGAGGCCAGACAGAAATGGAGGGACGAGGTTGTGGAGAGCCTTAAAAGTTAGTAGGAGAATTTTGAATTGAATATGGAAGGGAATTGGAAGCCAGTGAAGCTGCTGCAAAACGGGAGTGATGTGGTGAATAGAGGGGTTCGAGTAATGATGCGTGAGGGCAGCTGAATTCTGGACCAGTTAGACAGACAGACACTTTATTAATCCATCCATTGTCTAACCCGCTGAATCCGAATAGGGTCACGGGGGTCTGCTGGAGCCAATCCTGGGCAGGGTGCCAACCCACCACAGGACACACACAAACACACCCACACACCAAGCACACACCAGGGCCAATTTAGAATCACCAGTCCACCTAACATGCATGTCTTTGGATTGTGGGAGGAAACTCACGCAGACACGGGGAGAACATGCAAACTCCACACAGGGAGGACCCGGGAAGCGAACCCTTAAGGGTCTCCTAACTGCGAGGCAACTTTATTAATCCCAAGGGGAAATTCATGTAATCCAGCAGCATCATACTGATACAAAAATCAAAAAAACAATATTAAATTAAAGAGTAATAAAAATGCATGTAAAAACAGACAAGAACTTTGAATAATGTTAGCGTTTACTGCCTCGGGTGGAACTGAAGAGCCGCATAGTGTGGGGTCTCCTCGGTCTGTCAGTGGAGCCGGACGGTGACAAACGTCTGTCAGTGAAGCTGCTCCTCTGCCTGGAGATGATCCCGTTCAGTGGATTCTTCATGATTGACAGGAGTTTGCTCAGCGCCCGCCGCTCTGCCACGGATGTTAAACTGTCCAGCTTCATTCCTACAATAGAGCCTGCCTTCTTAACAAGTTTGTCCAGGCGTGAGACGTCCTTCTTCTTTAGAGCTTATAAAGAGAGAGCGACTGGCAACCCAATCAAATCGGGCTACAAGTTCTCTGTTTGTGAAATCCATACTTTCTCTGCAAAGAATTCTTTGTTTTTTTAAGTCCTTGAAATGATTTTGTTATCATGGCACTGATTTGTGCTTAAAATAGACCTTTTCGGCTGATGTAATGAAGAGCTTCCTGTTTAAACGGGGCTGCGAGACGTGAACTCAGCTCTTCGGGCACCTCATTTGATTTTTTCTGGCAAACAAATTTTCAAAACAAACCGTATTTTGCGACTCTAATCAGAGTCGGAGTAATAATTATGTTGGCGTGGTCATTTTAGATCTGAGATCAGCTAAAATTTAAACAATGACCGTTGTTAATACCCGGCCGTCCTTACTCAGTTTGCCAATAGATGTCAGAAGGACGGATGCCAAAACCGAACTGCCCAAAAATAGATTTCAACGTACCGAGCAAATGGCGATACTTTCTACATTACTTATGGTTCTGGAGCTGTCGAAGGGTTTAAGTCAGTCGAAGATGTTAGTCCTGGAAAGTACGCCCCACCAAACCAACGTTCCAAAAACCAACCGAACTTACTGCTCGAACCAACACCGACTTACTATACTCGGCCGTCCAGCGGCGTCACTGAAGCATTCGAACTTTCTTAGCCAATCATGCAATACTGCGTCCGCGTTTGCCACGTTATGTTCTAACTACAGAAGCAGAGTCCCATTGCGTGATTCTAACTTGTATTCAGTCGAGGTATTGACACGAACAGCACACATACGGAGAGTATCAAATTATATATAAGGATCTGCGAGAAAGACCAAAGAAAAGGGAATTGCAATAATCCAGACGAGAAGTGACGAGGCTATGAACGAGGATAGCAGTGGTGTGGGGAGTGATGGAGGGGCGAATACGCAGATGAAAATAAGCAGACCGGGAGATGTTATTGATGTGGGACTGAAAAGATAAATTACTGTCAAGGATGACACCTGTGGGGAAGGGGAGACGGAGGAATTATCAATAACAAATGAAAAGTGATCAGCTTTGGAGAATATTGATTTTGTACCAATGAGGAGAACCTCAGCTTTGTCACAATTTCAATTTAAGAAAATTTGAAGAAAACCAAGATTTGATTTCTGCTATGCAATTAGTAACTGAGGAGGGTGGAAAGGAAGCAGTAGGTTTACAGCATGTTGTAAGCACAGATGACAACTCGGACTTAAACCCTGAGTCTCAACGCAGGTGTCAGGACGCTGAACTCTCTTGTGTGCTCTTTGTTCACATAGGACAGCTGCAGCTGATGACACCACCACCATAGGCTCGATCTCTCTGCTGCCGTCATGTCTCATAAATTGACCAAAGTGGTGTAAGTGCCCCAGATATCCGCCTGCGTCCCAGCAGCCTGTCCAGAGGAAGTGCACAAAAAGGCAGCCTGGCTGCCACTACGTTGCCTGGCTTTGGCCTACACTGGGCTAAAAATGAACTTCAAATTTTAAATGTATACTAAGAAATCTTAATAGTTCAAACTGTTTTTTGGCAAAGGGGAAAACTGTGGGAAAACCTTTAACTTCCTTCAGAGAATCTTTATAAATAAAATTATTTATTAAATGAAAAGAATACAAAGAGTGTAAAAAGAGTCACAAAAACAGGCAATGGGATGAACACCAAATTCAAGTTGATAAATGAAATCCGTAATACAGAAGCAAAAGCACAAAGTCGTCCAGGAGTAATAAGAGGAAAGCAAAATCAACTCCACCAGAGGACATTGAAAATGACCCGCCGGGACTTCACCTGTCAACCAGCTTTTAGCGTTCTGGGCTGTTTGTGGGGGACGGTGGTCCCTTAACAGTAACGGACAGGTAGCACCGCCTCTTGGGAGCCGCCCACAAAATGCAAGTAGCGTGGAAGAACTACAAAACACATTTAGATAGTGTATCATAATCCTTCAACTAATGAAGGAACAGTCCAAAGTGACCAGTATACAGTAAAACCTTGGATGGCGAGTTACTTGGTCTGTGAGTGTTCCACAAGACGAGCAAAAATTTGTAATAAATGTTAACGTGATAAACAAGTGAGGTCTTGCAATGCGAGTAGTACGTATACGCTTTGTCTGCCGAGCGTCACGTGATCACAACTGAGCCGATGGTGCTTCTCTCTCTCTCTCTCACTGTGGAATTGTGGGTAATCTTCTCCCACGTTCAGTCTCAGTCAGCCTGCCTCACTTGTATACTGTTTAGTATAGCACTGTGACTGTGTGTGTGACTGTGACTGTGACTGTGTAAAGCATTTTTTATTTTGTATCCAATAAGGCTGTAGCTGTACGAGTGATGAGCCTGTTTAGATAGATAGATAGATAGATACTTTATTAATCCCATAATCCAGCAGCAGTATAAAGAAACAATATTAAATTAAATAGTAATAAAAATGAAAAAGCAGACAATAACTTTGAGTAACTTTAACAACAATGCAATGTCCCATTTCCACAAAATCCTCAAAAGGAGGCAAAAGCAGCTGTCATTAGGTTTCCTTGTTAAAGTCGCAAAAAAGAAAGAAAAAGATTCCAGTCAGCCAACAAATCTGTTAGAGTGAAAGTCGTCCTACACAGTAACCCTAACCCTAACCCTAACCCTCCTCCTCCTCTCTTTCGTCTCCCTCTCTCCAGCCATGATTCTTTTCAAAAGTAAAGTGCAGCTTAATTTGTTTTATGTATTTTTACATTATCTTTTGTATTAATCATTTTTATATGAATATTTTTGGGTTGAGGAACAAATCATCTCAGTTTTCATTATTTCTTATGGGGAAATTTGCTTTGATATACAAGTGCTTTGGATTACAAGCACTGTCCCGGACCGAATTATTGTTGCAAACCAAGGCAGCACTGTTTAATAAAAGTCTACAACCTGTGTGTGTGTCAATCAATCAATCAACATTTATTTATATAGCACATATTCATACAAAAAAATGTCGCTCAAAGTGCTTTACAAAATGAATAGAAAAATAGAAGACACAATAAAAGATAAACATAAGTCAACATTAATTAACATAGAATAAGAGTAAGGTCCGATGGCCAGGGTGGACAGAAAAAACAGAAAAAAACTCCAAAGGCTGGAGAAAAAAATAAAATCTGTAGGGGTTCCAGACCACGAGACCGCCCAGTCCCCTCTGTGTGTGTGTGTGTGTGTGTGTGTCAGGCTTTGATTGTTCAGCCTAACGCGATCGACACAGGAAGTGCTGGGCTAGAGAGGTTGACACACCGGTGTATACTGAGGAGAAAAGGCGTAGGAGGAACACTGAGGGTCGGCTTCAAGGACGGGAAGCATTTGAGAATACAAATGATGCTTTCACACCGAGTAATGGCGACCAGAGGAGAGGAAGAAGGAAGCAGACTGGAGGCGAGTCGGAGAAGCAGGCTTTATAGAAACACCATTGAGCGGGGAAGTGCCAGCAAAGACAGCTTGAGACACACAAGGATACCGAGGAGGAATGGCATCAGAAGATGCCATCAGAGGCGGTAAGTATTTGTTTTCACCGCGGGTAATGGGGGTCCATCTACTGTTGGTGGTATTCAAACAGGAGGAGAGCAGGGCACCTCGAAATGACAGTCGGAGAAGCAGGATTTATGGGAACGCCTTCGAGAGAGGAAGTGTCAGCAAGGACAAGTTCAGACATGCAAGAATACCGATGAGGAAAGGCGTAGAAGGAACCCTAAGGATCGCTTTCACGTGAGAATACAAATGATGTTTTCACCACCGGGGCCCTTCTACTCTTGGTGGTAGTCAAACAGGAGGCGAGCAGGGCACCTCGACAGGACAGAGTCAGAGAAGCAGGCTTTACGGGAACGCCATAGAGAGAGGAAGTGCTGGCCAAGACACACAAGGATACCAAGGAAAGAAGTAGGACACTTAAGACAAGAGATATCAGATATTTCCAAACATCCTCTTAATTTCCTGTCTTTGTCAGGTAACATAATTATTAAAAAAATAATGGAAAGCAGTGAACAATAATGACAAGTGAACAAAGCAATTTAAACATAAGCTAGGGGAGCGACCCTAACAAACACCAGTGATGATGAGGCGGCTTACAGAGGAGAGGTGTGCCATCTGACGTCGTGGTGCCACAATGTCGGCCAACCCCACCAAGGAGCCGGACATAGGCTTCAGGAAGCAAGTGGCAGACCAGACTGTCATCAGCACCACTAGGGCTGTTACATCGGTGAGATACAAGTTGTCATTCGGGCCTTGTTGTTTTAATATTGTGCAGAGAATCCTCGGGTTTCAGAGATGTGCTGCATAATTAGAAATGGAGTTTCGCTGAATGAGCACCACTGATGACCTCAAGTGGGCACAACACATTCTGCCCCTTGTCAAGAATCCTCAACCCGTGGCTCTACTTGCTCAGACGTCCGACGACGGCTCACAATTCTCCTCTGTTGTCTGAGGGGTCTGCACAGTGGAGCCAGGGGCCAGCCAGGTTTCCTCTTTCATCTGGCCTCCATTTCTTCTTCCGTTCCTCCTGCTTCCATCCATCCTCCTCCTCCTCTTCTTCTGCCAGCCGTAAGCTCTTGAGAGAGAGAGATGGCCGCACAGGCCCACACACACACTTACGCAAATGCAGAGGAGGCCCATATTTGCATGTGAATGCCGCTGAAGCCTCTCCTTGATAGATCAGCTCCTCCAAGCGTTGGCGTCGGTTGGAATAAAGAATCCCACGCATCATCTAAAGAAATGTGAGGCGTCTTATCACTGGCTGCTGGAGTCTACATATCCAAAGTACCAAAGGAGGGGGATTGGCGGAGTGGGAAGGAGACCCTGGATCAGAGTGTAACTGCTTGCCGTAAGTTGAAATCATTGATGGACGCATCTCCATTTGTGCCAGGCTGCTCTAAGAGGTCATTTCAAAATCTGAGCAAAAGAAAATGTTGTTGGTAACAGTTTGGAGGATGAAAAAGAGTAAGAAAGAAAAGAATCTTCTGATGGTCAAACTGCTGACCACATGCAAATCCTTGTCTGTGATTTGTGGCCTCCGAATCCTGACAGACGCATTTCGTGGCCTGCAGTGCTCATGCTCACCGCCTGCCATGTTGAGCTGCTGAATTCAGCTCTCCATCCATCCATGTTCTGCTGCCTAAAGGGCCACTGCGGGGTTGGAGCCTATCCTGGTATGTTTGGGACACCCGCCCATCACAGGCCATATTCACTTACTCTGGCCAATTCCAGTTAATCCAGTGTTCACACATTTGGGTTGTTAGTGGAAACCAGAATGCCAGGAGGAACCCCACACTGGCACAAGGAGAGCGTGCAAACTCGGGAGAAACATGAAGCCAGAGCATTGGAGTAACCAGGCAGCAAAGTTCTACTGTGCTTCCAATATGAACATCCAGTGGATTCAGAAAGTCTTTTTACACATTTTGCGACGCCGCATGCCTTCCTCTAAAATCTTTTTTTCCGCACATCAAGCGTCAGTCGATACCCGCGAATGAGACTGACTTTCCATGGGTGCTGTAGGCCAGGTGTCAGATCAGGGATAGGCGTTAGAATGGGACGAGGGCAATACCAAAAAAATGGTGCCAACGCTAGGACTACAGTTTCCATCAGACAGCAGGAGTGCACAGGGGCTGATGGGAGGACAATGCTGGGTAGCAGCCGGACTGCAGTCTCATCACAGACCACGGGTACGTACGGCGTTCGGGTAAGCGTTTCATCTTCTCACTGGATTGCGTCTTTTTCTCCCATCGTGAGTCGCGTTTAGCCCCGTTGAATTGCCATTCCCCGTTTTATGTATACCTCTGCATTGCTTTGGCTAGTTAACAATAAGATCATTTGGATATTACTTTGATTAGAATTGTTCAATCTAAGGGAATTGATGCTATAAGTTTAATAGTTTACTGTATTCGTCTTACTAATACAAACCGTATAGTGACCTACACTCGCCTAAAGGATTATTAGGAGCACCTGTTCAATTTCTCATTAATGTAATTATCTAATCAACCAATCACATGGCAGTTGCTTCAATGCATTTAGGGGTGTGGTCCTGGTCAAGACAATCTCCTGATCTCCAAACTGAATGTCAGAATGGCAAAGAAAGGGGATTGAAGCAATTTGGAGCGTGGCATGGTTGTTGGTGCCAGACGGGCCGCTCTGAGTATTTCACAATCTGCTCACTTACTGGGATTTTCACGCACAACCATTTCTAGGGTTTACAAAGACTGGTGTGAAAAGGGAAAAACATCCAGTATGCGGCAGTCGTGTGGGCGAAAATGCCTTGTTGATGCTAGAGGTCAGAGGAGAATGAATGGGCCGACTGATTCAAGCTGATAGAAGAGCAACTTTGACTGAAATAACCACTCGTTACAACCGAGGTGTGCAGCAAAGCATTTGTGAAGCCACAACATGCACAACCTTGAGGCGGATGGGCTACAACAGCAGAAGACCCCACCGGGTACCACTCATCTCCACTACAAGTAGGAAAAAGAGGCTACAATTTGCACGAGCTCACCAAAATTGGACAGTTGAAGACTGCAAAAATGTCGCCTGGTCTGATGAGTCTCGATTTCTGTTGAGACATTCAAATGGTAGAGTAAACAGAATGAGAACATGGATCCATCATGCCTTGTTACCACTGTGCAGGCTGCTGGTGGTGGTGTAATGGTGTGGGGGATGTTTTCTTGGCACACTTTAGGCCCCTTAGTGCCAATTGGGCATCGGCTACCTGAGCATTGTTTCTGACCATGCCCATCCCTTCATGACCACCATGTACCCTCCTCTGATGGCTACTTCCAGCAGGATAATGCACCATGTCACAAAGCTCGAATCATTTCAAATTGGTTTCTTGAACATGACAATGAGTTCACTGTGCTAAAATGGCCCCCACAGTCACCAGATCTCAACCCAATAGAGCATCTTTGGGATGTGGTGGAACGGGAGCTTCGTGCCCTGGATGTGCATCCCACAAATCTCCATCAACTGCAAGATGCTATCCTATCAATATGGGCCAACATTTCTAAAGAATGCTTTCAGCACCTTGTTGAATCAATGCCACGTAGAATTAAGGCAGTTCTGAAGGTCAAACACCGGATTAGTATGGTGGTCCTAATGAGTGTGTGTATAATGGCAATTCTTAACTGCTGGATTATTGTAAAATGTTTTACTACAGTAATGTGAACTGAACATTGCATTCATCGACTAATGTAATCTTGTTCTGTTACAATAGCCTTGCCAAGTCTGCTCAATCAAGGTCTGCACATCGGGGCCCCCCAACCTGTAAATCCAACAGCGATTCCAAGCTTTGCTCAAAGGACAACTGAGCCTCTTCACGGGGTCCCAGTGTGTGTATACAGTGGGGGAAATAATCATCTGATCCCCTGCTGAATTTGTAAGCTTGCTCCTTAGAGATGAACAGCCTCTTAATGTTTATGGTAGTTTCATTTTAATGAAGAGACACATCACATACAGTAAGTTAAAAATGGATGTACATGTCATTGAGTGAAATAAGGATGTGATCCTGTACTCCCCAGCCCGAATGCTGCCTCCCTTAGCTTGCCAGTCAATCACAGATACTGCTGATCTCACTCGTGATGTGTATAAAGCACACCTGTCCATAGAATCCACTTCTTCCTTTCTAACCTCTCCACCACCAGGGGGCGACACCAAAGAGCCGTCAAAGGATGTCAGAGAAAAGGGTGGAATGGGCTACAAGACCACCAGCAAGGAGGTGACAACTGTTGGTGCGATTATTCAGAAATGGAAGACATCTAAAATGATCATCAGTCAACCTCAGTCTGGAGCTCCATGCAAAGTCTTGCCTCGTGGGGTGAGGATGATCACGAGAAAGCTGAGGGATCAGCCCAGAACTACATGGGAGGAGCTTATTAATGATGTGAAGGCAGTTGGGACCACCACAGTCGCCAAGAACACCATTGGTAACACACTACACCGTAATGCATGGAAATCTGGCAGCGCTCACAAGATGGCACACGTACAGGCCCTGATGTTCACTGGCAAACCTTGACAGCTCGTTGGTGTCGCCCCCTGGTGGTGGAGAGGTTGGATTCTGTGGACAGGTGTGTGTTTTACACATCACAAGTTGAGATCAGGAGTATCTGGAATTGATGGATCGATCGACTGATTGGCCATCTGTGGGAGTCACGATTGTGTCTGGGTTGTAGGGGATCAGATCCTCATTTCTCTCAATGACATGCAAATCAATTTCTAACTTTGATGTATTGTGTTGTTTTCTGGATTTTTGGCTGATATTCTGTCTCTCTTCATTAAGATGAAACTACCATAAAGATTAAGAGGCTGTTCATTTCTATGTGAAGGAGCAAACTGACAAATTCAGCTGGGGATCAGATACTTCTTATCAACCACTGTATATTGAACTGCAGCCTCATGATTGGCTGTTTGGGGAAGCAGGTGATTTGCATTAATGAGTAGGTGGAGCTATCTAATAAAGTGGCACACCTGATTTTTGGTAGAAGAGTGCAACGTCAGAAAGCAGGCGATGGATCTACAGAACAACACGAGATATAAAAATGTCCTCCGTGTCTTCTGATTTAAAGAAATGAAACATGAAGTTACTTTCATGGGTCTCCAACGTTGAGGATTAAATTGCTTTAATTTACCCCAGTTTCTGTTTCACTATCTATAGAGCCAAATGCAAACCTGTGGAGAAGCAGCATGGACTCCCCTGCTTGGCACTCGCTTCATTTCCTTTACTCTTCCGAGTGCCTGATGGCGGTGACAGACGTGGAGGCTTACCGCCAGGAGCTGGAGCTCCGTCACGTCACGTGCGCCAGGGCAGCGCTGTGCTAGTCCTCGTGCGTTATCCCCATGAGCTGCACTTTGTAACTTCCTGAAAACAAGCCAGCCTGGCTTCACTTAGGCAGGATCATGAAGGCTGGCCAGCGCCGAGTGAATAAAGCGCCTTCCCCCCGAGTGTCACACGACCCGAACAATGAAAGCTGCCTGCCTCACTTTAATCTCTTGTCTGTTTTTTTCTTTTCTTGTCAGATCCTGGCAGGAGAATTAACGGCTTTCATTCTCAAGATAGACGGCGAACGAGAGAAGACCATCACTACGGGGGACTGCTGCTACTTCAACCCGCTCCTTCGCAGAATCGTGCGATTTCTTGGTAAGCTCTCATGCCAAACTTAACTTAAAGATACATCTAGTTTGCTTGTTGTTCATTTAACTGCTGTGTTTGACCGAAAATAAGACATATATACTGTATAAATAGACTTCTATTAATTTAATGTCCAAACAATGCACTAGGGCTTATTTTTATTGAAGTTCAAAAAAGTAAAGTACATTTATACGATACAGACTTCTGGTACGTTAACGCCTGTTCAACAATCAAATCAACAAGTACGATATTCATGTTCTACAAACTAGTGTACGAGGGGGCACCCAAAAGAGTCCCCAATAGCATCGCGCTGGACGGACCCCCAGAGCGCACACCTCCCCTCCACAGCTCACTCCGGTGGTAGTGCCCCAAGTTTTAACCCTCGTCTCCGGCCAGCGTGCAGCCGCGAACCCCCAAAAAACGCTGCACCTCACCCAAAAAAAAGGGGAAATGCAGCAGCCACCCCAGCAGGAAACAAAAGCCCGCAGCCGCACGCCGACCACAAAGAACGAGGCTGAAAGCTGCTCCACACTCGCCCACCGCAGCAGGAAAAACGTGCCCCCCAAAAGCCTTGGGCACCCCCTCCTATGTTAACTGGGGTTTAACAATCAACATGTGTTCATGTTCTACAAACTACCGTCTACATTTATTCAAATACAATCATCTTCTCGAATATCGTCATAACTCTCCGTATGTGAACCTGCAGTTCCTTCCTGGATTTCTTTTGACTCTTAACTCCTTTACAATTAATGGCCCCCAATCTCTCACGTGCAGCGATACTGCTCTCCTTACATGAACACTTCTTGTCCAGGTAACCTGCTCGTAGTGCATCGGCAACACAGCTTTCCGTGATTTTTATCCCATGAATTCTTCACCCAAGTCACCACCTCACCAGCACTTTCCCCGCTGATTTCTATCCATTCTGTTTTCAGTGGACTCCTTGACTTCTGTTCGCACGTAGTCCTTGAATGGCCGGTTTGTTGCAATGTCAAGTGTAACCAGGGCAGCCTTTAGGCTGAATACGGCAGCTCTCAGGACAGCGGTGGGTCTTATTTTATATTATATTAGCGCTACATCAGAAATTACTGCTCTAGGCGTTACTTTTGGGGAAGCACGGTATTTCACCCAAATTTGCCTCAGATCTTCAGAAAATTAAAAAGTAAAATAGGAAACAAGTGTGGTGACAATCCAGGGTGAAGCCCTGACTCTTCGTTCATTAGTTCAGGTGAGGATGGTGACACAGTGACTGACTTGGACAGGACATGCAGGTCTTTATATTATCATGAAGTGCTCACCAGTGTACTGGTCACCCATCTGACTGCTCTCCCTCCAAACGGACAGAGAGATTTTAGAGTGAAAAATCGGAAGAAGAAGAAAGCAAGGTCAAGGAGAAGCCCCCCCAACCCCACCCCAAATTGAATAAATCAGTTAGGAAGTATCGGCACAATCCACCCAGCATCCAAAAACAAAATGACAGCGGGCAGGGACCCTCTTTAGCTTGACCAGTTATGGCCTGACCTCGGGCTACCAGTCCCAACACACCACAGGCAGGCTTCGGCCTGCACGGGCCCAAAATGGGGAGGCTGGCTTTTTAAGTTAAAAATGTATGAAATGCCCCCTCGAGGGACTGAAACAGTGTAACCTCAGGTCTTTATCGTAATCTTTATAATAATGAAGGAGCCATTTTGTATTCAGCAAATGGAACCAAAAGTGGGAATTGGACAAAAATAAGGCAAAAAAGAAAATGAATCCCAACATGAAGTCCAAAAGCAGTAAACCGAGAATGAAAGCAGCAATCGTAAGAAACAGAAAACCAAAGGAAGAACAAACCAATAAATGACCCCAATAAAAGGGCAGGGGGCAGTCCTAGCAGCAGTGATGCCAGGGTGGCGCTGCCTCCTCGGGCTCCACCTTAAAAACACTGGGAATGGCAGACTGTTTAAAAAGTACAGCACATTAATCAACAATAACCAAACATAATGAAATTAACATAAATCAACAAAAAATACCTAAAAAAACCAACAATAAAAGAGGAAAACGGAGTAAACGCTGCCTATAACAGAACAACGTTAATCGTAAGGATAACTCAATTGAGACGAGTAATAATGGAATTCGTCTCCAGTATCACACATCAAACACGTAACTAAGTACAATCGTAGGAGGAAGACCGTTTTATAAAGTTTCTCAAATCACGATGTCCTTGTAGACTGAAGCCTGACCTGCTGGCTGTAAGAGCTGCCGTATAAATGTGTGACCCGGGCTGGCGTCTCTGAGTGGAGGTGGACCTGAGACGGGGTGCCCTCCTGAGCAGAGACACTCATCTGCCCGTAATGTGTGCCCCTCTTCAGTCCATGGGGTCTTTGGGCCCCACTCAGACATCCAGTTGTTGCTGCCTTGTGTGTGACTGGAATCCCGTTACTTTGGCTTCATGTGGCCTAGAGAGGATGGCCAGAGCTTTGCACGTAATGCCCTACTGTTTTGTATTATTTTGTGATGCCAACTTTTCCTGCTGATGTTTACTGGCGGCCCTTTTCTCTTCCCAGGTGTTTACTCTTTTGGACTTTTCACCACGACCATCTTCGCAAATGCTGGCCAAGTGGTAACTGGCAACCAGGCACCCCACTTCCTAACAGCTTGTCGTCCTAACTACACCGCCCTTGGGTGCCAGTCTCCCATGCAGTACATCACAGAGAGACGGGCGTGCACGGGCAACCCAGTGGTCGTGGCAGCAGCGAGGAAGTCGTTCCCCTCCAAGGATGCGGCTCTCAGCATCTACTCGGCAGTTTATACGGTGGTATGTGTGGGCTGGTGTTGGGTGTCCTGGTACTTGTGACAGAAAGGGACATTATATATATATATATATATATATACCCCAGGACCCCTGGCCTGTATTTTTCAGACACGTTTTTAGTTTGGCAAATTGAGCAGAAATGTCAGCTTATCCTAATTTAACACCAATGAAATTTGACAACATAGAGTAGCTGAACGTACGTCAACTGACCGTATGGCAGAACAGGGATCTTAGTTTGGCTCAGCAGCTGGAATGCAAAGAGAGAGGAGGCAACACAAGCTCACATTCTGCTAAAACGGGGTGGGACCCCCGTATCTAAATCTGGTTATGAAGTCTGGGCCCACAAAGCTCAAAAGTAGGCCTCAAAACACCAAGCACCCTCAATCTGAAACTAAACATCCCAATAAGAGTCGGAGCCTATGAATCCCTAAAATTGGAGGTCCCTCAAATTCTGCTAAAACCGGACCCTTAACTAAATCTTGTTATGATGTTCAGGTCCACAAAGCTGAGAAAACGGGCCTGAAAAGCGAAAGCACCAAGTAGGCCTGGTCCTAAAACTCAAGAGCAGGATTGTGGCCTGCACATCAAATAAAAATCAAAGCCCATAAATTCTACTCATTGGAGTTTCCTAAAATGCTGCTGTTCTGGGGTCCATATCTAAGTGTTGTTATGGAGTCCGAGCCCATGAAGCTCCACAACAGGCCTGCAAAGTCAAAGCACCGAGTAGGCCTGGCCCTGAAACTCAAGAGCACTGCTGTGGCCTGCACATCCAAAAAGAGCCAAAGCCTGTAAATTCCCAAAAATAGAGAGGAGAATCATAAAAGCCTCTGAACCAATGAAAGTTGGGTATTAACAGTATTCTCGTAATAAAGTTGATCAACCAATAGAGCAAAAACCAGAAGGGACTTCAAAGATCAAAACACCAGGATGAGCAAATGGAAAGGTCAGAAGTCCACAAGCCTAACAAAACCAAAAGGTAACAAAAAGTCCAAAAACAGGAGCCACACAACAAGAGTAGGAGCTCTCGTGCTTTTAAATGGGCTGTGGAGCTCAACGCATAGAAGATAACTGGCAATGCAGACATTATCATAAAAGAAAGTTACAAAATACATCATTGGAAACACGAGAAAGAGAAAGAGAAGGAACAAAAACCCTTTGATAATCAGACATGTCCTTTGTAAAGCCTTAGACTCGAGCGCAGTTCCCAACAGTAAGTAGGCCCAGTGAAGACTGGCAGGGCCACTGTGACCGCTGCGTGTCACACCCTGAACTGAGCAGGCGCTCCCAGATCACTCTAAGGGCAGACACCTGCCTGGTCTCCTGCAGGTCATTCTTACCTTCTGGTCATTCCAGGTGGCTACATAACAGCAACGCTTGTCTTCTTTATCCAGATGTACGTGACGCTCGTCTTCCGCACCAAGGGGACGCGCCTGACGAAGCCAGCTGTGTGTCTGACTCTGCTGTCACTGGCTGTTCTGGTCGGAGTGGTGCGGGTTACGGAATATCGGAATCACTGGTCGGATGTGCTGGCGGGCTTCCTCACGGGGGGCTCTATCGCGGCGTTTCTGGTAAGTTTGGCTGGAGATGAAATGCACCAGTGTCTCACCGACTTGTAAATCCAACTTGGATCAGGCCATCTGTTCACATCCTCACCTCATAGTGTGTCCTTGTGGACCATAATGGACAACATAGAGGAATACTCCACTCAAACCTACTTTTTTTATAAGCTACTTACCTCGTATTGTTTGTAGTGATTCCCATTCTCATATTTTCATGGAGATGCAGTAACTCAATTCTTACCAATTTCATTTGTGGAGATTATTTTCATGTGAAGTTTTTTTTTTTTTTAAATTGTATTACCATTCAGGTTCTTTATTTACGTGATGTGACGTGTGTGGCGCTGGTGGTTTCACGTGTCATCCCTCGGTTGAGTAGCGTAGTTCGCTTACGTCACAAGTAGGCCGGGCGTCAGGTGGCGTGTTGAACTCTCTTTCTCATTGTCTGTCTCTTTTGCTGCACCGATACGCTCTTGGGGTGTTCGGAGTGCCTCCTTGTAGTGATTCGCCTTCCCAATGCGGTGCGTTCCCATGTTCTTCTGCTCGGACTATTCAGGGGGAAAAATGCGAGGCCGCTGTTGATTTGTTACTTGTGCTGATAAACAACAACATAAACATACAGTGGTGTGAAAAACTATATACCTGTCAAAGGATATTTGTAAGCACACACATGACCACAAGATGGCAGTGTTCAGCAAAAACTGAGGATTACAACTCGAGACAAAGCTAAGCTACCAGAATCATCCGCGCTGTAACGTTGACCTTTAACCTTAGTCAATTATTTAAAACTAACACATATAACCTGGTCAGCCCAAAATGCCATTTTGTAGTCGAATTACATCAGAGACGAGGTGTTACACATTTAATACAGTGGTGTGAAAAACTATTTGCCCCCTTCCTGATTTCTTATTCTTTTGCATGTTTGTCACACAAAATGTTTCTGATCATCAAACACATTTAACCATTAGTCAAATATAACACAAGTAAACACAAAATGCAGTTTTTAAATGATGGTTTTATTATTTAGGAGAAAAAATCCAAACCTACATGGCCCTGTGTGAAAAGTAATTGCCCCCTGAACCTAATAACTGGTTGGGCCACCCTTAGCAGCAATAACTGCAATCAAGCGTTTGCGATAACTTGCAATGAGTCTTTTACAGCGCTCTGGAGGAATTTTGGCCCACTCATCTTTGCAGAATTGTTGTAATTCAGCTTTATTTGAGGGTTTTCTAGCATGAAGCGCCTTTTTAAGGTCATGCCATAGCATCTCAATTGGATTCAGGTCAGGACTTTGACTAGGCCACTCCAAAGTCATTTTGTTTTTCTTCAGCCATTCAGAGGTGGATTTGCTGGTGTGTTTTGGGTCATTGTCCTGTTGCAGCACCCAAGATCGCTTCAGCTTGAGTTGACGAACAGATGGCCGGACATTCTCCTTCAGGATTTTTTGGTAGACAGTAGAATTCATGGTTCCATCTATCACAGCAAGCCTTCCAGGTCCTGAAGCAGCAAAACAACCCCAGACCATCACACTACCACCACCATATTTTACTGTTGGTATGATGTTCTTTTTCTGAAATGCTGTGTTCCTTTTACGCCAGATGTAACGGGACATTTGCCTTCCAAAAAGTTCAACTTTTGTCTCACCAGTCCACAAGATATTTTCCCAAAAGTCTTGGCAATCATTGAGATGTTTCTTAGCAAAATTGAGACGAGCCCTAATGTTCTTTTTGCTTAACAGTGGTTTCGCCTTGGAAATCTGCCATGCAGGCCGTTTTGCCCAGTCTCTTTCTTATGGTGGAGTCGTGAACACTGACCTTAATTGAGGCCTGCAGTTCTTTAGACGTTGTCCTGGGGTCTTTTGTGACCTCTCGGATGAGTCGTCTCAGCGCTCTTGGGGTAATTTTGGTCGGCCGGCCACTCCTGGGAAGGTTCACCACTGTTCCATGTTTTTGCCATTTGTGGATAATGGCTCTCACTGTGGTTCGCTGGAGTCCCAAAGCTTTAGAAATGGCTTTATAACCTTTACCAGACTGATAGATCTCAATGACTTCTGTTCTCATTTGTTCCTGAATTTCTTTGGATCTTGGCATGATGTCTAGCTTTTGAGGTGCTTTTGGTCTACTTCTCTGTGTCAGGCAGCTCCTATTTAAGTGATTTCTTGATTGAAACAGGTGTGGCAGTAATCAGGAAATTGAACTCAGGTGTGATACACCACAGGTAGGTGGTTTTTGAACAAGGGGGCAATTACTTTTTCACACAGGGCCATGTAGGTTTGGATTTTTTTTTCTCCCTAAATAATAAAAACCATCATTTAAAAACTGCATTTTGTGTTTACTTGTATTATATTTGACTAATGGTTAAATGTGTTTGATGATCAGAAACAATTTGTGTGACAAACATGCAAAAGAATAAGAAATCAGGAAGGGGGCAAATAGTTTTTCACACCACTGTATTAAATGTGTAACACCTCGTCTCAGATGTAATTCGACTACAAAATGGCATTTTGGGCTGACCAGGTTATATGTGTTAGTTTTAAATAATTGACTAAGGTTAAAGGTCAACGTTACAGCGCGGATGATTCTGGTAGTTTTGTCTCGAGTTGTAATCCTCAGTTTTTGCTGAACACTGCCATCTTGTGGTCATGTGTGTGCTTACAAATATCCTTTGACACCTGCAGTTCATAACAGGAGAGCGTAGATCAGGGGTTCTTAACCTGAGGTTTTAGGGGGTCCGTGAGGGTCAAATAAAAATGAACATACTCACTACAACGTCCGGTACTGTTGATTTAGAGTAGACGCAGAAGTAGATGTGTTTTAATTTGCACGAGACGGTTGTGTTTCATCATTATAATGAGAGGCCGTTACTTTTTGCATAAAAAGGAGTTTTTACTTCAAAGTTTAATCGTACTTTGTGTATGTCATTTAAGTAGGAGACAATCAAATCTCCATAAATAAAGTACGTTACATCAATTGCATGAAAGTTGTGTTTATGTGAATATTTCTGGGGAAGGGGGTCCATAGCTTTCATCAGATTCTTAAAGGGGTTTGTGACTCAAAAAAGTCACAGATGATAAAATACCTGATGCAGTTGAGCTTCAATGGGGACAGAGTTTTCATTTTGGTTTAAATTGCCTTTTAACTTTCATGGTGTAGTGAAAAGCAATCGATCATTTGGGTGAAATCCATCCATCCATCCATTTTCCAACCCGCTGAATCCGAACACAGGGTCTCGGGGGGTCTGCTGGAGCCAATCCCAGCCAACACAGGGCACATATAATTATGATGTGCTCAAACTGTGCCAAAATGAAGTACACCGGGTGCGTTTGAGTTCCATTTCAGTCTAGTGAACACGTCGGCTGGCATTTAATTTTGCCATTGTGATGCACCGTCTGTTGGAACGAGACATGCAGTGCTTTTTATGACTTCCTGCTTTTCAAAATACACTCCAGGAGATGATGATGCACTGCAAACACGGCGTCGCTTACTTGGATTTCCAGCCGTCCTCGACCGGCAGCCCAGCGGGTATAACACGAGCAGATCTTGGGTTGTCTGCCAGTTGCCCTCTCTTGGTTGTGATGCACCATCTACTGGAACGTATTGTGCAATACGTTCTGTCCCTGCAGAAGTTTGTGGGCTGCCCTTAGACCGCTGGTGGGCTTTTTTCGACAAGAGATGAAATGTGTGGTGCCCACTTGAGTCACTCGCAGTAATTTAAAGTTGCAGACCCTTTCCGCGGCGCCCCTGTGACGATGTGGGTTCGACTCCATGTTCTCATCGCTGTGCGGAAGCCCTTGAACCCACCACCGTCGGTAATGTCACCGATGAGCTCGACAGTTGAGGCAATAAACAATTGAGCAAGGGGACGGTGTAAATGTGCAAAGTGCTTTTATTAAAAAGACCATCAAAACAGCGTTCAAATAAATAGTGCTGAGCAGTTCCAAGTTCAAATAAATAATCCAATAAAACACGTGGAGGTTAAAAACAGTCCTTGAAAAACGAGGTTAAAACATCCAACAGGAAGCAATCTTTAAACACAACAAGCTCGGTGCTTCTTCCCGCTTGGCGTCTCCCGCTTGGGCTTAGCGGCAGGCAAGAGGCTCTCTGCAGCTGCCCTTTTCCCTTCACTCACACACGAACCCTGGCACTCATCCCAGCTTGACACTTGGTCCAATGCAACGGCCAGGACGCTCACGGTGGATACTCCCCGACCAAGCCTCCCGTGGCCAGTCACCTTTCCCTGGTCACTCCCGCTACCTGCCCGCTCAGCGGGAGCGACATCAACCACAACCCCTGGGTCTAACCGGCCTAACACCCAGGCCCTGGCAGCTGCCCACGAGCACTCGTTCGCTCGCTCACCACACACTCCGTGCGTCTCTCTCGCTCCCTGTAACCTCCGTCCCCTTTTCCTTTCTCTCGTTCTCCCAACCGACTCGCTCTTCTTTTATACAGCGTGGTGGCCATAGCAGCTGCAGCACATTAGCCACGGGAGCAATCACGGATGTGGGCAGTTCCTCACTTGCTATGCCACCACGCCCCTCGTGAAGCCGCCTCGAGTGCTCGGCGAGCTGTGGACCCACAACACCACAATCCCCTCTAAGGCACGTGCCACGCCCACCTACAAGCCTGTGATTGGACGGTGGCCGATCTCTTATTATCCCAGCCAGAAGCTCTTGCATGAGGTTGGGAAGCTGTGGTTTGTTACAGTTGGGTTTACTCTGAGCTTCTGTGAAGGTTTCATTTTCCCTTGGAGACAAATCCACATTGATCTGTCCGTTATATAGCACCTTTCACTCTGTCTGTCTTGTCTCTCAGTCTTACAGTGTTGTGTGGGCGGCTGGTCATTATGGGCTAACACGGAGAAGAGAACGGATTCCATCTTAAGTCCTGACCTTTTCTACGTGTTTCTCCCCCTTCAGGTGACCTGCGTGATCAACAACTTCCAGAGTCGACGGCCGCCCCTGCCAAAGCTGCCACGGCCAGAGCCCTTGGTGGGCATGCCAATGATGACTTTGCCGTGTGTCGAGAGTCCACTTGAAAAGTTAAGTGCTGCCCAGGTAAGGGGCGGGGGGGCACGGCCTGGCTTTATAGATGCAGCGTCGCCCTTTTTATTTGAGGCTTTGCATCCCAGTGCTTTGAGCCGATGGCAGCAAAACTGCTTGGAGTGGAGACAAAACGGCGGCGGGAATATTGTAGGGCGCTGGACTCCCCTAGGAGGAGGCAGCTCAGTCGGACCCTTAACAATCAGGGACTGAGACGCTCAAAGTAAACGACCCACCCGGACCTCCTGATCCTAGAAGTGAAGCTAAGCCGCGGGTTTTCAACAAAGATGGACATCAGGACACCGAGCCACGTAGAGTTGACGGGTCAGAGGGGCAGTCCGGTCCAAGCGTCCATCCTGCTCAGGCCACCTGATGTGACTGACTGACGTTTGCAGTTCATTTCTAAAAATCAGTTCTGCGCCTTACCAGGGTTTCCTTATTCTGCTCACAAAATGTCCTCTCATCATCTTGTGATGTTTTGTTCTTGGGTGCCGCCATTTTGGTGAAGTTGCATCGCCGGTTACCTCCGTAGCTCCCACTCCTGTGACCGTGTGATGGCGACATCATCGGCGTGGCCGTGTCCCTCGTGCAGTCCCGACTCATTCAAGATTGAATATTATTAGCGATTACGTTTTGTTGGTTTGTTTGTTTGTTTTGACTCCTGGTATTTAAGAGTGTAGCTCCATTTTTTAGGGGTTTCTCTTTTTGACGCCCAGTGTCAGCCTTTGCCCTTCCTCGTGCAGAGGCCACTACTGACGATCATCTCCAGTCGGCACCTCAACCCACCACAGGGGAAGAGGAAAGGAAGGCCAGAAAAAAACGCATCTCCACCGCTCTCCCCAAAGGCGATCTCCTTACACACCAAACGCCTGCTTTAAATATTCTCCACCTTTAACCTTTGAACCTTAACACTTAAAAAGATAATAAATGGACACCTCATCAGACAATACACAGTGGGGGGAGTAAGGATTTGATCCCATGCTGAATTTGTAGGTTTGTGGGAAGGAGAAACGTCGCAACTGGTAGATCCGAATAGCCTGACAGCACCTGAACGGCTGACCAGAAGGCCAGACAGCACTCTGGGTAACACAGCATCATGGGAAATGTAGTTTGAGTGAACACAATAGGATTTCAAATTGTGTGTGGTTCTGTTTATTGAAGGTAACAGTAATTGGAGTTCTGCAGTGGGAGAAATGAGGATTTGATTCCCTGCTGAATTTGTAGGTTTGCTCCTTTACAAAGAAATGATCAGCCTTGAATGTTTATGGTAGTTTCATTTTAATGGAAAGAGTCAGAATATCAACCCAAAATCCAGAAAAAAACAATTACATCAGAGTTATAAATGGATTTGCATGTCATTGAGAAAAATCAAGGATTTGATCCTCTACAACTCGGACAGAATTCTGGCTCCCACAGATTGGCCAATCAATCGATCAATCACAGATACTCCTGATCTCAACTCGTGCCCACCTGTCCACAGAATCCATTTCGTCCTCTCCACCATCGTGAGCAACACCAAAGAGCTGTCAAGGGACGTCGGGGACAACAGGTTACGCGCGTCTCTTCTTCGCGTTATCTTCAGAGCGAGGTCCATTATCTTCCGTCGATGAGCAGCGGGCAGAGCAAAGCAAAGATGTTTTTGTGAAGTTGGCACCTTCTGCTCTTTGTCTGCCTGTGCCCATCTTAGAAAATGGCCGTGCTGCCAACGAAGGGTAACAACGGCCAACAGCCTGCCGTGGCTTTGTCTCAACTCTGTGCAGTTTTTTTGCTCTCCTTCCCTCGTTTTTGGCTGCTTTCTAAACGTGTGCCCTCTCCTCTCCTCTCCTCTCCTCTCCTCTCCTCTGATGTATTCGGGGCTTTTGTATTTTGTTGCTTTTTTTTTTTATTTATTTTTTTAAACAAAGGGCCGTTGCATCTCTAATACCTGCTGCCAGCCTTTCATGAAGTGGCTTTCAAAGCTGGATGATTTATTTGAAATTCTGGGTTTTTTTTTTTTCCTTTCCAAATTACCCTCCTAAGTAAAGTTTGGGAAAGAAACATAAAATAAAAATCAAGTCATTCCGATTTGGGAAGCTCAACACAGACGGGGCATTTTCAACATAAAGTGCGAGCTGCAGTCAGTCAGCCAGTGAAGCCTCAGTTACAGTAAATCAGCAAAACCCATTGGAGCTTCTGTCTGTCCTACCAGCCTATCGCCGCATTGGCAGGAGCTGCCCTCTGGGGGTATAACACGGGCACGGGCCACAATAAGGAGCCATCTGGCTCATTTCTGCAAACTCTGCATCATTGGGGGCTGCTGCCTCACCGATCCAATCTCTGGGTTAGAATCTGTGTGCAGGCTGAACGTTCTCCCCGAGTCCCCGTTAGCCGAAGTGGTGCTTTTGGACGTGCGCCGAGTCAGCGATAGACGGCGAGCGTTTTGAAATTGTATAACAGCTTTCATGGTGGACATATATATATTACAGATAGCAGACGTTTGGTTTTAATGACACCGCAAGATGAGCACTGGCAGCTGAAGGCTCCTTCAGGGTCACACAGGGCGTCCGTGGTGGGAATGAGCTGGCAGCCTTTTACTTCACAGTGCACCATTATGGCCAGGGATTACATTGATTAGGTAGGACCACCAAGTCACAGACAGACCGATAAAGGTGCTGTAGGAGAGATAGATAGATAGATAGATAGATGACACTCTATATGATAGATAGATGAGACTCTATAATATAGGGTGCTCCAGATCTAATTATGCAATTTTCATTACACTATAACTTATTAAGTTTATTACATAGAAAAATCACCCGAAAAATCCCGGACCATCGAGAAGTGTACGAACTGACGACATGAAGAATCGTCAAACTGGAAACGTCCCCACATAAATCAAAGTCATCCAGACGATCTGGATCAGCATAATTAGATCTGGACCACCCTGTAGATAGATAGATAGATAGATAGATAGATAGTGTAGTTGGCAGGATTACATAGATAGATAGATAGATAGGTGAGACTGTACAGTATAATAGATAGTGTAACCACAAGGGGGCACCAGAGAGTCCCAAACGACAGACCCAGCAAAACACCACACAATATATGAATTAAATAAAGGATTTGTGTTCTTCCCAAAAGCACCTCTCCAACAATTAGCCACAATAATGAAGTAAACCAACAGTAAATCAGCAATTTGTCCTCCAGTTGAGTGTTGCCCGCCACCTTCCCACTCTCACCCATGTGTGGCAGCAGGCTTCTTTTTCAGCCAGACCCAGAAATGCTCCCAGTGTCATTGCTGTATTTTCTTGACCATAAAGAAAGGAGGGAGGTCCTCCCCAGAGAGCCCCCTCTATTGGGCTGCATTTCCGGACTTTAATCTCCCAAGAACCCCTGAGGCTGCCCCAACTGGGTTGTTGTACAAGGACCACTGGCATATGGGAGATGGAACTGCTCTCTATGTTTGGCTTCCGCTTGTCCATTTATTAATTCTTACCAGCCAGGTATGAAGTTATTTTCCTGTCCAGCCTGCCACTTTGTCTGCATCATCGAAGTGGCCTCCCGTCTGGGGAATTTGTTCATCTCCGTCTCATCTGGGACGCCTGTTCTCCTCCTACAACAGATGGATGGACAGATAAAGGTGCTGTACATTTGATTGATAGAATAGTGCCTTTCACACCCGTCTGTATCTATCTAATGGAGAGATGCATGTGAGAGGCACTATACATCTACTATCTATTATATAGCGCCTTTCACCTCTGTCTGTCTATTATATAGCACCTTTCACCTCTGTCTATTATATAGCGCCTTTCACCTCTATCTGTCTATTATGTAGCGCCTTTTACCTCTATCTGTCTATTATATAGCGCCTTTCACCTTTATCTGCCTATTATATAGCGCCTTTCACCTCTATCTTCTATCTCTTAGACAGGTGGGTCAATCTGTAAGGGGATTTCTCCAGGGGTTCCTCCCGCACCCCAAAGACGCGCCTGTTAAGTTAATGGCTGACCTGACTTGCACTAACTCGGTGTCACTGTTTGAAATCCCACACTTTTACATAACGTCGCTCAGCTGATATGACGGTTTACGACACCACAGCCCCCCCACCCGCTGACCACACATGGTTATCACCTTCTGCTACGTCCGGCTATTGTCGGTGACTGGGGTGCCTGCCGGTTGAACCCGAGGCTCCTGGCGCCTCCTGCTACCATTTCACACTTCATCTTGTGTCTTGTTATACTTTAATGGTGAGTGTCGGTCATTTTGTAACCAGCAAAAGTCCTGAGTAGGGTCACCCTTGTGCCGGAGCCCCTCCCAGCTAGCATAGGGCGCCAGTCCACGGTGGCTCATGGCCACTGAGTGAGGCCGTGGTATCGTGCGCCATCACGTTGGCAGGCGTCACTGGCACCGTGTCCTCTTTTTGTGAAGTGGGCCATCTTGGCTGCGCCCTTCACTTTCAAGTGGCCTACAAAGACCAAACCCTGAAGAGTTGTTCAGTTGTTTTTGTTTTGTTTTCCCCCCCCAAGTCCCTTTAGCGTAAGCCTCACATCTGCAGGTCCTCACTAAAGGTGACAGCAGCTTCTCTTCATGCCTCCTGCTGAAGTGCTGACAGGGTCTTCTCGGCCCATCCACCTGTCAGCAGGTGAGGACTGCGCCCACTGACTCGTCAACAGGGCCCATTAGCGCACACGGCGGGTGGGCTGCACACACGGGAGGCGCCGGACAGTTTCAGAGCTGACATGTGTTGGGTATTGTGGGGCTGCGATTCTGCCAGGCGTCCCCCCTTTCTTTTTCCTTCTGCTTTAAACCACGACTTCCTTCCCAAACACAAAATAAAGCAAAAGCTTGGTGCCAGTTTGATGTTGTGGTGATGCCCGTCAGCTGGCAGTGGCACAGGAACCTCTGCCAGGGTCTTGTGTTTGGGGTGGACTGAGGTGACCCTCGCTGCCCGCTTTGCCCGTGTCCCTCACCCTCTGTCTCTCTCCGTCTTTTCCAGGCTCAGCGAGTTGCCTTCTCCGAGGTCACATGAGCGCCAGCCCTACTTGTTTCCCGCCACCCCGGATGTGCTCATCCCCTCCCGGTCCATCTCCAGCGAAGTTTAGCCTCTGGCACCACAGACCCCCACCCTCACCTCCCCCACCCCACTCAAGACCAAGACGTGAACCCAGCACAGCATTTCACCCACCCGCCCACTACAACTGTCACCAGCAGGCCACCGGCCTCACTGGAGCCTCCATGCCAGCAGCTAAGGACCCCACAGAAGGAGCTGAAGGAAGATCTGCATACCCGTCAGTGTGGTCTGAGGCACGGTGCCAGCCCACCATTCAATTACTGGTCCCTCCTTCCGAAGACGGGTGAGAGATGTTTGGGGACCCTCGGGGCTACAGCAGAGCACAGAAAGGGAAGACCCAGGTGGCAGCGACCCAGGTGGCAGCGAGCTCGTCTGCTGCGTCTCCATCTTCTTCGCCGACTCCTGCCTAAGTGGACCACAGACCCGGACTCTGCCTTGGCATTTGCTCCAGTGTTTGGGATGGCACCTTGTCCAGAATGTGGTATCCCACCTCTCACCCCATTCTTTGACAGGTGCAGTAGGTCTGCTCAGGGTGGGATGGCAAATGGGGCAAAACAGTGATGGGCATTGAGGCTGAGTGAACCCATGGGTATTTAGAAGAAGGCTCCAGTGCCAAGAAACCTTTACTGCCTGCCTACAGTGGCATGGACTGTGGCAGAGAGTACCTCTCTCTGCAAAACCTACCCCCATTAGGGCACAATTTACTAAGCACTAAAGTGCCACTCACAGCCAACCATAAAAAGAGAGAGTTGCAGGTACCCATCCTGTACCCTCTGCTTTGCCCTCCTCTCCTGAGACAAATTCTTCTGCCTGTTACTTCATCACATTGGCAGATGATTAGACCCTTGCATCCGCCTGGCACCTTGTTCAGGATGTTCTGCCAGCATCCTATCCAGTACCTACTGGCTTAGGTTATGATGCCCATGTGAATTCCAATGCCTTCATTCTCTATCCATCGCCACAGTGCCCACGTTACCGGTTGGTCAGCCATGGACACAATGCCACGTAGTCGTATTAAAGAAGTCTCCCGCACGGGTGGCTAATCCAATCCCCGTATCCCTTGCCACTGTGCTCTACCATCTGTTTCCTTTAGCGGGCATCTGACTCTTCATGTGAGCACAGTGTCACCTTCTTCCTGCCGAATGCCACTTGCTTCATTCTGGATGCCATCTCTGTCACACTTTTCGCAGAGCTCTGTGCCACCCCTGATATAGACCTTTCATGTCCTATTTGAGTGACACTGCCAAGCTTGTCCCACTTTGGTACGCTGGGTAATAGGTGGCAGTGCCAACTTATGGAGTGTCTCCTTTCCCACAAATGAGGTTACAGGGATGCCAACTTGAGGGTCAGCTGCACTGTGATTGCTGGCACTTCTTCAACACAAAAAGAATTTTGTGAACTGGCTGGCATGGAGAACGGGACGATTTGGCCTCAATGGCTTTTGTTAAATGGGCAGCCCTGCCAGTCCCAGCTCTTTGTCATTCCCGGGAGACCTTCAGGCCACCAGCAGCCCTGCGCCGGTCACCGTCCCTGCCAACACTAGGCTGGGTGCAGTGGTGCCCCCTACTGGCACTGACTGCTCTTTTTTATACGCTTTTTCTACGAACGGCTCCCCGCAGATTTGTCCCTGACGTCGGGACTCCTCAACAAAATGGGCAGCGCCACACCCGACGTGGCCACCGTCTTGACCCGCCCCAGCACCAGCAGGTGGTCGCCCTGTCGATGACCACACATTTTAAGCCAAATGTGATCATTAAAGCCAAGGGCTCGCCCTTTACCTGTGGGGGGAAAACAACTCGAGAGGGGACAGCAAAGGAGCGGAAGGCGGCGCCCCGTCTGTCGCGTGTGACGTGCATGCTGTGACTTTCTCGCGTCTGTGTTTGTTACGGTGGGCGCGTGCCGGTCAGACCCGGTCGTGCTGGGGTTTGGTGTGAACGTGAGGCCTCACTGGTTCTTCAAACATTTCTTTTGTATTCTTTGTATTAAAGTGGGAGCTCAGCTCAGTGTGGAAACGCCTTGCTTGTCGCTTGTCATTGTCGCCTCGCCGCTCTCGGTGTTTCCCGTCCTTGACAACCGTTTTGAAATCCCACCAGTGACGTACTTCTGATTAAGATGCTGTGAAAGTCGCTATATAAAATACACTTTGAGAGGCGAGCCAATCTGGAGCTAGGAAGACCAACCTATGATGTCGCCGAAATCACGAGGCCCACCACAACGCCAGTCACGAGGCGCCCATCGTATGCCAGTCTGAGGGTTGCCGGACTCGAAGGGCGCCTCGGGGCTGAAGCTGTGGCCGTTACCTGAGTGATGCCACACTGAGGGTGCTGCGGGCGGCGAATGAACTGCGCATGTGCAGGCCAGCGGTGCATGCTGGGATAGACGCACCTTCCGCAGAAGCGCCCTGGCGTGTAACGAAATCTTAACGATCGGTGTTTTCAAACCTTTGCGACCCGTACAAGTAAAGCCGTACCGGGACATCGAAGCTCCACAAGGTGGCTGATCCCCTGCGCGTTTAGCTCTGCTGCCACCCGTTTGCCTTTCGCGTTGGCACACCTTGGGGCGCCACAATAAAGCGGGAGTTTCAATGGGAGCAGCAAACGTGGGTACGTCGCTTACCATTTTGTTTTGTTCTCTTTCAAGTGGTTTCGTTTTAAACTTAGCTGATGGTCACCTGCTTAATTTAGGCCAAAACCAAAGAGTTTTTGTTACTTGACAATACTGAATGTAGGTGTCATGGGTGGGGGAGACTGGGACCCCTATAGTCAGCTACAGTACCTTATCTAAGGATGATGCCCACCTTGTGCCAGTCACTGAACAGTAAAGCTGCCGGTGTTTGATGAACTCCCACCCAACTAAAGTGACCCGTCTAAGTGTACAGAAAATCTGCACTCGTACATAACATACTTCAAGTGGGGGTCTGGGTTACGCTGGGTGGGCCTCGCAGAAGAGACCCTGAAGTGGGTTTGATTTGTGTCATTGCCCGTGTGGATGGGCACTACAATGGCCTGTTGTGGCCCGTCGCTTCCTGCCTTGTGCCCGAAGTTGACGCGGCGGGCTGAGGCTCCCTGCCAACCTGCACTATTCAGATCGACGGGGGATTCAGGACCCTCCAAAGCACACGTTATTGTGTTGTAGGCGTCAAGTGAAATGGAGGCGTTTTGTCCATCAGTCCACGCTCGACATCCCATAATGACAAAGTGAGAAGTCTTCAGAAAGGTTTGTGCATGTATCAATAATGACAAACGGAAATCTATCATCCATGGGACTACTGAGACCCTTAATTCAGTGGTTTGCAGAAGCCCCTCGGGCAGCTCTGGGTCTCCTCGGTAAGTCTCCGCTGGCCTGGCACACCGCAGGGCCGTTGGCTGCGTGTCCTGTGGGGATTTAAATCAGAGATTTGTCCCCAAACCGGGTGGTCTCGGCTCACTGAGCTCTCACCCGAGTCCGAGGAGGTCTTCTTCAGCTCCATTCACCCTGCCCGCCCTCAGCTCTGGGCAGCCCCCCTGTCCCTGACGCTGCGCTGCAGGGATGGCATCAGGCGGGCCGGGTGACTGGTATTTCAAGAGGTTTGCTTTTGTGTGTTGGTCGCTCGACTCGCGGCGAGTGGGCCGACCGACCGGGTGTGCCGCCAATGACAGACCACCGCCCGTTCCTCGGCTCTTTGCAGCGGCGCTCATCTCCGAAGCCTCGTTTTTCTTTTTCATGGTGGTGTGCAGTGAATTCTGATGCGGAGATAAATTGGATGAAACGCTTCTGCTGTGCTGTATTAGAAGTGCCGGCTAGCCTCGTAAAATATTGAATAGAGATACGCGGTCTTCTCATTTGAAGATTCAGAGAGGAGCCTCAAAGAGATGCGCGATGTGAAGACACTTCAAATGGAAAGAGCGGCTCTCCATTTATCTGATTAAAAGCGCCCTGGGGCTCCGTGTTCAGACTTACGAGCACAGGGACCGACCGGGCCAGCGAGCTTAGCGGGAAACCCGGGCTGTTGGAGGGTCTTATCCACATGATCTCTGAAGTGTCTCACTGGTGGTTTCTTTCCATACTCCCCTCACACCTGCCAAAACACCCCTCAAACAAAACGCCCCCTTCCTCCGGCCCTTTAAAGATTTAGAGATCCAGCGCGCAGTGCTGAATTCTACAGTTTGGAGGCGTGCTGAGGGAGCAATTCCTAGTGTGTCCACTGGAGGGCGGGCCGTGCTCTCATCCCACTGCTCTCGAAGTTAGATCGTTGCGCTGGAGATAAACCCGAGCGGCTTTACATGAGCGGCGATTTAAAGACCCGACTTCTCCAAACCAGAGGTAACTGCGCTGCTGTTTCATTTCCCAGTTTTCTTTATTTTCTGTTTTAGCTCTCTTTTCAAATGTCGCCACACTACCCTGCCATCGAAAGAGTGGGTTCAGAACAAATATGGACGAACACCTCTGCCTCACTGCGGTGGACTGGCGCCCTGCCCGGGGTTTGTTCCTGCCTTGTGCCCTGTGCTGGCTGGGATTGGCTCCAGCAGACCCTGTGTTGGGATATAGCGGGTTAGACAATGACTGACTGACTAACTGACCTCTGCCTCATTTCTCGAAACCGTTTTTAAACTTCACGCGGGAACCCACCCAAGAATGATTACCACTTGGACAAACTCGACTTTGGGGTGTTTTTTTGGTTTGGGGGTCTCTCATTGACACACGGACTGGAGACTGGCGTGGGGTGTGTGGGAAACTGGCGTCCCGTCCGTGCAGGGCTGTGAACAGACGTACAGCAGGTCAGACTTCAGAGAGGTCCCTCGGAGCATGCGCGTGCGCTGGTGCTGCAGAGCCCTGAAGACAAGACCCTCAAGGACCCTCTGGAGACCTGAAGTTGGCTCCACTTTGAAGACGCGCCCCTTAGGCCCTAAGAGGGAAAGAGAAGGGCGTGGTATTCTGATTATCTGTGTATGTTATATAGCGCCTTTCACACCTAGCCATCTATCTATCATATAGCGCCTTTCATGTTTGTCTAGTATATACTGCCTTTCATATCTTTGTCTGTCTGTCTGTCTGTCTGTGTATGACTTGTATTCAGTCTTTCATATCTATCTGACTGTCCTTATATAGTGCCTTTCATGTTTGTCTATCTGTCTATGAATTATATAGCGCCTTTCCAGGTGAAGTACCATTACACGAGTACTTCGAGTTTCGTGTTCCCCGCTGGCTGCGCTCCTTTTTCCCGTCTCTGTAGTGCTCAGTGTTTCCACGAGGGGGCACTCAGTGCCCATCTCTTTATTTTTTTTAATAGAGTAATCGTGGGAGTCTCGCTGTTCCCACCACACGTCTGCACGGTCACCCCCGCTGCACTGATTCATCATGGCCCCCCCCATTGTGTACATCACCCAAGTGTTTCCTGATGACTTTCGGACCCCCAGCACCACAAGTGGATACAACTCCCCACCGCCACCTGAGCTAAAGTGTGCCGAGTGTGGACAGGAGACCCCCATTCAGCGGACCCTTAAGTCCCATTCCTCCCGTGCTGAAAGCCAGGCGGTCGCTCCTTAATATGTGTCTTTTTCTTCTGATCTGATCTGCCCCCCCAACTGCGTCCCAACCTGAGTTTGAAGTCGTCTCACATGTAGCGACCCCTGCCAGCGGTGATACCAAATGAATTAACGGAGGGTCGGGCGTTTAAGTGGACTTTGTCACGACCTGCGAGGAATTTGACAAGCTTTCAAGTAAATTTCTGTTTTCTTGTTCTGCACATTGACGTTTATCGTCCCCACCCAATGGTCATTGTCATCGAGAAGCCCCCGACTCCTCCCCATCCCACCCAACTCCGCCAGTCCCAGTCCGTTTGTGCCCACAGGTTCTGCTCTCCTATGCCAGTTGAAGTGGCAGCACACTTGATGGGCCAAAGTCTCGAGGCCCCTAAAATGAACCCCACCAGATGTCTGACCCTGTAAATGTTGTCCCAATTACATAATGCAGAGGTCTGAATGCCCACTGCTGCACAATATGGGTGGTCTCTTTTCTTCTGCCCACCCTTGTGTGGTAGTGCAGTGCTGTCTCCCGAGGTCCAGCCAAACCCACCTGACAGGAGGAAAAGTGACTGGGTCTTGGCCTATCCCTGGGGGGCTTCACAAAACCAAAGATTATGAGACGCTCTACACCAGGAAAATACACCAATGTCACCAAAAGGGGGGCCCAAGAGATGAATGGGTAAGAAGCAGAGAAACAAAGGAGCCTGCTGCCTCTGTGGACCCTCCAGCCCAGGTGTTTGAACCTTTGGGCTGCCTGACCCTCTGAGCCCCCTCCAAAGGACCACCAGGCCAATTCCTGTCTCGGGTTCTCTGTCCAAGTCCTTCATCCTGTCCCTAGTGAGCTCAATGGGATGTTCATGTCAGTATCTGGACACAGGGCCACCAAGGCCACCTACTCTCTAGTGGCCCTTCAAGGCCACTGCACTCCCTGAAGCTTTAAAGGTCTGGGGACCGATGACAGCTCAGTTCACGTCGTCATTTCTCATGTTGTCGTTTATATTGATTTTCATGTCACTTTTCTAGGCATTTAATGTCATTTTTCACGTCATTTTTCCCCATCATGCTCACGTCATTTCGTTTTTCACTTTTCACGTTATTTTCACATCATTTCACGTCATTGCACACACACTTTTTAAACGAATATCCCCAAAAATGATCTTTTTTTCATATTTACTGTGTGTTGTATCTTGACTAAAATATCATTAAATAAACCACTTCTGGAAAATTCCCTCACACGATAGGAGTTTGATTAAAGCAGAATCGGCTTTTGAGTTGAAGTCCCGCCTCCTAGGATCACTTGATGGTCATTAGACCCGCCTCTCTTTTTATTGATGGGTCCTTAGACCCGCCTCTTCGTATCATTGATTAGTCATTAGATCCGCCTCTCCTTAAAAGTTTTAGGTCATTAGGCCCGCCTCTTCTGATCATTCACTGGTCCTTAGACCCGCCTCTTTTTTTATTGATTGGTTCTTAGACCCGCCTATTCTTATTATTCACTAGTCCTTAGACTCGCCTCTTCATATTACTGATTGGGCCTTAGATCCACCTCTTCTTATCATTGATTGGTCATAGGAGAGGCAAATCTAATCATTCATTGGTCCTTAGACCCGCCTCTGCTTATCATTCATTGGTCATTAGACCTGCCTCTTTTCTTATTGATTGGTCCTTAGACCCGCCTTTTCTTATCATTGATTAGTCATTAGATCCGCCTCTCCTTAAAATTTGTTGGTCCTTAGACCTGCCTCTCTTATTAATAATAATAATAGTAATAATAACTAATTGGCCATTAGTCCCACCTCTGTCATGGTCATTAAGCCAGAAACTCCGCCCTTTTGGGTTTTTTATTATTGGCCGTCTGTGAAACTGCAGGGTTGATTGGACCTTCTCATCTGACCTCCGAGGACACGCCCCCAGAAACGAGGGGTGAAGGCAATGGCGCTGATCACACAAAATGCTGTTGACAGCTGGAAAATTAAAATAACAAAAAACCAAATGCGCTTCAACATCACTGCGACATTCCTAACTTGTGAAGCTTCCGGGCCCCACAAACTGTAAGAGACGGGATATCCAGAGGCGCGCGGGGTGTTCCCTTCTTCTCCCTTTAGACTTTGGTGATCTGGTGACTCCTCTTCTGCTCATCAGCTGTCAGATCACAGATGAGCTCACCTGGCAGGTCATGAAGATCGGGCGACGCCGCTGAGCCGCCTTGTGAATTTGGGCTCTGCTTGGGGCCGAGGGGCACACGCCGCCTTCAGGAGGTACTCGGCCCCCCTGTCACAGCTTTGTGCTAAAATCGTTGAAGTTCCTCCATCAGGCAGCACTCGATACTCCTGAATGACAAGGTGACGAGAGGAGCTTAAATATTCAGAAACTGAGCAAAGTCAGCGAGCTCAGAGGGCCGAGCCCTCGCTGTGACGCCTCGTGTCAGGTCAGTTGGCTGCATGGGATTAGAAAGGCACACAGGTGTCCACAGAGGTGCCACCAAGTCCAAGGAGCTGCCTGCAGAGCTTAATGACAGGATGGTGTTGGGACAAACACAAATTCCCCACAGCACTGAAGGGTCCCAAGAGCACAGGGGCCTCCCAAATTCCTAAATTGATGACGTTTGGAACAACCGCCACTGCTCGTCCAAAGTGACCCACCATGGGAGAAGGGCGTTGGTGGCAGAAGTGACCAAGAACATGATGGTCACCCTGGTGGAGCCCCAGAGAATTTGTGTGGAGATGGGAGAACCTTCCGGAAGGATCAACACTGGGTGACCACCTCTCCTCAGTTAAGGAGCCATGGAAGCCTACTTGGAAGGCACCTGAAGGACTCTGAGCCCGTGAGAATCGAGATGGCATGGCCTGATGCTGGAAACCAGGAACTGCAATGCCAGTCTGATGGGGAAGCAGGGTGGTGATGGCATCAGGAAGAGGCACAGATAAATCTGCATGAGAAGAGAGCTCTGGAGCTCAGAACTTGCGAAGAAACCACCGGAGTGACTTAGGGGAAAAACCAAAAGTGCTGGGAACATCCTTGAGATGCCCAACCATTGCCTGGCACATCCCTGGAAGAACCTGACAGTGCTGTCCACAGAGTGTCTTCAACCTGGCAGCCATCCAGAGGTTGTGCCACCTAATCCTAGGGTGCCCTCTGACCTTGACAAACGCCCTAATGGTGCCAACAGCTGAAAGAGAGACCCCTAAGAACTCCTGTCACTGTCCGGCTTTCATGTGGATGGGGAGGCGGAGCTCGGTGCCTGGGGGAGGGGCCTGTGGACAGGCCAGTCTTTGTATCCCCCCTAAACCCCCCCACGCCATTTCATACTCCATGATGTTTTATCTCATATGACAGTGTGGCTCCCAGGTGGTGACTTTAACTGGGGTGGCCAGCTTTGGTGTAAGAATGTCCACCATTAGAAGGCGCGCCCTCTGGAGGGGCACCTGCCACCGTGAATGCCCCTCTTTAGAAAGGGCATGCAGAATTTGTCGACTCTCCCTACTAGCTTGTGAATAATTCCACACTGGAAAGGCCAATCTTGGTGGAGACCCCCCCCCCCAAGAATCCACTTCTTTGTCCCGTTTTCAGGGGGAGGTGGCTGGAGTTCCATCCCTTGTAGTTTTGGGGGCGGCAGGGACAGCTGACATGTAAATCTCTGTGCCCATGTGACACGCCACTTTTATGACTTCACTCCCACCGTGTCATCGGACAGCGTGGACCCCCAGCCACTCTCACTGGGATGGCAGCCCAAATGTCCCTATGCCGGTTTTTCCCTGATGAGCTCGTTAATTCCACACTGGAAATAAAAGCACGCGACGGCAGCAATGAGCGGCACTTAAGAGGGGAGGGAAATAATTCACTGGGGGATACGCCGTGTTATCTTCTTCTTCTTCTTCTTTCTGATTTTTTTTTAATTAATACCCTCTGGGTCAGGCAGCAGCACCCCAGGAGAAACGCATAAAGCCTAATTCTTCAGGATCCAGTATTGATCCCTAAAGAAGCACAAATGCGATTAGCAGCCCCCATAAACACAGCCTGATTCGCCATTATGTTCCTGGAAATTGCATTACTCTGCTGTCAGGCCCATTAAAAACAGCGACGCACTGTAACCTTTTTAAAAAGCCATTAGCGGCGCACCTCTCCCCCCACCCCACCCCCCGCGCTTCTCAAAGACACATAATGTTATTTGCATTTTACACCAATTACTGGGCGCCACACGCATCCATCTTTGAAGAGGCTTCCTGTCACTCTCTGAGCGTGCGGCCCCCTCGCCTGCCCATGTCAGGAAGGACCAAGAGTGACCCCCAGGACCACCCTGTTCGGGCTTAGGCCCTCAGATTTACAAGTTACGGGTGCTTAGGGGTCCCGACTGCACCTTAGCACCCGCCGTGAGGGGCCTGGCACCTCTCTGAAACCCTAAGAGTGAATGAGGCGCTTGCACGGACCCCTGTGAGCCTGGCAACTGGAAATCAAGGACGTCTGATGAGGCCTGTCACACCTGCCATGCGACCGAACTCCCACAGTGTGAGTGCTGAGAGACAGTCAAAGGCTGAGTTTATATAGCGCCTTTCAGACTGGCCGCCATCCCCAGATATTTTAAGGTACGCTTCAATCAGAACATCAGAAAGTGACTCAGTAATTGGGATCGACTCATGTGATTTGATATAGCGCCTTTCAGTGTGGCAGCGCCCTATCAGCACAGGCTCCCAACCCCCTTTCAGAAGGACCACCACCCCAAGGTTTTTTTACATACTGTAGAATAATTTCCTTATTTTTTAATCTGTGTTCTATCCAGCATTAAAAACTGAGTCCATAATTGTACCAGGATCTTGTGATCTTACAGGTTTAGAGTATGAATGGCTTTACCAGGAAGTCTTTAGCTTTCAGATAAAACTCAAATTATAACCTACAAGATGAAGATTGTTAGATGTAAATAAGATCTATTATATAGTGCCTTTCACATCTATCTATCTATCTATCTATCTATCTATCTATCTATCTATCTATCTATCTATCTATCTATCTATCTATCTATCATGTTGTGCCAACATTCCAACAGATGGTGCATCCCAATCATGAACACTGCTTTTGCAAATCCTATACCAAACAGTATGCGATAGGGACATATGTGTTGCATTTGTCAGTCCAACAGATGGTGCATCACAAACATTACACACTGTATTACAAATTCCATACCAAATGCATAAGAGACACAGATAATATTTTAGTCATTCCAACAGGTGAGAGATTCACCTGATTCATCACAAAGATTTAGTAGTAATGCATTTTATTACTTTAAATATATGTGATGTGCCATTTTTTGGAATACAAAAGCAACACGTTTTATTACTGTTGGGAGGTGCATTGCCATACCCATCACACGACAAACCACTTGGACTGGGACCCGAGTGCAGAGGGTGATACACTGTGAGTTTTTTTTTTTTTAAAGTGGTGGCTGGACTGTCAAGTGTTCCCTTTAAGTTGGTGGACCTGTCGCAGATTAACGTCTTACCCTGGACGAAGCACTTGCAGGTTAAGGGCCTTGCTCAAGGGCCCAACTTCTGGCGTTTACTTATGCGTTACAAAATACACTCCAACAGATGGTGCACTGGTGGCGTTAAAGCCGAGGTCTACATTGATTACTTAGATTTCAACCCACTTCGGCGGGAGTTACAGCTGGTAGTGTCCGGCGTCTGTCAGTGCCGGGTGTAACATAGCAGCATTAATATTTATAGATGTCAATGTCGCTCATGTCATTAGGCTTCAACAAGAATATCCTTTAAAACGTATTTACTTTGAGAGTCACATCAGGAATTTATTTAGCCTAAAATGAATTCTTCGCCGGGTGACCAGCAATTAGAACTTGAGAAAGAAGTTGAAAAACGAAGCGTGAAACGAGAAAAGGAAAGACGAGTCCGAATGTGAATGAGCAGAGACATCAAAAAGCACGAAGACAGAGCGAAGTACGGGCTAGCGACAGGTTACGACTGGACACCCCTATACTGTGTCCAAAAAAGTTTATGGAGAACGTTACACCAATCTGTAGCTCTTTAGCGTTTGCCGATCGCGTCTCCTCGGGTTCTTCGCCCGTATTGGTTTAGAATGAATGGTGCGATCTGCCGCCACGCCCAGCTAACGGACAAAGATGAGAGTTCACCAAAAGCATCGAACACGAAGAGATCTTGTATCAATACTGAAGACATTAAAAGCAATAGAAATGAAATATGCTATAACGTTTTCACTTGGCCCTTCCAATAACATGGACTCAATTTATTTCTGTTGTATGAGACGAGTCAATAAAAAGCGGCGATCCTCGTCCATTCTCTTCCTGTTCTCAGGACTGCGTGACAAGGTCTATGAAACCAGAATATCGCAGCTCACGTAGACCCCCCCAAAAAAGGTAGAGTGGGAGGAGCCTAAACAGACCTCATTCTGCCTCGCCTGAAATGACTGCCTAAACCAGCACGTTAGTTCCAAACCCCACTGCTCTGCTATATAGCACCTTTCTCGAGGAGCTCTATCACAAAATTCAAGGCAAAGCGAATAAATAAATAAATTAAATAAATGCAACACGAGGAAACAGGGAGATTACAAGGGAGATAAGTCAACGCTGCCATTTAACAGCACATCCGCTCGTCTAATCTCCCCGTCTGTCTCTTTTTGTATTAAAGATGTACCTTCAGGGAGGGAAAAAAACTGAAACCACCTGGCATGAAGTAATTCTGTCGTAGTGAGTCGAGTTATCACTCGGGAAAGAAGAACAAAAACAAAAAAAAAGAAAGAAAGAAAGATGTCTGCCGAGAAAAAGTGCTGCACTGAAGGAGGCGGCAAAGCAAAATAAAAAGCGGAATGGAGAGGAGAGGCGCGCCGAGGAGCTGTCCGCAGGTTTGTGGTGCTGAAACGCCGGGCTGCTGACTCGCGACTGAGAGCGCAATGGAGAGCAGACGGAAGAAACGACGAAGTCGTGAGATGAGAGCACTCAGACGTGGATCGAATGAAACGAGTCACCTACCGAGCGGTCAACAGAGAAACGAGGACCGAGATAATCGGAGTGCCCTGAATTCAGTGCTTGAAGTTGGCGGGTGCAGAGATTATTTTAAGAAAGGCAATCAGGGAATTTCATTTCTGGTCGGGATGTCTGGGATTAAACTTCATTTAATTTTCTTTCTTTTTTTTTTTCATTTTAGGGTTACAGGGACCCTGAAGCCTGACTGTACCACCGCAATGGGCTCAAGAGAGACACCAGCCCTTGGTGGGATGGATGGTTTTCCCAGGATATATCCAAGTCAGTCACTTCAGTCAACGAATGAAGAAGGACCACCTGGAGAAATTGCTAACGGATCCTCCCATCTCCACACACACATGCTCTTTTTACAAGTTTACCAGCAGATGCCCTCCATGAGTGGCACGGTGGCACAGTGGGTAGCGCTTCTGCCTCGCAGTTAGGAGACCCATCTGGGTTCACTTCCCGGATCCTCCCTTTATGGAGTTTGCATGTTCTCCCCGTGTCTGCATGGGTTTACTCCCACAGTCCAAAGACATGCAGGTTAGGTGGATTGGCAATCATAAATTGTGCTTAGTTTGTGCTTGGTGTGTGTGTGTGCGCCCTACGGTGGGCTGGCACCCTGCCTGGGATTTGTTTCCTGCCTTGTGCCCTGTGTTGGCTGGGATTGGCTCCAGCAGACCCCTGTGAGCCTGTGGTTAGGATATAGCAGGTTGGATAATGGATGGATGCCTTCCTTGATGCCAACCTCTCTTGGTCCCCTTTAATGACACACAAGAGGGACGCCAAGCTTATTCAATCCCCAGGTCTCAGGAGTGACCTCTAAATTCGTGCACTAAACAGACCCCCATAACAAAGGTGGCTGTGGTCCACATGGAGCTGTCTCGTATTGCTAAACAATTTTTGAATTATTTTTTAAATATTTTACTCTTCTCATTTTGCTCTCTTGTAAGGTAGTTTGTGAGACTCCAGGACTGTGTGAGCAGCAGTTGTCCACCATATAAACAGGCACATCACGGCACCTGCAGAAATTCTGAGATGACTCTGCACTTATGGGGTCTATGAATGAGGGGGATAAGACAAAGGAGAAACATCTAAAGGGCTGTCTGCAACTAAACTCCGGCAAAACAAGGGAACTGCTTATGGACTTTAATCACACCAAAGAGCCTCAATGTGTGATCACTGCTTAGGGAGTCAATGTAGAGGTGGTCCGTTTCTACAAGTACTTGGGGTCCACTTTAATGACAGCTTGGACTGGTCTCAGAGCACAGAGGAACTGCAGAAGAAAGCGCAGAAAAGCCTCTTCTTCCTTAGGAGACTGAGCTCCTTTAATGTCAGATGTGACATCCTTCACATCCTCTACTGCTCTGTGATGGCCAGTGTGGTGAGAGGACCACCGAATCGACAAGCTAATTAAAGAGCAGACTCGCTTATAAAGATGGACATGCTAGTGGAATGAGACAAAACTGAGGGCCATTATGAACAATGGTGCATGTCCTCTCTGTGACGCACCAACACTGAGGACCAATACATCAAGAACTGCATAGCGCCTCACTGGGACTGCACTGTGTTTTAGCCAGGGCCACCCTGGGTGGGATTCAGATGTCTCTTTTGTGTTCATTTCTTATGTTAACATTGCTGTTCATTTAGTGTTTTTATGTTAGTGCGTCCTCTTTTACGTACCATGTGTTTCGTGGGTGGTCCCCCAAGAGGTGGCACCAACTTTCCATAACCACAAGGCCCATTAAAGCCTGTGGAACTCTGTTCATTAAATGCTCTTGAATTTGGTGGGTTTTCTTGGATTTCCGTTTGCTTGGTGGATGTCTGGATTGTTGTGACCCGTGTGCTCCATTTTATTTTTGACCATGTTTTGTAACACATGTTGGGACAAATCCTTTTGTTTTTTCAGGCAACTCCTTGCGACATATGTGCTCTTTGGAGCAGCACTGTTCTTAGAGCGCCTTATTGGGAAAATAAATCTTTTTATTTATGAAGCTTCAACATCTGCTCTCCTGTTACTAGCCAGGGTTTGATGGTTTTCCTCCCTCTAGTGGCCATTGTGAGTATTGTTGTGCCAAGACCCTCACTCTTCAGTTCATGGCGGGCTGTGACTGCCAAGTCAGACGTTTTTTTTTTCTTTTTACTCATTCTGGTGGATATTTATGTTTATAAAAATGGATTTGTGAATGTGTGTGCGTATGTATGTGTGCATTGAGCGTGCATGAAAGCCCAGTCTATTTACAAGTTTATTATATAGTGCCTTTCATATCTATCTGTGGATGTGGACCCCCATGTTCTTGCAGCAGTGCACCATCTCCACCATGAGCAGTGCTCAGACCTGGGGGCTCATTGGTGTGGTGAAGGTCGGTAAGCAGATCTGCAGATGTTAAGTGGCAGACAAAGTTCTCTTTCTTTTCTGACTTTGCTCCATCTCTTGATTCCATTTCTTCAAATAACTGCGGACGTGTTGTTCAGTCTGAACAGTAAGTTCTATGAGATGAGGTCACCATCCTGATGATAAGACTAAATAACACAAGTTCTGAATAATGATCAAGAATGATAACACAATAATATCAGATAGATAGATAAATAGAGTGAAAGGCACTATATAACAGATAGATATGAAAGGCACTATATAATAGATAGATAGATAGATAGATAGATAGATGTGAAAGGCACTATATAATAGATAGATAGATAGATAGATAGATAGATAGATAGATAGATAGATAGATAGATAGATAGATAGATAGATAGATAGATAGATACTTTATTAATCCCAAGGGGAAATTCCCATACTCCAGCAGCAGCATACTGATAAAAACAATATTAAATTAAAGAGTGATAACAATGCAGGTATAACAGACAATAACTTTGTGTAATGTTAACGTTTACCCCCCCGGGTGGAATTGAAGAGTCGCATAGTGTGGGGTTGTAGCAGTGCTACTATGAATTAGAACTGCATTTCCCAGCAGTCCCTGCAGGGGTTGTTGGGGTCAAAGGTGGTCAGAGGGGTTTAAAAGGAGGAACAAGTGTTTCTTGTTGTATTGTGTGTGTCGTTCGCCCGTCGGACCGCCTCCTGTTAATTACGTCATATTTCATCGCAGTGTCCTGTATTGTATTTGTTGTTGGGGTCTCGATCGTCGTCTGTCTACCTGTGTGCTGAGGACTGATTGTGGATTCACGGCTTTCCCGTCGTTGTAGGAGCGCTACTGAACCATCCATCCGTCTTCCCCTTTACAGTGTATACTGGTAGGACTGGTTTTTCCTTCCCTTTCAGCGTGTAGATCTCTGGACTTACTCTCGTCATCTCTCATTATATCCAGTGTTGTATTCCATGGACTTTGCTGCGTGGTGTTTGTGTTTATGTGTTTAATGTAATATCTCCGTAGGGGTACAGGGGTGTTATTATTGTTTTCATTTATATTATTTAATTTCACTATATTCTTAATTGTCCTTATTTCCCAGCATGCTTTATTTTGTCTCCGTTTGTGAGTGTGTGCGGGCGGGCCAAGGCTGGGGGCATCCCTGGGATCCTCTATAAAATAAATAAAATTAGCGTCAGCTTGACGGTGTGAATGTTAGCGGCACCGGACCACTACAGGGTCTCCTCAGTCTGTCGCTGAAGCTGCTCCTCTGTCTGGAGATGATCCTGTTCAGTGGATTCTCCATGACTGTCAGGAGTCTGCTCAGCGCCCGTCACTCTGCCACGGATGTCAAACTGTCCAGCTCTGTGCCTACAATAGAGCCTGCCTTCCTCACCAGTTTGCCCAGGTGTGAGGCGTCCCTCTTCTTCATGCTGCCTCCCCAGCACACCACATGCTATCTGGTGCTTTCAGCATGACCCCGAGACACATAGGTGGTCTTCCTGTCATCTCCACTCACTTTGTGGTCTCAGCTCAGAAGGTCCCCACCCCGGTCTGCTCAGGTCACTCGAGGTCATTTTATCTCAAATGACTTGGCAGGCTTTTGTGTGAAGAAGCCAGGAGGCGGAGCTTCACCGTGACCATAAGATTGACAGGTGGGGTGGGGGGGGGTTTACCAGTTTTTCTCTTTTTATGCCAGTCTTCTCTTCCATTGTAGCCAGCACCCTGAGGGCACCTCCAGCTCTGGATATTGTTGACGTTTGTTACTCAGTCATGGCTTCCCTTTATGACCAGTTGCCCCCCCGCCAGGCTAAGTAAACTATAGTGGGTGGCAGTGGCCTGTTACAACAATCACTTTGGCTACGTAAGGGAAATGCAGTTTGACCACAAGGCACTGTGGCACCCTGGTACAAGCTGATGTAAAGTTTAACAACAAGAAAACAGCAGGAAAAAAAAAAGGTGGGTGTCAGGCTGAGTGGGCTTCATCCAGACCTCGCTGACAGGAATGAGAGCGGCTGCCCTCCTGACTGCCGTGGATTTAATGAGACGCCTGGCATTGCCAGCGCGCCCAGCCTGATTTAATTAGCGCTCACAACTGACCTTTTTTCCCTTCGGGCCTGTCGTTTCTCTGGCGTGGGAGACAGCTGATTCCTTCTGACAGTCTCCATCTCCCCCAAGGCCAGGGCGGGGTGAGGACTGGCGGACGGGGCGGACCACCACCCGGGCAGCCAGCAGCAAGAGCGAGCAGGACAGGTCTGAGCTGGCCTCCTCACTTTCACCTCATGCAGGACACGTCTTCCCTGACGCTTCTCGTTCTCCTCACACGCCATTGAGATGGAAGTCACTTCGGTTTAGGTTGGCTGTCACCTGCTCTCCAGGAGCCTGCGGCGTGTGACGTATTCTGCCCTTTTCTCAGGTGCTCCAGAGCCTGAAACCCCGCAAAGTGGATTGTGCATGATCTTTATGAGCCAGCAGCGGGGTCTCACCTTTCTGTGCGGTACTCGTAGATGGTGGGCTCTGAGGGATTGCAGAATGAGAGAGAGAGAGATGGGGCAGCAAAGTGGATCAGCACTATGAGGGTACACGGTGAGACCCTCAGGGGGGCCTGAGGAAACCTGGGTGTCAGCTCTTCTTCTGTGTGCATCCCCGACTCCAGCGATTTACCATGAACAAAGGTGGATGTACAACCCTTAAAAGGACTTCCAGTCACTAAAGAAAAACTGGAGGCAACCAAAATCTGAAATGTCTCATTCATACGAGTATTCAGACCCTTAACTCAATACTTTGTAGAAGCCCCTCTGACAGCAATTCCACCTTCGAGTCTTTGTGGGTACATCTCTGCAAGCTTGGCACACCTGGATTTGGGCAGTTTGCCCCCTTCTTCCCGGTAAACCCTCTCAAGCTCCATTGAATTGGATGGGAAGTGTCTGTGAACTGCCATCTTCAGGTCTCTCCAAGGTGTCCCAAGGAGTTTAGGTCGGTGCCGCTCAAGGAAATTCACAGACGTTGGTTGTCTTGGCTGTACGGTAGCCCCAGTCCGAGGTGGCGTGCACTCCGGAGCAGGTTATCTTCAAGGACTTCTCTGTTTTCATGCCTGCATTTGTCCTGCTTCCCATTCTGACCAGCCTCCCTGTCCCCATCACGTGATGCTGCCACCACCGTGCTTCACCATATGGTATTAGGCAGGTGATGAGCACTTCTAGGTCTTCACCACACATTTTGCCTGAAGTACTTGTCTCATCAGACCAGGGGATCTTCTTCCTCCTGCCCTATTTGTCCTTTAAATTGTCACATGCCTTTTACTCAGCTGTGGCTTCCACCATAAACTCTTGCTGTCCTTCCAACAGGTTCTGCTATCTCAGCAGAGGACTTTTGATGCTCTGTTACAATGGCCATTTGGTTACTGGTCACCTCCCTGACCAAGCCTGTTCTTGCCCGCTTACTTAATTTGACAGGATGGCCAACCCTTGGAAGAGCCCTGGTGGCTCCAAACTTCTTTCATGTCACAATTCTTGTGGCCGCTGTGCTCCTGGGAACACACTAAGCTTTAAAAATGGGTTGATCTCCTTGCCCTGATCCGTGCCTCACCGCCTTGATAGCGGATGTCTACTGTATATTCATTGGACTTCATGGCTGAGTTTTTTTTATCCTGACATGTACTGTGAATCGTTGGACCTTCTATACTCAGGTACACGTGTGACGTCCAATCAATTCATTAGACCACATGGACTCCAGTCAAGTTCTCCACACATCCCAAGGATAATTAAAGCCAACAGGTGACACCTGAGCACAGTTTGGAGAGCCCACAGAAAATACCGAAGACCTGGAAATGCAGAGCTAAAAATGAACGGATCTTTCAGTTCGCGCCCTTTATTCCTTTTATTTTTATTGTAAGGCAGGAGATAAATTTAAGGCTACGCGGCGCATGCGCTTGAGGACGCTGATGCTACGCAAACACGTGTCCATCATCATGATGGGCTCCATTAACTGCGTTTAAAATACACCAGTCCATCCAGTGTGCGTCACAGCGCGTTCATCTGCGCAGACAGAAGAGCGCCGCGTCTTCGCTGGGGGGACCAGAGGGTCCCCAAGTGAGGTCGATAGCGCAACTTGTCAGTGGAGCTTTGGTCGATTTCTGTCCTTCCTGTCCTGGAGTCCCCACCCTCAAGGACCCAGCGATCAGCCACAGACTGGACTGCTTGAGTCGGGGAACGGGATGGGAAATCTGATGAGAAACAGGCAGACGGAACCAACGGGAAAGTGCGCTGTAATGGGAACGAGAAGTCGGACGCTTCGAACTCTAAAGCGTGGTTAGGGGACGGTACTGGCGGGACAGCACTGGGCCTGGAACAGCACGAACGAATCTTATAAGGTCACCGGACAGGGGCGGAGAGCAGAAAGAGGACCTGCAGGGGGCGGCAAAGATGGAAAGCAGCGAACTCTCTAAAAAATAAGAGTCCCCTAATGGCGCGTGTGCTTCTTCATGGAATCATTGCTTGACAAACAACCATTTCAGTCTGGTTCGGACGTTCTGCATATGAAATCGGGTCATTGCGTTTTGAAAAACGAAATCTTTAATGTTTAGGCGATGTTTTAGGCAGGTTACCAACAGATCAAGAAAAACTGAGCTGAGCCGAAAGAGCGTATGCTATCATCTGTTCATGGCTAAATAGATAAACGGCTTTTTCTGAAACCTTCATATGGACGGATCTGCTGAGAACCAAAAACGGTTCACCATGGGCATCACTGTGAAGACCCGCTCTGGTGCCATCAGAGTGCGGTGACATAGAAATCCTTAGTTATTGAATTTGAGTATTTTCTAAGGTTTTTACTTCACTACACATCCTATCTTTCTATCTATCTGTCTATCATATTGCGCCTCTCACATCTATCTACAGTATTATATAGTGCCTTTTACATATCTATGTATCTATTTATCTATCTATCATATAGCGCCTCTCACATCTATCTGTTATATAATGCCTTTCATATCTACTTTGTATCTATCTGCAGTATTATATAGTGCCTTTCATACATCTGTCTATTTGGCATACCCTATACACTTATCATTGTTTAGTGCTTAATAACGCCAAGTACTGTTTGTATGAGTTGGGCTGGACTGTCTGTGCCCTCCGATGCCAGCTGCTTTGCAAGGCTTCTGTTGATGACTGACTGCCTCACCCAGTTTATTGACGTTTGTTGAGGTGTAATTTTATTTGCTTTACTGTTTTGTGACGCAACCAAGAAAGAAAGAAAGAATTTCAGTTCTATATGAAACAGAACTAGTAGCATTTTCTAATCTACTTAATTGTTGAATTTTACAATCTTAACTGCGCATGGTTCTTACTAAACACAGCACACAAATCATTAACCCGTTTCATCCAGTTCAGGGTGGCCAGAGACTGCAGCGCATCTCAGCAGCATCGCGCATAAGGCAGGACTCAGCCCGACACTCGCACGCCCACCGAGCGACTTTTAATAAAGTGTTTGACATTTGGAGCCTCCCTTTCGCGGTGTCTTTGCGTCAAGTTCCCTTTTATTTTTGGCTTCGTTTTCTTTTCTTTTCTTTTCTTTTCTTTTCTCAGAACAAGAAGGATTTGAGTCCAAACGCGCCGCTCTTTCTGCATGGCGGGTAGTATGGAGATAGCGGCTCGGATTAGTTACGTGCTGGGTGGAAAATCAGGCGAGCGCTGCGGCTTACAAGCGCTCTGCCGCGGCTCACTCACTTCCCTTGTCACGAAATGGAGACCACCATGCCGAGTTCCAGCCATTCATTCACTCAAAAGCAACAAAGTCGAGAGATCTGAGCCTGGCGTTTACTGTCCGGTAGGTCACACTGAACCGGGACCGCACTCGCCGAGAGTTACTTGACCGGTGCCATGTCCTGCAAGACTTCAACATAAGACATCAAAAGCTGAAAGAAAATCACTGCCGCCCTCGCCTTCAAACAGAAATGTCCTGAGCGCCATCAAAGTGCCCGCTGACCAGAAGGCCCTCCTCACAGTCACGTTCAGCAGTCAGCCGCTCAGTTCAGAAGAGGCTTAGGACCCCCGGGACCCTGGACTGGATTAAAGGGCGGAAGAAGGCGACCTTCTGTTCAGTTACTGTAGGAGTAAATCTACTGGATTCTGATTTTATGCTGTATGTTTTTCTCATATTGATAGAGGATTTATAATGGATCTATTATTAGTAATTATAATATTGGATATTAGATTGTAATTTTTTTGGCCAAATTCCCATACTATTGGTAATATAAACAAAGTCCTGCCCGTTTGCAGCTGCGAGCGATTCTGCCACAAACTGGTCTGATGTGACCAAACGTGTAAATCACCAGTGGCGCAGATTAACACCGGACATCTAAGGCTACATCCTCCCTATTTACGCTTTCAATTGAAAACGGCGTGTTTAAACTGAAACCATCTCCATCCACATCATTTACAAAACTTATCTCCATTCACACTAAAATAACTGAACACTCACGTGACCTACATGGTCGCTGGCACTGAGCATGCGCACATTAGCAGGAAAAATATCGTTAATTGCAAAAGTTTAAGTGTGGACAAAGCATAATGCAGTCACTCGACTAATCCGACCTGCCATTTAGGTGTAAAAATCTAGTTATCCTTCTAACTTCTAAGGCTATACGTCCACATACTACTGCTATTACATTTTTATTTTTAAAGGAAAAACAATTTCTGTCCACACTAGCGTTCTCACATTGTTTCTGAAAGCCTCTCAGTCCCCATTAAAACGACCGAAAATGCTTATGTCGTAGATGTTCACTGCATGCGCCCATTGCAGGAAAAATCTTTGAAGGGATGTTCATGGTATATTAGCCACAGGATTCATTCCAAAATTGTAACAACCAATGGATTATTTGCCTTTTCTGCATGTATGCAGCATTCATTCTGACCAAAACACAGATGTACCTGTTGTGTCATATTTATGTTAACATTTCTTTTTATTATATTCATTGTTCTTAGTTTTTTTTTTTTTACATTCCATGTGCTTCGGTTCCCCAAGTGGCTTTGCCCACAAGGCTCTGCTCTCAGCTCTATAAAGACAAAGGGGGTCCCACAGCCCCCTGTGGTTCATTGTGCTCTGGAGATGGCGAGCTCTTGGGGTCTTTTGCTGTGCTTTGTGTGCCTTTCTGGATTTTTGACCTCCTTCTGTGTTCTTTGACTCCATCATTGGATTTTTGACTTTTTTTTTTGCCATTGGATCATCTTTGTCATAGGCAAACTTTTTTTTTTTGTTACAGAGCATCTTGAAAAAATAAATGTTTTATTTTATAAGAACTTGTGTTTGCACTTATATCTAGTTGGGTCTGATGGTAAAACCCCCTCTAGTGGACAGCTTTGGGACTCCAAGTCGTAACATAACAAGGGCCGTGGCCAGCGTCTCCTCTGTGTCTGCTATGGTGGAATAGGATGTGCGTGTCCGTCAAGTGTGACCAATCAGGGGATAAGATGTTGTAATGCACAGGATCCAATCAGGGAAGGGCTAAGCACAAACATCTCAGGGCGCAATTACAGCATCTTTAAAACTCTCCGTTTTCACAGTTTTTCTTTTTTCTCCGTTCTCCATTTAACATGAGATTTAAACAGTTTCTTGGTCACCTCCACAAAGTGCATGGGGTAAGTAACATAGAAAAAAAATATCCTTTTTGGTTGGAATGTTCCTTTGAGGTTTCCTCCGGGTACTCCGGTTTCCTCCAACAGTCCAAAGTCATGTTGGTTAGGTGCATAGGCTATTCTAAATTGTCCCTAGTATGTGGTGCGTGTGTGTGCCCTGTGGTGGGCTGGCGCCCTGCCCGGGGTTTGTTTCCTGCCTTGCTCCCTGTGTTGGCTGGGTTTGGCTCCAGCAGACCCCGTGACCCTGTAGTTAGGATATAGCGGATTGGATAATGGATGGATGTTCCTTTGAATGGCCCAAAAATCCCTAAAAGAGAAAGGATGGTCGTAAACTCTGTTTGTATGAAAAAGTGCAAACAAAAAATCTTTGTGATCAGAAGACTTGCTTTACAAAAATAAAAAATACAAAAAGTGTTCAAATAAGCAAAAAGAGGTTGAATGCGCAGTTAAAAAAATGTAAGAACACAAAGCTGGAACAATTATAAAAAAACGAAGTCCAACAAGAAAACAGTACTCACAAGTATCCCGGCTCCAGAAACGTCTCTGCAGGCTTACATAGCCAAAGGGTGTTGTGGACTTGGAGTCCAAACCATTGAAGAGTTCCAAAGCACTTCCTTTAATACCCACTAGAGGGGGATGTCCCCTCAAACCCCGGCTAGTAACAAGGGCAGGCACTGAATCTTTATAAAATAAAAGATGTATTCTTCACAGAAATAACAATAAGGTATTGTGGACCACAAAGGCAAAATGGACTTGGTTGAAACACAAAAGCAGGCCAAATTAAACAAGTCCCAAAACAGATTCCAAGGGCAAGTTCAAAAAACAAAACAGGAATAAAAGAGATCCAGTAATTAACAGCATTCATAATAACACGAGTTCACTCAGCAGCCCGAGACACGACTAAAATGGACTGTCAGGAACTGTAGGAGGCCCTCTGGATTAACAGGGCGGAGGGCAATAATGAGTAGGTGGTACCACCCACAAAAACACTTGGCACATAACACAGGCAGCTTACAAACATAAACAAAATCCAAAACAAAGAATGAAGCAGATAATCAACATATTTCAAAGAATTAAAAAATGAATGAAAAAGACATAAAAAACGAATTTGAACTCCAGAGAAGGAACCCTGGCAGAGACGTCGCAGAGGGCGGACTCAGTAGTAGTGACATCAGGGTGGCCCTGCCTCCTGGGGGTCAGCACCCAGAAAGATTAAAGGGCCCGAGCACAATTCCACACTTTTAAATGATACCATGAGCTATAACATAAAGACGTGAAAATTAACGAAAACAATAAAAAAGATCAAACAAACGGATACGTTGTAGGAGCGCTACTTAAACTGCCTACAACTCCCATCTGCCCCAGCTGTATGACGCCATTGGGCAGATTCAGTGGGCTCAGCGGTTGTTGGGAAGAAGTATAATTAAGCGGCCTTTTCGGCCGCTCATCGGTGTGCGTTTTTTTCTTTCTTTCTACGAGTCACACACACACTGTTAGATCACAGTTTCATTCCGGACTGATGTACTGGTCCTGTGCGTGCTTGTTCGTGCGATTCGTCCGGCGGGCAGATCTTCACGCAACACATATAAGCATTAGGACCAAACTTTCATAACATTCAGGTAAACGACCATCCATTATCCAACCCGCTATATTCTAACTACAGGGTCACGGGGGTCTGCTGTAGCCAATCCCACCAATCCCAGCCAACACAGGGCTAAAGGCAGGAAACAAACCCCGGGTAGGGCGCCAGACCACCTCAAGGCACACACACGCACACACTGGGGACAAATTAGAATCGCCAATGCACCTAACCTGCATGTCTTTAGGAGGAAACCGGAGTACCCAGAGGAAACCCAACTCTCCTAACTGCAAGGCAGCAACGCTACCCACTGCGCCACCTGGCCGCCCCTCAGATAAACGTCCACATTTCAATTCATGTTCTCCATCATTCGCACCTGCTGGATTGGACCCTGTTGGTTCGTAAGTGTGGATTGTTTTTCGCCTCATGCGTAGTGCTTTGTTCGTGTCTTTTGTGTACTGTTCGTAAATTATTATTGCCTTTATTGGAACAACGTACGCGTTGTTTTTTTCTCATTACTATTTGCGTAATTTATACATTATTATCATTTTTAAAACCATTATTATGTATGGAGTCATTGAGCCGCTTTATCCTTGTCTCTCTATGTGTGTGAAGGTGTGTGTGTCGGGTCCAAGGCTGGCTGTGTTACTGCATGGGATCCCACGTCTCCGGAAGGCGTGAATCTTGCCATCCTCGCTACCGGTACAACGTAAATCTGTCCCAAAGAGTGTGGACGGTTGCATCTTGGTTTGTAATAGAGTACGTGTCGTTGAAAATGACACATTTTCATTTTAGTTTTCTCCCTCGTTCAAACTGCCTACTCTTCATTATTTCTTTCAGACTTACTGCATTCACTGTTTCTAACTGGATTGGCTCCTAATTAAGCAAAAACCTGCAGTTACTATGACCCCCAGGACCGACTTTGCAGACCCCTGTGCTCTTCTAAAGTGTTGTTTTCATCCAGCATGGAGACGTTAGACAAGCGGTGACCAAATGAGCAGAAAAGCAGCCGCTGCCAGAGCTCATGAGATCAGCGGGGGCTGCGAAGATGAAGCCATCGGTCTGACATCAGGGTGACAGCATCATTTACGGGATGTGAGAGCGAAGTCATCGGGGCTGGGGAGCACTGAAGGGTGCTATAAAAGGAATTCCTATTTGGTTTGAAGGAAGCTGATTTTTGTTCCCGTCTACATACATTTTCGTTTGAAAAACACGCCTATGGAGATAACAGAGATTGAACGTGTAGCTAAAATGAATTGTCCGACCCTGTGGTGATATAAGCAAAAATAAATAGATAACCCTAGTGGTCCGCGCCCGCTGTCTGTAAACGTAGACTCGGACCTTCAGCCCCTCGCCCGCTCCCCTGTAGTTATATGGAATTGTAAGCAGGGCAACGGCTCGTCTGATGGCCATAAGAGAGAAAATGTGAGTGTGTGTGTGTGTGTGAGAGAGAGAGAGAGAGCAACACAGCACATTCGTATCCAGGGGTTACCAATCAATCACACAAAGCCCTTAACGAAAGGAAGAAGTCATCGGCAGGCCGAGCGCCTCCGATAGCCGCCTGCATGTTAAACGCCGCCGAGACTCCAAATTAACAACATCCTTCAAACAGAGCCAAGGAGCGAAACACGGGCAGGGAAGAATGTGCCAGGCCTCGGCAGTTGACAAAGGCGCTTTAGAGGTCCTCTCTTCAGGTCACTCCGCTTGATGGAGGCTTTTAGGGGCTAATTAGTGGACTCTGAATTGGCACTAGCGCCCCCTAGAGACCGAAACAGATGTCACGGTGCTGAAGAGGAGCTCTGACTAATGGAGGTGCAGTCTGTTCATCTGACCATCGGGAAAGAAGCTGGCACAGAGCTGAAATGAAAAGGCATAGATAGATCTATCTATCTACTGCATAGCGCCGTTCATATCTGACTATTATATAGCGCCTTTTCTATCACATAGTACCTTTCATGTTTAATATGTCCATCTGTTATATAGTGCCTTTCATAGTTATTATATTGTCTTTTGATTGCTAGCTACCTATCCATCTGTGCCTTTCAAATCTAATTATTATATAGCGCCTTTTATGTCTATCTATCTTATACAGAATGTTGCATTTCTCTATCCATCACAGTGCCTTTCATTTCCAACTATCTACTGTATTATATAATGCCTTCATGTACATCTATTAGTTATTGCCCTATCTATCTATCATGTACAATAGTGCCTTTCACACCCACCCATCTACTTACCTTGCCCTCCTAGCACCTGACTGATGGCCTGGACTCCCAGACTGGTTTTATTACAAAGATGGGGCTTAACGCCTGGTGGAGCCTGTTTTGTCCAGGGCTCAGTGATGCCATTTGTGTTTCCTTTCTTTTCTGCAGAGCCTTGCTGTTTACTCCCCACATACAGGTTCGCATGAATTGATGCCTAGTAGGTGCGGCTGGCATTGCCAGTCAGTATTTGGGGTACACACCAAAGATGTCGGTGAATACGAACAATTAGGGCAAGTCCATGTGGATAAATGAAAGCTCAAAGAAATTGAAAAGGCGTGTAATGTAAACGCGGTGTCTCAAGTCGACTTGTTGCTTGTGCACTTCTGGGTGTGTGTGTGTGTGTTTGTGTTTTTTTTTAACTCTTGTTAGTGTGCGTGTGTATGCGCAAGTGTAACGGGTCGGGGTGTGGGACGCGGGTCACACTGCCTGATTTCTGCTTTGTTTAAACCTTCTTCATCGTCTCTCTTATTATGCAACTGTTGCTATGTGAACAAACCTTTTTTTCAAGAGTTGCTATGACAACTGAAAAGGCACATTGGTAAATACAGGAAAAGTCAGAAAGTTGTGTTGTGCCCGGCTCGTGCCATCTTGCGCTGGCACACACGTTGTAACTGAACGAGCTCGGGCTGACAGTGGAGATCAGCGCCCTGCTGCGGCAGGCGGCACGAGAAGACATCGAAAGGTGCTGAGCAAAACCGCGCGGGTCATCAGCCCTGCAAAATCGTGGGCTTAAAAGAAAGGAAGACGGGCTGAAAAGGACCACGAGAGCGTGCACGCGAACTTTTAGCGTAGCGGGCCGGAGACGCGCTCCCGAAACCTTGCAAATCACTTTATTGCTTTGAATTAAGAAAGTCTTAAAGACTTTAAATGTTTGAGATACGTCGAGACAGATGCTGCGTCACGGCTCCAGGGACCTGGGATCAAATCTCAGGTCACTTCACCTGCCGATTGTCCCAAGTCATCTATTCCGCTTCAGAGGATGGAGGAAGACTTTTTTCACTGTTTATGTTAAAGTTATAGACTTTAAGGCTAAGATGGCATAGCTCTTAGTAGAGCGGACTCCAAGGTTTAGAGATCTGAGATCAGTTCCTCAGCTCACATTCCAAATATTGTAGGCTGAGTGATTCCTCTAATTTGGTGTACACGTATGTACGTAAGTATTCCGATAACACATTTATATATGTGTTTGTGTATATTTGTGTGGGCAGACTGAAAGAGAGACGGCAAGAACAGTTGTGCTACCAGCCGGGCTGGCCCGTTTACTCGTTGGCGTTTGCTAAAGAAAAAAAAAAACTAAACAAAAAAAAACGTCTTGGCGCTTCGGCGCTCTCGAGGAGAATCGAATTCACGGCCAAATCGGCAGCTTCGACAAAATACATAATACAGAGCGTTAAAAAAAAAAAAACTCCGTCTTGTTGGCCCAAATGTCGGCTCGTTTTTTAGAAGATTCCAGAGCGGAAGGGGCGGGGCCATAACGGGGTCTGAAGGCGGGCGTTATGCTGCGTTCCATTTGAAGTGGGGAGTCAGAATTGTCAACTGGATCGCCCCGTTAAGTCTGATTTCCAATTCAGAACCGGTCAGTCAAGTCCGCGTTTTTTCCGACTTCAGGTCATGCTGTCAGTCCACAGTGGTGACCTACACGACAACCTTTAGTGAAAGCTGTAGTGTTCTACCGTTTATTAGCACTTCTGTCTGTTGTGTCTCATTAAATCAGTGGCGCACACAGTACTGTCCGGTTTCTATCTGAGGATATGCCACCACAGGGTTTGGATATGCAAAATTCCGCATAAGGTGGTGTTATCAGCTACTATTTATTCCGATGGCGCAAACACAACAAAGGTTTTCCTGGAGCTGGCCACACTGGTTTTCAGAATGTCTTAATGACACGTGGTCAACTTGAGTGTGACATCATTATCAGCGGCGACGTCCAAGGTAAATTGAACACCCCATTTGGCCTCATCCTAGGGCTGCCTGTCAGAACAACCTGCGACCTCTCTTGTGGTGGGGTGGTATTGTTTACCTTCACATAGCCAGGAAGCTGACCCGCAGGCACACATGTGATAATGTGTATATATACAGTCGACCCTCGATATACGACCGGCCTGACATGCGAACAACTTGGTTTACGACCTAAATTTTTGTTTTGAATTACGACCAACGTCTTGCGTTACGACCCGAATGCGGTCACGTGTATCTGCTTGTGTGATTGTAAACAAACAGCCGAGAGCGTTTGTAAGCGTCAGTCGGAGCCCAGATATGTGTGTTTGTGGACTAATTTCGGTCAGTTCAGTGATTTATATAATTTAATTTCGATAATTGCTAAGGAAGGAAGAGAAGGTAACGAAGGTAAAGAAAGCGATCACAATCGAAACGAAGAAGGAAATTGTGCGGAAATAAGAGAGCTATGGGAGGTTCAAAACACATTATGGGTATTTCAATTATTTCTTATGGGAAAAATAGTCTTGACTTACAACCAACTTGAGTTACAACGAGCCCTTGCAAACGAATGGAGTTCATAAGTCAAGGGTCCACTGTAGTACAGTCATGGGTGGACTACACTTCCGGCTGGGGTGGCCCCTCATTCCTTTACTTGGCCAGGAGGCCAGTGTAATGGATGGCTAGGAAGAGAGGCCAGACATTATTTGCCCCACCCAGGAAGCTGGCATGCCGTCATTGTGGCAGATGGTAGACTGAGACTGGCATCTCTGCAGCAATGGATGTAAATTCCTTTCCCAGTCTGGAAGCTGGAAGAAATGAGGGACAGTGAGACACTGCCTCCCACATGCAAGTACTCCCCCTGGTGGCAACATATGTCTTGGTGAACTCCCATTTGGAAGCCTACAGGGCAGCATGGGAATTGTGATTCCATTGGGATGCCCTGTTGGGTTCCAGTTGGAGCAGTTGGAAGGTGGATCCCTTGTTCCAAGAAAAGTATGAATTTTGTGAGATTTTCAACAGTTTCCAGTGTGCGGACCCTTGAATTGTGTTTGGTCAGGTTAGGATCATTACTTTAAACTCTGACTCCCTACATCAACATACAGCAACCTTTGAATACATTTTAAGCAGATGAGGGTGCTCCTGCTATCCCAAATCCCAGAATAAGCATCTGGGAAGCAAACCTCAAAAGAGAGGGGTGTTTTTGTGCATAATGTAAAGGGAATAAAAATAAAGAGAATCAAAGTAACAACATAAAATGGACCCAACAAAGCAATGGTTTCCTCAATGGTCCTAGATAATGCAGGGTTTGTAGCCCTCTGTGTGGAAGGATACCTGACTCACTTGCCAACCTATTAGCAGCAGTAAGCCTTCTTCTCTCTTTTTATACCCTCTGGCTTCTCCTTTGCATCTCTGTCAATCTCTCTGCCCACCTGCTCAATGTCCAGAAGAATCTTTTGAGTCCATATTGTATCAATTTCCAGGTAGCACACTGAGATAACATCCAGGATCGAGACCACTCTCTGAAATCCTAGGGGCAAGCGATTAGAGCTCCACCTAGTTGCAGTAGGTGTCACTGCAGTCCTGAGCTTCTGGTCTTTTTTTAAAAGGAACAACCCCCCCAAATATCAAATATGTACAGCACATAATGTATGGGCCTGTATTCCAGTGTCTCCAATGAAGCTCTGGAGGCTGTGAAGATTGTCACCAATGAATGTGGTGCCCACACCAAATGATTTATGCAAGGCCACCTTTGGGGAAGGCACCTGGTCCGGATAGAATCCCACCTAATCTCTTCAAATGTCCCAAAGCTACTCTGCTGGAAGATGGAACTGTACCTCAGGACATGCAAGACTGCAATGTTGTCACCCTGTACAAGAACAAAGGGGACACGAGTGACTGTAACAGCTACAGAGGAATCTCTCTGCTGAGCAGTTTGGTCGTTTTTTTTTATCTGGTTAGTCCTGGATAAACTCCAGAAACTTGCAGAAAGAGTCTATCCAGTGTCTCCATGTGGCTTTTGTTCCAAGGGCTCCACGACTGACCCAACCACAGCCACCTATCTGAGGAGTTCTGTCACTCCTTGTTAACTTCTGCCCGCCTTTAAAACCTAGTCTGAAAGTCATGTGACCAGAATGGCCATGGACTTCTCCGGCTTCCATGGATGTCCAGTTCACAGAGGTGGTGGGACACACAGAGTTCCTAAATCCCTAAAAGTGAGCAACCCTGAGCTGCCATCAAGTGTTGGGTACAAAGCAAACATCCTTTGAATTATCCATCCATCCATCCATCCATCCATCCATCCATCCATTGTCTAACCCGCTGAATCCGAATACAGGGTCACGGGGGTCTGCTGGAGCCAATCCCAGCCAACACAGGGCAACAGGCAGGAACCAATCCTGGGCAGGGTGCCAACCCACCGCAGCCTTTTAATTATTCAGCAGTTTAATTAAGTAAATCACCAGTTTAGTGTCACACATGCATGATTAGGGATCTTTCAAGAGGTCCAGATAAGCCAGGCAATACCTCTGCCGATGAAAAGGGGGCGCTGCTGCTACCTCTACAATGTGGGCCCATCACCTGGAGATGACGCTTAGCCTCGCCCCTTCCAGGACCATGACAATATAAAGGGGGGCGTCCAGAATTGGAGGGCATCTTTAGAAAGACCGGAGAGCCACAGTAGAACTTTCCACTAGAAAGTTATTGTAATGAAGTGTGAGCAGCGCAGGATGTCCTGATTTGTTTTTGTACTTCCCAGTTTTGTTTAACTGTTTTTTGTTTTTTTTTTTCTTTTTCATTAAAATGGGGAGTAGCTGGGTTGGCATCCAAAGATTTACAAAGCCTCCAATATTCTTCACTTCACATTTTCACTGCTTTATCAGCACTTTGTAATTTGACCAGTGAGGTCACACAATCAGGGTCAGAGCACGAAAAGCAGAAACAAAAGGAGAAATTAAAATCTGCTTCTGAATTCTAGAAAAATCAAACAAAAAACCCTTTTGTGTCTGTGCAGTAACTCAAATTGTCAACACCTCGAGTGCACCCAGTGCTTAGTCAGAAAGCGACGGACTTTCATTTGAAAATTCATTTCGTTTTGTGAAGATCTCATTGATTAACCTTTCAAAGGACAGGAATGAATAACAATGAAGTTGAGTCAGAAATGAAAAGAATGATGGGATACATAAAGGGGGAGTGGGCTTAGGCAGTGGGGGTGTACCAGAAGGAACACAGCAACCCATTGGTCCATGAAGTTTATATGGGGGCTGTCAATGTATTTCTCTATGATATAGTGCCGTTCATGATTAACTATAAAGTATGTCTAAGGTAATCTGTCCCATTATCTGGTGCCTTTCATGTCTGTATATCTAAGTGCTTGGAGCATGAGAAAGACACTATATAAATAAGATGTTTTATTACTATAAGACATTAAATAGTGCCTTTCATATCTATCTATCTATCTATATAGTGCCTTTCAGTTCTATCTATCTAGGTGCTTTGAGTGTGGGAAAGGCACCATATAAACAAAACATTTTATTATTATATAGTGCCTTTCATATCAATCTATTTAGGTGCTTTAAGCATGGAAAAGGCACTACATACCTAAAATGTATTTTTATTCTTATTATATACTAGTTGTCCCCCATGGCTCCACCTGTGTAGTAGTGAAACAGGACAGTGAGGCGGGGTCTGCCTGGGTGCCCACTCCTGACGTCATGCTTCCCTGTCCCCTCGGCCTGCAGCCTCTCTCTCAGATTAGCGCAAATAAATCGCTCCTGCAAGCAAACTATGATTCTTAGAGCGATGAGAGAAGTCGCAAACTCAACCGGAATGTTCAAGCAAATTCTACAACAAAATCCCAGTCTAAATGCGTTAAGTAGTCATCTTGTGGAAATCCGACAGACAGACAGATGCTGAATTTTATATATATATATATATATATATATATAGATATATATATAGAGAGAGAGAGAGATTTTGATTTGATATACTTTATTAATCCCCAAGGGATAAAGTGCATTCATATCTGTTATATAGCGCCTTTCAGGTTTGTCTGTCCATCTAAGCACTATGAGCATGAGAATGAGGTTGTGGGTGCAGATCCCACTACTGCCACCACTTTGTGACCCTGAGCAAGCCACCTGAACCTGCCTGTGCTCCAATTGGAAAACAAAAGAAATGAAACCAACTGTATCATAAATATTGTAAGTTGCTAAATAAGTAAACGGAAACAGAAATAGAAAGGTGCTATATAAATCAAATGTGTTGCGGTTGTCATTATTTCATTTTTATCTATCTATCTTGTGCCTACTCTGTAATGGACTGATGCCCCATTCTGGGATTTTTCCTGACTTGTGCCCTATGCTTGCTGGGATGGACTCTGGCACCCGACGGCCCTGCTCAGGATTAAGTGGGCTTAGAAAATGGCATGGTATATAGTGCCTCGCATATCTATTTATCTATGTATCTGTCTATGTTTTGGTATTCTATGATGTGTCAGCTGAGTTTTATATTTTATAGTATGTAAAGTGTGTCTCAAAAGTACATTAAAAAATAATATATATAATATTTAGTTTCTTGACTTTCCAGCAGTGTGTGTCTTCACTTGCATGTTTCAGTACATCTCACTTTAAATTCTTTGGGTAAATGCAGTGAGCTTTCTTTGTGGATGTGTGACCTCCTCCATTGTATCACTAAGAGGCCACAGAAATGCAATGTGTGCAGTTATTGGAATTTTTGTAATCCATATTTTGAATTAAGTATACAGTCAAAGTAAAAAGTATGTGAACCCTTTGGAATGATCTGGTTTACTGTATAAATTGGTCCTAAAAAGTGATCTGATCTTCATCTACGTCACAGGTCCTGATCTACACAATGAACTTAAGCCAATGACACACAAACAATTCTACTCTTTTGTGTTTTTATTTTACAAACCCATTCAACGTTCACAGTGGTAGTGGAAAAGGTAAGTGAACCTTGGGATTTAATAACTGGTTGACCCTCCTTTGGCAGGTGCGTCCTGAAACTGCAGATCAGACCTGCACATCGAATTTTCGCCCATTCTTCCCTACAGAGCTGCCTTACCTCTTCCATATTCCATATTCTTTGGTCGTCTTCTGTGTGTGGCTCTCTCTCTTCAAGTCATTCAACAGGATTGAGATCTGGGCTCTGACTGGGCCGCTCCAAAGGGCCGAGTTTGTTCTTCTGAAGCCATCGTGCTGTGGATTTGCTGCGATGTTTGGGCTCGTTGTCCTGTTGCATCCCCCAGCCTCTTCTGAGCATAAGTTGACGGACAGACACCCTCACATTATCCTGGAGACTTTGTTGATAAACTTGTGAATTCATTTTCCCCTCAATGATGGCAAGCTGTCCAGGCCCTGATGAGGCAAAGCAGGCCCAAATCATGATGTTCTCTCCACCATACTTTACTGCAGGGATGATGTTTTGATGTTGATATGCAGTGCCCGTTTTACGCCAAATGAAGTTCTGCTTGTTCCTCCCAAATAGTTCAATTTTGGTTTCATTACTTCACAAAACAGTTTCCCAGTACCGTTGTGGAGTGTCCAAGTGCTCGTTCATCAATGTTCTTTTTTGATAGCAGTGGCTTCCTTCTTGGTGTCCTGCCTTGAACTCCTTTCTTGTTCTTGTTTTGCATACAGTTGACTCCTGAACAGAGATGTCAGCCAGTTCTGATGACTTCTTCAAGTCCTTTGCTGTCACTCTGGGGTTCTTCTTTACCTCATTGCTGACTTTGCGTTGTGCTCTTGGGGTCATCTTGGCAGGGCGCCCACTTCAAGGCAAAGTAGCCACAATACCAAACGGTCTCCATTTATAGACAACTTGCCTAACAGTAGACTGATGAAGATCTCAAATCTTTGAGATGACTTTGTCACCCTTTCCAGCCCCATGTAGATGAACAATTCCCAGTCAAAGCTCTTCAGACAGCTCTTTAGTGTGACGCTTGATTCCCATCTGGATATGCTTCTTGTCAAAACTCAAACTCAAACTTTATCGTGTTTTTGATCAATCAAAGTCATTCTGGGCCGCACCTCTGAACTCGTTTCATTAACTGGACTCCAGGTGTGCGAAATTCTGACTGCAATGAGCTTTTTAAAAAGTCGTTAGCTTAGGGTTCGCTTACTTTTTCCAACCTTCAGTTTCACAGTTTGAATGATTTATTCAATATGGTCAAAAAGTCTCTGGAAATCTGTGTGTCTTTAGTTCTAGGAGGCCGTGTTTGTTCATTATTGGGACTGACATGTAGATACGACCAGGTTTTATATGGGAATTAGACATAAATAGAGAGAATTCCTAGGGGTTCACATACTTTTTACTTTGACTGTAAGGTGGCAATCAAAACTACTCTGATTCTAAACGTATTTTGCAAGTCTTTCAATACTCTTAATGTTAATGTTCTTAAAAGCTGGGAACTTCTAACTTTAATGCAGCCTTTCTCAATGTACAGTGTTATGTGCACATTCACCTCATTAATGTATTAGATAATATGGAAGGTGCTATATAATCGATAGGTAGTCAGAGCAGGCGGTGCCTCCACACTCCCTCATTGCCATACTGTAAAGTCTTCCTTTCTTCAGTTTATGTATGGCATATAACTGTACCCGACATTTACTAAACTAACTTTACATAAACCTCAATGTGGGCGGTGACGGCCCTCCATATTTGGATCCCCTCATGACTGGTGTAAAGAAGTTGGCCTCAGTCTGAGCCGTGGACCCAATGGCGCCGGGTCCGAGTTTTCTTCAATTCTCTCCCGGCTTTTGGCCCAGAAGCGGGCGAGTCGGCCTGTGGCAGTCAAATCCCCGCCGAAGCGCCGAGGCCGTGTCTCGTTTCGAGTGACGCCGGCTCTGCTGTAATGTGAATCTGGCAGGCGGGCTCGAACTCCTCCTTGACAAATTGCACTAAAGTCTTGGCCTTTAGCCAGGCTGCAAGTGATCAGACCACCAGGGGATATCAGGAATTAAAAAAAGAGAGAAAATCAAGATCTTGGATTTTTATTGATTTTCTTTATTTTTTCTTTCATCGGAGGTCTTGCCATTCTGGTGGTCTTCAATGATGAGTGTTCTCTACGGTGTATTTCTCTTTTTCCTTCTGTCTTAAGAGACACCGCTATTTAAGAAAAAAATGCCGCATACCTTATCTGTGCAGATCGAGCTGAGAGAGATGGATAAATGAAAGGCTGCCTTCGCAGCTCTGTGAGCTCCGGAAGCAAGACGAAGAAGAGGAATGCGCTGTTCTGAATTTCCATTTACAATCACACAGAATTCTCTCATATTTGCGTAACGTTCGCTCCACCTGAGCGTCTACACGTACAAAAATTACCAACATGTGGGCCTAAAGTTTTCTCTCCTTTTTTTCCCTTTCATTCTGAGCTGCATGAGCCGTGAGCGCGACACCACCGCCCGGAGCGCGCACACGGCCACGCGCACACTCGCGGGTGAATGGAGCTCGGGAACGCCCCCCCCCCACTGTCACCAACAGCGCAAGTCACGGCGGTGGGAGCCGCTAACGACCTCGGCGCCTTTCAGATCTTTCTTTGCCGTGTCGTCCACTCTGCTCTTTTTTCTTGGCATTAAAAATGCATTTTGAAAATAAAGACCCCCTCCCCTGCCCATCCCCATATCTATTCAGCATGCGAGCCGCCAACCCTGTGGCTGACAGGCACGCGCCCGCCATACCGCGCCCACCTTTTCCCTCCGTCCCGTCCCCTCCCTCCCTCCTCGTGTCCCTGCCTCCTCTTCAACAATTTAAAAGGAGATGGAGAGAGAGAGCTGATGAAACGGGAAAAGAGGAGAAACCGAAGAAGGGTGTGAGGTGACTAATTAAAAAAAAAATAAATAAAAAAGAGATTCTTCCCTTTTAATTTGTAAGAATCTGGGATTTCCTTCACAGAAGAAAATAAAAGAAGGAGAAGGAAGAGTGCAGACGGAGAGGAGTGTTTTTCTCTTCCTTTATTAAAAAAATGTTAAACGTATTTGGAATCTTTCCCCCAGTCCGCAATGAAACATGGAATTGAAAAAGACAAGAAAAACCGTGGAGGAAAAAAAGGTAAGTTACCCGTGCACGTTTATTATTTTTAGTTTGTCGCGGTCGCTTATCTCTTATTTGTATATACGGCATCCACACTGGCACACGCGCGTGTTTGTACGTTACACACGTATGGAATACTACACGCAGAAATGCATGTGCATGTACTGAAGTGTGGATCCTGTCGGGCTTTAGAGTTATATAACCTTTAACAAAAGAAAACAATTTCTGAATTGGACGTTTTAAAGGAGGCGTGCGTGCGTGCTTGTATGTGTTGGTCTCAAGGGGCGGCGGTCGATACGTTTATTTCTATGCTGAATAAACGCATTCGAATCTACGGGTGCTAAACAGTTGTAACAAAAGGCAACTGAGGGGGACTCCCAGCCCAGTGTTTGTGGTGGTCCTGAGAAAAGAGCACAAGTCAATAACGTGTCATTTAAAAATTGAAAAAAATAAAAAATATATTTCTTCATATCCGAAGCATACAAGTTTATAACGGTTCACGAGAAATGCGCACTTCCATTGCAGAATGATGAACAGACACCATCATTCATTTCATGCGCCTCATTAAATATTAAGCGCCGATCGGTCACATCTTTAGATTGCTCGATTAAAAACCCCGAGCTTGTCACACACACACCGTTTCTTTTTGTTGTATGGTTTTCTTCTTTTAATTGTTTTTTGGTTTTAACAATCGATGGTCTCCTATTTACTATAAAAACCCAAAACTAACAGGGGTAAAAAAAGATCGTTTTTGAAAAATATGAAAGAAAAAATAACCACTATAATAAAGTTTATGTGTCGAATGACCCCTCGGAGGAAGGGGAGGGTTTTACATGACTGTGTGCTTTTAGTGTGAATGGTGGAGTAAATGTGAAGAGAGAGAGAAAAAAAAAGGTGCGACCTGTGCGGATTTTCCCAGTCCGGTCTTCCATCTCGACTGCATGCAGCAAACCGCAGGGCAGGAATATGCGAGCCCCGTGGCGGACTTCCTCGGCTCTTCTCGCTGCTTTTTATTGAGTAATAGGAGGCGTGTTGCTGGTTTGGGGAGTATTTTCAATGGCGCTGCTTCTCGGCTTGCAGGTGACTAGTGTCATTGTGCCACTGTCTGTGTGATCGCTTAAATAACTTTAAATTAGCAAAGCGGAGATGTACAAAGACGCCTCGTTTGTTTCCCCCATCTCTTTTTTTCTATTTCAAATTACGATGTCCCTAAATGAACTCGCTTAGTGTCACCTGTTTCATGAATTGAATCACCGGTCCTAAATAGGGGGCAGCAAATGGCAGGACTCGGGGGACATCGACTAACGGGCATTGCCGGAATTATTTTGTCTCTAATAAATCATTAATGCATTTCCGAAACTAATAGGATGGTTTGGTTTTTATCAGCCGCATTTCACTAACTGGGTGTTGCGCGAATGGTAAAAACGGCTTGAAGGAGCAACAGGGTTGGTGTGAGAGCTGCTCGGAAACGACGGGAGACGCCGCGCTGCTGGGTGGAACGGGCGCTCCGGCGGATTGTCTTCCTGTTGAGTGTTGGGTTAGCAGGGTGACGCAGTGGGTGAGGCTCTGGACTTCAAACCCTAAAGGCTATGGGTGTGACCATGAGCAAGTCACTTCAACTGCACCCGTAAAAACTAAAGAGTCTAAAATGGCGCTTTACTGAGCTGTGTGGCTCCTCCTAGAGTCATATCACGAATAAGGACCAATCCATTCAATGAACTTTGTTCTCAAGGCCTTAAAGTTCAATTTGTGGATAAATTAGAAATCTTTAATGTAATGTTGGCTACAGCAATAGCAGGATAGTTACGGGTCAAGAAAACCCAAACTTGAACTGTGTGATTGTATGTAGTACTTTTAAAATCATGAAGCTATGGGTATTTTATAATTCTGCTATTATCTATTCATGGTTATTTCTGGAGCCTGATAGATGATGATTATTATGATGATGGTGCCGTCTGTCTGGTTACACAATGGACGTGCCCGGTTAAGTACTCAGCTGTGGCTGATTTTTGGGTGGCAGTTTTTGGCACATCTGCTGCATACGGTAGTTGATGGCCTGAAGCCTGATCTAAATAAATAAAGGAATCTTCCAGAACCTTCAAGTGTATGGATGCTTCTTTAGAGAACCAAAAATGGCCCCCATGTGGCACACCTCTGAAGAACTGTTCTGGCACCTTTTATTTTTATGTGAGTCCCCGTGCTCCAACTTCAAAAAACAAAAGAAACGTCACCAATTGTATCTCAAATGTGGCAAGTTGTCCGCCACGTAATAACTGGTGAGCTTTTTACTGCTGTGCATTCCAGATTTAAACCTTCATAACAGAATGGGGGGAAAAAACAGCAGCAGCTATCAAACCTGGCGCGTTTCCACCATCTATCCCGTTAAATCCCATTCATGGCCACTGAAGGCATTAAATGCAATGCATTACCAGCCCACCAGGGGGCGCCAGTTCTTGGAGGAGTTTTATTTGGGAGGCACAAAGTTTAGAGAAATGATCAAACACCTTCTTCTTATCTGATAATTTATTACACTCCTCTTTATGCGGGTTTTAAAGTGTCATTTTACTGGGTTGTGTGGCAGAGCCGCTGCTTGACAAGGAATCGTTCAGTTCTCTGCAAAGGGCTCTTTGCATATGAAATTCCTTCTCTGGGCTTTGAGAAGGCTCCCAAAACAGAAGCTTGATTACTAGAATGATAAAGAAGGTGTGAACTTGGCCACACAGAAGCTTTTAATGTCTAGTAGGTGACCCCCACAGGATAACAACGTTTATTTCTATAGCACATTTTCATACAAATGATGTAGCTCAAAGTGCTTTACATGATGAAGAAACAGAAAAAGACAAAATAAATAAGAATTAAAATAAGGGAACTCTAACTAATATAGAATAAAAGTAAGGTCTGATGGCCAGGGAGGACAGAAGAAAACTCCAGATGGCTGGAGAAAAAAATAAAATCTGCAGGGGATCTGACTGAGGCCACAAGACCACCCAGCCCACTCTAGGCATTCTACCTGACATAAATGACCTCAATCAGTCCTAATTGTACTCAGGGTTCTCATGACGGTCATGTGGACTTCTGGCCTTTACTCCATCAATGTACGGACATCACGGTGCTTTGATCAGGTGGTGGGGGCGCAGGTCACCACCCCAGAAAACCCGAGCAAGAACAGAAGAGAAAGTAGGGGTTATTAGGGATTTTGAATATGAATACCATGAATACTAATGATAATTAATTGAATATACAGAGCATCAGGCTTAAACTAAGATGAAGCTCTGAGAAAGCCATGTAAAGTAATGTGTTTTCAGCAGTTTTTTAAAGTGCTCCACTGTATTAGCCTGGCAAATTCCAATTGGCAGGCTACTCCAGATTTAAGGGTGCATAGCAGCAGAAGGCCGCCCTCCTCACCACTTCGTTTTAAGTTTAGTTCTTGGAATTCTAAGGAGACACTCATTTGAAGATCTAAGGTTACGATTTGGAGTGTAAGGTGTAAGACATTCCCGAAATATAAGACGGAGAAGATTATTTAAGGCTTTGTAAACTATAAGCAGTATTTTAAAGTCAGTACTAAATGACACAGGTAACCAATTTAGTGACATCAAAACTGGAGAGATGTGCTCGGATTTTCTTTTCCTAGTTAAGACTCTAGCAGCTGCACTCTGCACTACACCAGATTCTGAATACAGCAGATCAAGACCACCTGAACTGAGCTTGTGCTATTGATACAGGGAGACCCCTTTTAAAAAAAAAATCAGGAACCTCTTGGGTTCTCACCAGTCTTGTGTCACCAATTTATGGTTCTTCATGGAATCTGTTATACAGATTAGGTTTTGCTCTGAAGACTCACATTGGCGGCTTTACTTTTTAAAACCTTCAGGTAACTTCAAAATGCACAATATGGACATTTACTATAAGAAACAAAAGAGAAAGACGACTGCTGGCCTTGGAATTCAACTCCAGCAAATTCTCCAAGTTCTCTCAACTTTAACAGATGAATGTGAGCTTCTCATAGCACGCTTCAAAAGTTGCAGAAGTGCATTTCCTGCCAGGTTTAATCGATCATATGCATCCCATTCAAACCCTGGTATGACCACAAGTGAGTCACTTCACCTGCGTGTGCTCCGATTGGAAATTAGCTGTACTTCAAATGTCATAAGGCATCAGGGAGGTAAAAACAGGCGAACAGTGATGGTGGTCCATGTTAAAATGAAACAAAGCGATAGCCATCAACCCCGAAGGGTATCCACCATCACACCCATTTAACTCCATTCAGGGCCACTAAAGGCATTGAGCACAAGGCATTGCCCGCCCCTACATGGGATGCTGGTCCATGAATGTATTTTATTTAAAAAGTTACAAAGGCAAACGCTTCTGAAAAGCAAGTGAATGAATACCTTCTCCTCATCAGCCAGCTCGCTGGTCATTAGAGACCCTCTTGAAGATAACAGTTCTAAAATGGCACTTGACTGGCTTGTGTCATAGAACCATAGCTCAACAAGGAGCCACTCAGTTCCAGGGAGGATTTCCTTATATGTGAAATTCTCTCTTTGGGTGTTTTTAAAGGTTCCTAAAATGGAAATGTGTGGCAGGTGATCAAAAACACCCGAACTAATGCTGCATTCCATTTAACTCGGAAGTCACACGTTGAAGCTGGGAATGGAGTGACACCTGAGTAGAACATTTGCAAAACCAATATGGCTGGGTCCGGGAAAGCCTTTTGTTGCGGTTGCTCCATCAGACGGAATAGCAGTTGGTAAACATGTATGAAGTGGTAGTTTGCATATCCAAACAGCACAGTAACATATCCATGGACAAACGTCGGACAGCAATGCGTGTACAGCTGATTTAATGGGACACAAACCGTGCTCATGAACGGTATAACACTACGGCTTTCACTGACGTTCGCGGTGGATTGACGTCCTGATTTGAAGTCGGCCAAACTTAGACTTGACAGACCAGCCCCGAGTTTCCAGGTTGGAAATCTAACTTAAGGGGGTTTTCCACTTGGAAATTCCAACTTTCCACTTCAAATGGAATGCAGCATTAGCTTTAAAATCAGGAGTCTACTGTCACATCACAGGTTGGCTGCCATCTCCCCTATGGTCCTGCTCAGGACTAAGCGGGCTTAGAAAATGATATGGTGGGCTATGTTACTGTCTCTTCATGCTTATTTATGGAAACTGTTAAATGAAAGATGGTCCTTCTGGGAACCAAAAAATGGTTCCTCTCCTCATGTCCAGCTCAGATCCTGGAGGGCCAGAGAGGCTGCAGATTTTCATTCCAGCCAGTTTCTCTATATTAATAGCCAATTACTAACACTAGTGGCACATACAATGTCATCTTGATTTTAATTGGCTTAAATTTTAATTGTTTCATTTCTTCTTTAAATAGCAGCCAAACAATAATGAGATGCAAAGTGAGCCAAGAGATGACCAGGCTAACTTAGATCTCGTGAACAATTGTATCTTTCATGAAATGTCTATATCAAGGGAAACAAAATGAATGACTGAGAATTGCTGATTTGAAAAGTGAAAAGATGACCCGTTTTGGAAATCCCTGGAGTGGCAGAATGAGAACCTTAACAGGTTATGGAATTCCATAACGGGCTTCGTGAACACCTACTTGAGGACACTAGTGCAGGACATAAAGGGGAAGTGGATTTAGGACTGAAGCCAGGAAGCATTTCTCTACTCAACAAATTATGGGAATCCAATAAACAATGCAGTCATGGGGCTGAAACAGAAACCTAGACAACCTTTAAGAAGGATCTGGAGGAGAAACAGGGACAGCTATGAGCTAAACAAACAAGTGACAAATGGACTGAATGGTCACCTCTTGTCTATCAGATTTCTTATTTTAAAACATCTGTGTAGGGGCTTGGTTGGAGTGAAGATGGCTGCCCTCCAGGGTGAGTTACATTGTTGTTGACTCACTTTGTAGATGTTGAGGCCTAAGCATGATGTCAGATTAGCAGCGGTAACTTGTTGCTTTATTAATAAAGTGGCCACTGCAGCCCTCCAGGGTGGGAGTTGGACATCCTTTAGTTACCTACTTAAAACTGATGCTTCTGAAACTTCACTTGGTTGGGTTGAGTGGTTCCTTGCATGAAATGGCAGAATGACGCGATAACAGCAGCGCATCTCACATGTGCAGGCACGGCAGGATTTAATGATTTTAATGAGGAAATTGCGCACATAAAATGAAGCATCGCGCTGAATTTCATGTGCGATGACGAGTTCCGTGCTGTCATCACACTTCATTTCAATAAGAACGCAGACTTCCTTCTCCTTTTATTAATTTAAAGAAGACTCGGGCACTTACATATTGGAAGATGGGCTGTGGCGCCCCACAAAAAAAGTCAACTCGGGTTATTTGTGTCCGCAGAGCCAAGCTATCCATTAGGCGATATGGGCGGCCGCTAGGGGGCACCGTCACCCAGGGAGGCCGTCTTGATCATTTAAGTGGAGCATGCTCCGAACACCAAGAGGGAACTCCCACTTGCCCTCCTATCCACCCCGTCGTCTTTAAAGTCTAATAGTACTGAATGCGAGCATTAGACACCGAGGGGAGTCGTTTATGTTACTTAAGGAGGGCACGCTCCGCACCTTTGAATGGCGCCGTTTTCGTGCTATGAACTCCGAGGGGCGCGCGCGCGCGCTTCAGACACGGAGGGTCTCCATTTGGGCTTGGAGCACTGTGTGTCAGTTTGCCACTTGTTCATTTTCTTTTAAGTTATGAATGGATATTCTTATTAGTGAAATCCAATAATATTATCATGTCCGATACCGACAACGAGTTTCCATTAATATCGTTCAAATAAAAAAGATGGCTCACTGAGACTTTCAAATTGGATTAAGCAGACTCAGTAAATTGGTGGGTGGATGGAAGCAAAAAATATTCTAGCCGTAGCTGTAATTTTTCCCTTATGCCATTTTTACTGCAACACTGAATTTTGTAAAAAAAAAAAATCTATTGCCGTATTAAATACTGAAGTAGGTTAGAATAATTAATAATAATTGTTTGCATTTATATAGCGCTATTCTCACTACTCAAAGCGCTCAGCAATTGCAGTTTAAGGGCCTTGATCATCTGTCCTGCTGGCCCTGGAAGAGATTTTTCATTTTAAATTAAAAAAATGAATCTGGAGGGTTCGGAGGTGATCTGAAAATGTCATCAGAGTTTACAGTCTCAGTTCCTCCAAAACGATCCTGTCAGTGGCCGATAGGACCGCGGACAAAGTAGTGCTCTGGGACCCCTGTTTTGATAGTAAAAGAGAAACATCGTAGGCCCCTGTGTTTGTGCCAGTGTCCGTTGTGCCCATACGTTAAGAGGCCCTGAGTGGCTCTCAGCAGAATTCCACTTGTTCATCTCCTACCGTAGAGGTTTTTATTATTTGGCTGCCTCCTTTATTCAAGGTGACTTACTTTTGAGATACAATTGGTGGGATTTCTTTTGTTTTTTCCAACTGGAGCACGAGCAGATGTTGTGACTTAGTCAGGGTCACACAGTGTCAGTGGCAGGATACGAACTCGCAACTTCAGGTCTTGAAGTCCACAGACTTAACGACTACGCCATACCTGATTGAGCTTTTAATTACACCCACAATGCACAGGAGGCAAAAGCAGGACCTGTTTTACAAAACGACCCTCTTGATGCCTCACCACAGGGGGTGACATCTCTTATACTGATACGGTGGGGATGACCACGGAGGATTGTATCGCGATAGGCACCTGTCTATTCACTAACAGAGCGATTTGAGTAGCAAGAAAACCAATATATAAATGCAATTTATTAATACTACAACTAATAATAATTTCACGAGACATGAAGGACGCGCAAAATGCAGAAGTCGTCTGACATCCAGGGAGCTGTTCATGGTGCTGAAATGGCCCTCGCTGCTTTTTGACTGGCACTTTCCGTCTCATGATCCCAACTCCAGATTTCTTAACAACAGTAACCGGACCACCGAACTGCCGCTGTAATTCCAGACCCTCTACTTTATGTCTGGGAGGACGGGTGGGATGGCACGGTGACCCGGGGGTCACATGCAGAATCACGACTTAATCTGCCACTGGTGTTGCTCTTTGGATATGTTCGCTAATTGGCGGCTCCTTGGCACTGAAACGTTTGCCGCTTGAAGTGGGTAATAACAACAAAACAGAGCGCCCTCCGTGTTTCTCAGCCCGGGCTTATGTGCGTGAACGTGGCGCGCGCCTAGAAGGAGCTCCGATTCTGCTTCTCAAGGGGTGCTGCGTTTGAATCAAAAGACGGTAAAAAGAAAATCAAAATAAAATAACTATGATGGGTGACATCAGATAAGCAGATGAACACAATAATCCCGTCGACTGCCCGCCTTGCAGTGCTGGATGGCTTAACACGAAAGCTCCAACTCGCCCTACCCGGCTGCCTCGCTCTTATTGTCTTATTGGAACCAAACAATCATTTCTGGCGATTCGAAATTACCATCGTGATGGTAAAGTACAGCATGTTTAACGTGACGGAGTGGGAATTTTCCATTGATTTCTCCCATTTTGATTTCATTTACAATATGCACATAGAAATGCAGCAATATTTTATAAATTAAATCTGAAATGCGGAAAAATTATGTATTTTACTGCATTTTGTCATTTCACGTTATAAATTCTAAAACAGGGAGGAACGGTAGCGGAGTGGTAGCGCTGCCACCTGCCAGTATGGAGGCTAAAGGCTAAAGGCATGCAGGTTAGGTGGACTGGCGGCGCTGTATCGCCCGTGAGTGTGTATCTGTCTGTCTGTCTGGATTTTGCACCCTATCAGTCTAACAACGAGCGGCACAAACGAATTCAGAGTCCCGAGTTCAAACCTTCCCTCCACACCCTTAGAAATTCTGATGCAAAATTAGCAAAGTGGGTTTCTCTGCATGTGAAGTTGGTTCTTTCGGTTTTGAAAAAGTTCCGTGGACAAAACGGAAGTCTTTAATGTCTAGTAGGTGACCAAGTAGGATACAACAGGCCTGTGGTGTTAATACGGCAAGAATCCGTTTAAAATCAGGAGCACACTGACATTTCACAAATCTGTTGTCATCCATCATTGTTACTTATGGAGTCTGCTATGGCTCTATATAATAAAAGTTCTTTCCAGAACCTTCTTGTGGGTGATTATTTTAGGAAACAAAAAACATTTCCCTGTGGCATCACTCTGAAGGGCGACTCTGGTGTTTTTATAGTTAGAGTCTATCACGGCGTGAGTCTGTGTGTTCTCCCTGTGTCTGTGTGGACTTCCTACAGGTGCTCAGATTTCCTCCCACAGTCAGGAGACATGCAGGTTAGGTTGACTGGGGACTCTGTTTTGGTTCCTGCTGTGTGTTCACCCTGTGATGGTATATTAGCTGGGATGTTTCTTTTAGGAAACACAAACGGTTTCCCTGTGGCATCACCCTGAAGGAGCACTCTGGCATCTTTACTTTTAAGGGGCTATCACAGTGTGTGTGGAGTTTGCATGTTCCCCTCATGACTTTGAGCCAAGTGCAGGTGCTCTCATTGTCCCCTCACATGTTGAATTAAACTGGTCAGTTATTAATGAATGTGCCCTGATGCCCCACCCAAGCTCAGTTCCTGCCCTGTGTCTGATGCCCTCATAGTGAGATCCCGGATCCTGAAACCCTAAAACCAGAATATCTGAGTTCAGTAAGTCAGTTTGTGGGTGAATGAAAATGGTGGCTGTCATTTACATGTAGGGTTTGGTCCAGGAATGTTCACTGTAGTGTATGAGTTTCCACCCATCCTTCCCACTGCTTTTTTATCTCGCACACCGAATTCAAAGGTAATGTAACTCTGGCGTTACCAGTTTAGAGTTCTGTTTGCCCTTGTCACTGAGTGGCATCTCCACCAGGTCTCAGGTGATGGTTGGGTGTCACTGTGCACTGCAGACAGGAGGAAGGGGACATTTGTGTAATACTAAAAGTCGGTATAGAGCCTCATCAGGGTGGCACACGTGTGCAGTCAGTCACCACCCTTTAAACACCTGACAACTACACACTGAGCCATTAAGAAATGTTTTAAAGACGTGCAGAATCGCTGACCTCAGGCCATTCAGAGAGGGCGCATCCCCACCATTTATCTTTTGTCTAATTAGTTTTATATCTGAGGTGATAGCTCACCCACCTGGTAAGAAGGGGCTTCAACGTGACATGGGGCGAGACTAGGAACTGGCACCTCTGAAGGCCACTTTGGGTAGAAGATGGTTTTCAGTGGCTGCAGGCGGGGACACTTGTTTTGTTTACAGGTTTGTCTGAGGACAGAAATCAAGACAGTAAGAACTTTTCTAAAATTTCAGGTGGCCTAAGTTAGGACTGGTAGGACTTGAGTGCCTAGTATGTTGAACAAACAGCTCAATGACACTAAAGCAATTCTGACCCTTTAGTTAAGGGGCAGGGTTAAGGGATACAGTGCTCTAAGATGGTGCTAGAGGGCACTGTCGAGTGACCCAAGTCCACAGTTAAGAGGCGGGGCTCAGGAATGCTGTGTTTGAAGCGGGCACTAGAGGGCACTGTAGCTTGGCATCCCTGACCCCTGAGGTGTTGTGGGGATTGGCCATTCATTTTTCCCAATGGGATTTCCAAGTCAATCCATGTTAATGCATTGGAGGGAAGGAGTTAACATAGACAGCCACCATTAGAGGAGAGGAGGCTAAAAGGAAACTTGTGGCCATGTTTGGGGTTTGGCAAGGCATTGAGCAACTTCAGCAGCTCAGTTGAGGGCTCACCTTACTGAGCTGTCAGGCTCAAAGGAGCAGAAAAGCTTTATTTGGGTGCCCTGCTTGTCTGCTATTACAAGTTCTCCCTGTAATTATTACTCTGCTTTTTGTGTGAATAATAAATGCTTAGTTTTCATTCCCTTCCAGCTATCTTTAGAACTTTTATGTCCTAGGTGACACGTCTGGCAGGAGTAGTACTTTCATAACATACAATATGATTATGTGTAATTGTGCTGTAAATGCATGCATGGGCAAAATACAGCTGGTGTCACCTATTGCTCAGTGTGCTCTGTTTGACACCCTGAACTAAACTACATGAATGTCAGAGCTTTGAGAAAAGGGTGTGTGTATTTATATATTATTTATTTATATTGTAATTATCATCATGTATTATATAACTGTTTAACATTTATATATAAAATATAGTAATAAGTAAGTGAGTTAGCCAGGCAAGCCCTGTTTAATGATGGCAAAATGATAGAAGCGAGAAGAATCACTGATTAGGCGCTGCCGATTTGGAGCGCGATCTTTAATGATCACCGTTCGAAACTGAACATCCACTTCCAGGGGGTTTAACAGGATGGGGTGGGGTCTGTTGTTCTGGAGAGGATATGATGTCATTTGTCTCCTGACTGTTGAAGGAAAGGGAGATTCATTTAGCAACAGTACCCCCTCTTGTCTCGGAGTGGTATTGCTTACGTAGGACTGTGAGCCCTGAAGATGTCCCCTACTGGCACATGCTTGACACTATATATGTACAGTGTATGTATATACGGCATAGCCCTTCTGTTAGTGGTGTGCAGGCTGCCATCTTAGAACTAGCACAAGAACCACAAGCTCCAAGCCAGGCTCCTAGGATGGCACTACTATTTGCTGTACAGTATTTATCAAGTACTGTATGCACATATGAAGAGACAAAGCCTGCATGTTTATTTCTATTTATGCTTTTGTTATTTAACTTTAGGCTTGCAGTTTTAGGGGCAGAATGAACACCACATTTTGATAAGGCAGCTGTCCAGTGTAGGGCACACAGAACCCCACCACAAACACACATACTGTATTTAAAATGGTGGGCAATGTGCTTGTGCTCTAATACACAAATAGTCCATTTATTGCTTCACCACTGTATTTGTGAAGAGCCCACTCTGTTTATTTGTCCTTAACGCGCAGCTTTGGTTCTGAAGCAGCAGATTTCAAATTGGCACACAGGTGGCAGGTTTTTGATATATCATTTGGGCCTTGGCATTGAGGGTGGCAGAGTGTTGGAGAGAGAGACCATTGACCGACAGATGGATATATGTGAAAGGCACTATATGATGGACAGATGGATAGGTAGACTATTCTTTATTTGTCCTCGTCCAGACAAACTCAGGAAAGAGGGCGAGAGTTTCAGAATTGCAAGTTTTTATGAAATATGACCGTGTGATCTATTAACAACGATGGCAACATTTCACTATTTCTTTTTATTAAACATTTTCCTCACTGTTTTTTGCCACCAGCCCAAGCTGTCCCTGTGGCCCCATATTACTTGCAGAGTTATTTATTTATTTGCAGATTGTGGTGACAAGCCTCATCTCTCACCGTTACACCACCTCCATGGCGACCTGCTGACCTTTTCTCTTTCATATCTGAAGCTGAACTCCACTAATCACCTCAGGTGGTCCTAACCCCTCCCAACCCATAATGAAATGGGACCACTCGCTGTATTTAGTCTAAACACAATCATTTTTCCCATCTTAAACTTAAGGTGGTCTTTTAAAACAACACCCTGAGAAACAGAGTGATATCTAAATACATAAAACCGCATGGCCTGTGTTTGTATCTTTCGTTCAGACGTTACTTAAAAAATGGTGTAGAAACTTTCAGGAAAACCGGAGGGTAACACGGGAATAAACCCACATGGATACGACACCTCTCTGTGACAGCGGGTGGACTTGGTGAACTTGAGAAAGTGTCGAGTTTCTGCCGTTGACCCTTTTTACCACATGACAGATGAGCTTGAAAGCTGTGGGCCCAGCAAGGTCTTGACGGGTGGGGGGGAGCTAAAGGTATATGTGAGTTTGTATGGCGTACTCTCCCATCCCGTTAATTCACCCCTTCTATTTCAAATGCCTTCATTTCCTTGTCAGTCTCTCTTTTGAAGGCACACAACTCCGGCCAGGCTGCTTCTCTAACAGACCCCTGAATGTCGCCTGCTCAGACGAGTGTCAAGTAAAATTTAAAGTGACGTTCAGAAATAAAAGCTGCACACAATCTTACATGACGGGGGCTCAGCTTGGTCACAGAGAAATGACCTAGGCAAATCTGAAACTGAATGGATGTAATATCATATTATATTATATTATATTATATTATATATTATAAAAAAATCTTGGAAGGAGACGAGATGTGATGTGTCTCAGAGACACTTTCAAGTCCCGTGAGACGAGTCAAGCGATATAACCACACCTGGGGCCAGGAGCCCCGCGAGACAAGAGCTTATGCAGAGAGATTTGGAAAAGTCCTGCGTGGTTATGTCAGACACATTTCTTGTAGAGGTAAAGAAACGATATTCACTCGCGGACAGTTATACGTTGCGTTGTCACGATGTAATTCCAAACTTTAATGCGATATTGGCGACAAGGTAAAAGCGAAAAGAGATAGAATATATGGACAACGGCTTGGCTCTCGGAATAACAAGCAGCCAACCCTAGAAGATCCAAGGTTATGACCTGGACTGTATGGGGAATAGGCACTACAAAATATGGAACGAGCAGATTGTATGAGGCTTTATATACCATTAGTATTGTAAAGTCAATTCTAAAAGGCACCAATGTAAGGATGCCAGGACTGGTGTGATGTGCTCAGATTTTAGGAGACAGAACCTGAATGGAGCCTGTAAATGTATGCAGCGAGAGTCCTTTTAAAATCAGGGACATCTGGGATTTCATAAATCAGGTATCGTCTCTTCACTTTTCATTTATGGGACCATCCATCCATCCATTATCCAACCCGCTATATCCGAACTACAGGGTCACGGGGGTCTGCTGGAGCCAATCTCAGCCAACACAGGGCGCAAGGCAGGAAACAAACCCCGGGCAGGACGCCAGCCCACCGCAGGGCACACACCAAGCACCCACTAGGGCCAATTTGAAATCCCTAATCCACCTAACCTGCATGTCTTTGGACTGTGGGAGGAAACACACACAAACACAGGGAGAACATGCAAACTCCACGCAGGGAGGACCTGGGAAGTGAACCCGGGTCTCCTAACTGCGAGGCAGCAGCGCTACCCACTGTGCCATTTATGGGACCTGTTATGGATAATAAATAAATAGAGGGGCTTTGTGGAACCTTCGTGCAGATGGCTTCCCTATGCTTTGGCACCTCTATTCAGAAGAGTGTATGGACCCCTCGCTAGCCATTGAATCGTCAGGAAGTGCCTGGCGGCCGTGTAATTGACTGAGCACGTCCGTTTTCTGGATGTCTGGCGGGACACACACAGAGGCCATGTAAACTGCACACAGGCACTTAGCGCTGCTGCCTCACACTTCTGAGGTCTGCTGTGCCGCCATCGGCTCCCTGTTGATTTTTTTAGCTCTTATGTTAGTTTCCTTTGATTCATTGCAATTGAAGAAAGACGTCTCTCTCTGCATGCACGACTTGGGGGGCTCCAGTCCTACACAAACATTTGGGCCCAGTGACCACCCCCCCACACTTTTATGTTTTGGGTTCAATCATTTCTCCCCCTTGGGCTCCACTCTCATTATGTCACAAAGCGTTTCTTGAATGAAATAACATGACTCAAGCTGTTAAGCTCAAGTTCAAGTTTAACTTCTGATATTTATGCTGTAAATCTAGAAACTTGTAAATAAAAACATAAATATCGATGGTTTCATCTTTTCGTCTGGTCGGTGCACTCTGATTTCTTCTTTTTCTCTGGATCTAAACCCACAGTGGCCATCGAGGCCAGCCGACTAATGGCAGCCTGTACAGGCAAGGAGTGCCTTCCTCGGAGGGCAGCTGCTGGAAAGCAGCGGGAGGTGTGGTGGGAGCTGCAGCAGATGCCTATGGGGCTTGTCACCGGTGTCTTGACTGGTGTCGGCTGGATTACGGATATTAGGACCACCAGCAGCTTGTAATAAAAGACTAAAAAGGATCAGCATACCCATCATGTGGTTAAAAGGGAGGAGGCGAGAAAATACAAGTTTGATGGCTCGTTTGGTGCAGCTGGCCGAATTTCAATTGCTGTCATCAAGACAACGGGGAGTCAGTCTGCGTGTGTGTGCGCGTGTCCTCGTCACTCGGTTAAACTGGAGACGTCTGACAGAATACACGCCAATAAGGTGAGCCAATGTGGTGACCTAAAATCAAGTTCCCCTGAAACTGATTACAGCGATGAGGAGGTGCTGTGCTGTAGATCCAACCTCCATTAAAATCTACATAGTCCTTAGGATTGGGTTGAGTGGAAAAAAGTGTGTGTGTGCGATTTGGTGGATAGCTGTGGCATCTTGTTGGTAAATGGACCCCAAACCATGCATTACAGCTCTGGCAGACCATTTATAGGTAGAACTTCACACAACACTCCTAGATTTACCTTTTGAAATGAATGAATGAATGGCCATTACATGGTGTGTGGTATGGTGGAGATACACTCTTAAAAATAAAGGTGCTTCTTCAGGGAGATGCCATCATGAAACCATTTTTTGGTGTCTACAAGAACCATCCACATGAAGGTTCTAGAAAGAACTTTAATTGATTTTTGATCCATAACAGGTTCCATTAAAACCATGAATGGAAGATAGCAGATGTGTGAAATCACAAGGGGTCCCTGATTTTGAACAGGACACTTGCTGCACTCTTAACAATGCTGGTTTTTTAATGGCACTTTTGCGGTTCTTTACTGGGTTGTGTGGTTCCTCGTAGCGCCATTGCTTGACCAAACACCATTTCATTCTGGAACGGGCACTTTGTGCTTTGAAAAACTTCCTAATATATAGAAAAAAAAAATTGAAATCTTTAATGTTTGGAAACAGGACACCAACAAATTAAGCCAACCTGAACTTTGGGTGTGTGATTGTGTGCAGCCACTGGTATTTCACAAATCTGCTACCATGTGGTCATCTTCATTCACTGTATGGAACCTGTTACAGATCTAAATAAACGGTTCTCTCTGGAACCTTCATGTGGGTGGTCCAATGTGGCGTCGCACTGAAGGACCGCTCTGGCACCTACATTTTTAAGAGTGTCCACACAATCACTCAGACTCCGTGCAGGACTTCTTGATCTTTTGTAGCCTGCTGCTGGATTACTAAACATTCCACATTTCTGCTTGATGAACCCTTCCAAATGCCCAGTTTCACATGCAGAGAAACCACCCCAGAACGAAGCAATGGTTCTACCACCCAGCCTGTAACGTGCCATCCTTGAACAAGCATGTTTGTTTCAGAGTGCAGACATCACGCTTTAAATGTGTTGTTCCCTGCTTTGTGGCCGAAGCTGCATGGATGGGCTCCACCACCCCAATGGATTCAGCCAGGTTAGAAAATGGACAGATTTTAAACAATTAAGTAGAGGAGCGTCACCCCAGCTCTGTACTCAAGGTCATGGTCATGAGAAAGAAAAGCTCAAATGCTGAAAAAATAGAACAATAAATAAAGGACTAATATGTTTCAATTAATAATGTATTAATAATCTATCTATTAAAATGTAAATAAGATTTTATACTAAAAAAATGACCATAAGGCAGAATATTCAAGAATATCCAACAGACGAGGAATGGCCAGTAAAGCTTATGTGGTGCTCAGCTTGAACCTCCGTCCTCGGGCAATCACTCACAATGGAGCTTGAGGGAAACTCAGTGATCCATCAGCTGGTGTACAATTACAGACCACCCATCTAAAGTGAGTAATGGCAAAATAGTGGGTGCCCAGCCTTATCTGTAGGCACAGTCCACTGATGAAGTGCAGGGATGAGAGCAGTGGGGTGGCACAGTGCTTTGCCCTGCCATGTGGCGGCTCCCGTGTCCTGGTGCTTGGCATTTGTTTCCGTGTGAAGGTTGCATGTTCTCTCAGTACTCCTCTCATCCTACAACCTAAAAACATGCAGAGCTGGATAATTAGCCAAACTGTCTATATGGGCTGCACGGACCCCACAATAGACCTGTGTCATGTCCAGGGCAGATCTCTGTATTGCATCCAGTGCTGCCAGATCTCTGAGTCAGATCTGAGATGGTTACAGTATGTGCCCAGTGGTAAGTGGGTTTAGCAGATGGGACCTCAAGAATTGTCTTCCTTCATTTTTAATGAATAAAAACTAAAACTAAACAGCATTGAAAATAACAACAACAATGAATAATAATCATAAGTATATTGAAATGTTTAGGACAAATATGGTGGCTATTAGAGAGAAGCAGGATGTTCACTGGCAGCTCCACATCATCGTGTCCTACCTGTTCTGGGGGCCGTGCCCAGGACAACTGCACAGTGAACTAAAGCTTCCCCAAAGCTAATATTAAACCAGGCAGCACATCAGATATGCTTCATGTGATGCAAGTAGAAACTACGTCAAATACGAAATTAAACAGCCAGCAGTCCTTCTGAGGAAAGTCATTCAATGGCACTGAGCAGAGGTTAGCTGAGGGAAGTGCCAGGGCGTCTAATTACAGTTCATTTGGAAACTGACTTGGCATCTTACGCAAAGAAGAAAATGAAATGTTTGACTGTGAAAGGCACTATATCAGTTGTGAATAAAGAAACAAAGAAATGTTTGGGCTCAAAATTGATGCCTCTAGAGGTTTAGAACAAATAAGCACTGTCACAGTAGTATGCCACCTTCACTCACAGGTCTACCTGCCAGTCTTTGGTTCACATGGCGCTGTGGAGGGTAGTGGTGGTGTTAGTGATGGGGACCTCTGCAGGCTTACAAAAGGAACAAGACCACATGTATAGTACTGGGCCTTGCCTTACCATCTTTCCCTGGCACACTCTGACCCCATAAGCCGGGCTTTCAGCTCTGACTCCACTATTTGTAATCAGACCCATATATTTACTACTAGCTGTTCTACCTGTCTAAGGAAGATTGAAACCTAAATAATCGATGTGGATCTCCACGTTAATATTTGCAGTGTATCATTTGTTGGCATGTATTTGTAGTGCATGTAGTAATAAAATACATCGCTTTTGTCATTCCAGCAGATGGCGCATTACAAACATTTGCAGTCATAGACATTTGTATTAATGCATTTTGTTATATGTCATTTAGTATGTGATTCATAAAAGCAATGTTAAAATTTGTGTTGCGCCATCTGTTGAAATGACAAATGTAATGATTTTATTAATACAAACTAGCTGTGCTACCCATCTAAGTCTGGCTGAAATCTAAGTAATCAATAAAGACCTCATCATTAATGTTTGCAGCGCACCATATATTGGAATGTATTTTGTAATGCATGTAGTAATAAAATGTATTGCATTTGTCATTCCAAAAGATGGAGCAGCAGAAACATTTGCAGTAATAAAATGTATTAATACAAATGTCTGTTATATGCTATTTGGTATGGGTGTTGTAAAAGCAGTGCTTATGATTGTATTGCTCCATCTGTTGGAATAAAATGTACAATGATTTTATTAATACAAACTAACTGTGCACCATTCATAAAAGCAGTGTTAATGTTTGTGATGCGCCATCTTTTGGAATGACAGAGACATAGCAACCGGATGGACACACAGACTTGTAACCATTTACTAAAGTGGATGTTGACTAAAATAACACAACATACAAGATACAGGGCATGTCATCACTACTGGCATGAATCGTAGGGCTATTTTAACACCCTAACCTGTTAAAATGTGGGTTTGAATGCTGTAGCAATGCCATTGTAGTTACAATCATTAAGTAACAAACATAAGACCAGGTCCAGATCAGTGTCATGCTGGGCATAGGGTGCCGGGCCAACTCAGCACTACCAGCTCACCTAACCTGCATGTCCTTGGTCAGTGGGAGGAGACCAACAGAGGCACAGGGAGAACATGCAAACCTCACATAAGGAGGACCCACTGTGCTACCACTGTGCCATCATGCCACTTTATTTAGTATGTACAAAATTTTGGTTGGTACATTTTTATCACTCTGGTAGTCCAACAATTGTTTCCAACTCCACAGTCCTGTCCATAAGGTCCACCTCTAACACAGTGTGACTAATTTGAGGGTCCTGTTAGCTGATCACACCTCCTGACCTATCTTCATCTTCCCAGTCCATATGTAACTACAGCTCTTCTCCACTCGGCTGACCACAGGCTCCTTGTGGAGACAACTGCTGGCACCTTTCTCCTTGTTCATGTAATGTGGGCTTTCTGTTAAACCCAAGTAGTGGACAGAGCATTCCCACACTGCCGCCCAGTCATTTTCATTCTCATTGATTGTGTAGTAGGCAATGTGTAGTGACCCTGTAAGTGCGAGCACAAGATGGCAGACCGTACTGACTCACCCTGAACTCAACTGTGTCAACCGCCCCCAAGACCTGCCTTCACTTTTCCAGTTTAACTTCTCTTTGTTTCTCTAAAGTTTTCACATATTCGTTTTGACGGAGTGCAACCTTAGTAAGTGAGGTGGCTGAATTGTGACAGACCAGCTGTCACCTCCACTGAAGCCTTTCAACTACTGTAAGCAGTTCATCTCAGTGCTTAGTCTACCAGGTGACTCTCTGTTTTATGCTGACTGGTCTCTGGTCCGATGTGATCCAGTATGGCCCTTGGACGGACTGGTAGACAGACAGCATGGTCTTTGTGATGATGCCGGTACCCACCAAATGTTTGTGAAGCTGTGGACCCACTATACCACATGCCTCCCTCCCTTAAGCCCCAGCTGCACGAGAAGGTTCCACGCCACTACCAACCCAGTGCAACTGGCGGCCCAGGTCCGCGGCTCAGCCACACTGCCACTGTACTAAAATCACCAATAAATAATAAAAGCACTCAAAACAATCCCACTTTAAAACCAACCCGAGCCCCCTTTGTAAAAACAGGACATTAAAAAAATAAGAACTTTTAAAAGTCAATAAAACAAGTAATAAATAAATTTCCATTAAAAAGCTCAGTCCTTTAAAATGTCCTCCTCCGGCTTGGGTCCATGGGTTCTTTTGTTTCCAATACATCTGGCACCAATCCCGCTGGCTCATTGGTCTCATGCTCTTCCATCCCCACTGCCAGCTCATCCCACCGCTGCCACCAAATTGTGACGATGCTGGTCCCTACCAGACTCCCTCTCCTGGTTTTAAAAACTGGCCAAAATTTTTTTGAAGCTGCGGACTCGCTATACAACAGTCTTCCATACATGAATGGAGTAGCAGGGAGACACTTTGCCTTTTTGTTAGCCTAAAGTTATGCTAGTCCTGCTTCTTTGATGTTCCTCCTGGACCAGAAGGATGTCACAGCTGCACACATGTCATGTCACCATACATTACCTGTGTTTAGGTTGTCTCCTTTATTTCCATTAGTGGTCAAAATAATAGCTAGGGGACATATTGATTTCAGACTTTCCATACACTCTGTTAGTATTTGGATGCTTTTTAATTGCTTCACTTGAATCAAACACTGATGGTCACCTTCTGAAAGCTTCTCACAATACGTGGTAGGACATTTTGTCCATTTCTCCTGACAGAACTTCTGTAAGTCAGTGAGGTTCGTGGGCTTCCTTCCTCAGACTTGTTTTTTCAGTGTCTATGAGATTTAGGTAAGGACTTTGTGATGGCCACCCGAATACTTTCACCTTGTCTTTGCTCCATTTTGTTGCAGCTTTGAAGGTCTGCTTAGCATCATAGTCCTGCTGGAAGAGACATTTGCGACCACTTTCAACATTCTGCTAGATGTCTTGAGGCGTTGCCATTTATTCTCTCAAGTGCCCCAGTCCCTCTGTCTCCACGATATGCTTCACAGTTGGTTTAGTGTTCTTTGGCTGAAAATTCCCACCCTTCTTCCTCCATACATAGCACTGATGATTACAGTTCCATTTTTTGTTTCATCTGCTCCAAAAGGCCAGCTCTTTGTCCTGGTGGTAACCTCAGATCTCCAGTTTGTTTGTTTTTGTTATGTTAGCCTTGGATTTGGGGCTTCCTCTTTGTGGGACTGCCATTCAAGGCATGGTGATGAAGCACTCTCTTAATGGTGGACGTAGATACTTGGGTAGCTGCTGCGTCCAACTCGTTCACCCGTTTCTTTGTTGTTGTCTTGGGGTTCAGTTGAATTGTTTGAAACTAAGTTTGTTCATCCCTGGGAGTTAATTTGCGCCTCAGTGTCTGTGTGGACCCCACATCTTTGTATTTGCTTACAGAAGCTGGTGGTACCTTCAGTTGTTTGGAAATCTCTTCTAAGGAAGACTTGTGGAGGTCCTCGATCGACTTTTTGTTTTTTGTCCTCTCCTCTGTGGTCTTGGCTAAGTTGCCTGGACTCCCTCAAAGGCAACAAGGCGCTGGCCTAAAAGTAGGCCTTTAAATACAGCTGCAGGTGCCTTCCCAATGAACAAGTGGCCAATCAGAGGCTTCTAAAAGTCATGGCATCAGTTTTTGGAATCTTCCCGCCTGTTTAAACAAACATTTAACTTGTGACCACCTGAAAATCTGATGCAGCAAGTAAAGGCTGAAATCAGTCTGTCTATGAGCTATTATATGGACATTGACACTTATGGAAATAAAGTAGATACCCTAGTGGGCTTAACACAGGGACTGTATGGTGACATGACATGTACAACTTGAACTTTGAAAGGTGGATGGAAACTTTTGGCCTCAGCTGTACGTAGTGAATTGATCCTAGAAATATGCTCCAGCTGTCGGAATGTCAAATTCAATGCATTTCAGTTCTGCAAATGTTTGTGATGCACCATGTGTTGGAATGACAAGTGCAATATATATGTCTCTGTTATATGCCATTTGCCAAGGGATTCATAAAAACAGCGTTTGTCTGTAATGTGCCATCTGTTAGAATGATAAATGAAATGCATATGTCCCTATTACATGTTATTTGGAATGGGAGTTGTAAAAGTACTACTAATGTTTGTGGTGCACCATCTGGTAGAGTGACAAATGCAATGTATTTTATTACTACAAATGTTTGTGATGCGGCATAGCAACTGAATACACAGACGCAGACACTTGTCCTTTTATGCAGGCAGAAAAGTGTTTAAAAAAAAAGGGGAATCATAAGTTCAGAGTTTTTAGAAATGCATGTTAAAGGCTTTGCATCACTCTGGTGCTAACTGATGTCACACACAGTGCTTTGCTATGCTGCTGCTGCGTTGGCACCCAGTCTGTGACATTGAATGTGTGGATTTAGTTGGACAGGTAGGAGTTTTCTCTGAGCCTCTGTAAGGAGGACAAGTTTTAGAAGTATAAGCACCCCTTCCAGGAACATAGCCTGGGGGAATACAGGTGGACAAAATGAAAATGTAGGGACAGAATGGGGGCCGAATTGTGTCTAAACAGGACTGGAATGAACCAGGGGAGACCCTGCACAGGTTCAGGAGGTACATTAAGGAAAACAAGACTGGCATACATTTTAGCTCTCTGCTGCTCCATTCATGCAGAAGACTATGCTGCCTGACTCTGCCCTTCCATCTAGGGGTCATGCTGGACCACATCAGCCCAGAGATCAATCAACATACTAAGAGAGAGAGCCAACTGGTAGACTAAGCAATGAGATGAACTTCTTATTATCCAAATTGTATTATTTGGCTACTACTCTGTTTACAATGCCTAAACGTAAGAGGATGATAGACGGAATTTGGGCATTCTGTTAGGGTCTGTTGTAGTAAAAAGTCTGAAAGGGAAAATAAGATTCCCTTGTGGCATTGCTCTGAAGATCCACATCTGAAGGTGTTTGCACCTTCTCTCCGTGCCTGTGCAAGTTTGTCTCTGGGTAATCTTGCTGGTCAGGTCAACTGGCCACTTTAACTGGCCCACCACGAGTGCCCTGCCATGGACTGGCACTCAGTCCAGGGTTGATTATGGCATAGAAATTAATTCAACAGTTAATTGTAGCATTCAGGCATACATTGGCTTCCTTTCAACTGTCATATCACAAAACTCTTTGAGATGACGCAGTAGAAGAAAGACTCCATATCAAACAGAATGCCTTAGGAAATTTGTTCAGCATCTTTATGGTGAATTCGGTGCTCAGGACGGCAGACTTGAAAGGCCTGCCACTGGTGGGCAGACGGTTGATGTGATCCCGACTGAATCGTCAAACCACAGCGCACCGCGTCTCGCGACTTTAATAAAAGTAAAATGAATAAAAATGATAATAAAGCTCAAACAAAGTACATGACGCAGCAAGCAGAATTTGAACCACTTCTGTGTTCTTTACTTTTTATTAAAAAAATCAGTTGAAGCCGTGGAACATTCGAAAGTTCCTTAATTTACACCAAAGTAGCAAGTGAGCCTTCAGCAGGATTCAGGTCGAACTGAGACTACAGTGAAATGCATGAGGATGTAGAATTCTTGGGAATCGTGTGGCACTCGGGGTTAATCAGTATAGAACTATTAGCTAAGGGTGCTTCCTCTGTGTTATCCGTCTGATCTGGGCAAGTAATTCAGTTAATTGGGCTGAATTCCAGAGTATGGCCTTCACATTGAAGACTCTACACTTTAGTGTAAAGTAAAACTGTGTTAAAGTTAAACATTTCTCCTTCACAAACCTTTCCTTCTTTCTATCTTTCTTTCTTGCTTTCTTTCTGTGGTGTACATGAAGCCCCACTTCTACTGCCCAAGCCCAAGTGAGAGCTGCACAATGACAAAGCACACCAGGATTCTGCACTCACAGATTGAAACCTCCCAGTTCTCCATTACTGAAGGGTTAGGGTTAGGGTTAGGGTTAGGGTTAGTTTGAATGTGGCTGCCTCATAACTGCTCACAAGACAAGAAGACAGGGGACTGTCGTGGACTTTAGAGTTCCAAATACACATAAATCCCAAGAGGTTCCAAAAATGCCCACTAGAGGGGGATATCATAGCCAAACCATAGCTAGTAATAAAGGCAATTACTGAATCTTTATAAAACCTAAGTTTTATTACTAATGAAAATATACAAAAGAAACACAAGAAAAAGGTGCAAGTCAACTCGCTACTCCTAGGCACATTTAAAATGAACTGGCAGGAGCTGTGAAAGACCCTCCAAAGGCGGAGGGCCATTCCTGGCAGTGATTGGCAAGTTGGACCACACACATTACACAGGCAGCTTACAGACAAGATAAAAAAAACCCAAAATACTGAGTAATACATATAAGGCAACTACCAAAAATAAATGGCACAAAAAAAGACATGAATCAAGGCATCGGCCGGTACTGCCATTGCTGTTACATCCCAGCTGGGTGGTTCTCAGGTGAGGCTCCAAAGGGCAAAACAAACAAAGGTGCTCAAGTAATTCTTCAGGGCAATGCAACATCAAAGTCCAAAACGTGATCCTCACCAGACACTCAATGAACGTCTTGAATTTTAAACACACATACAAACACACACACTACAATCTTCTTTTGAGGATCTGGAAAATCGGACAATCGGAAAGTCAGACAGTCCATGAATTCTGACATCACTTCAAACAAACACGTGGCACCTGTTAAACAAATCTGAACAACATGTGACATCTTCTGAAAACAAGAAGACGTGGCGGGAAAACAAAAAAATTAATTCAACAACAAAAAGCATAGAACTAACATGAGGAATGCGTTCAGCGACACCACACACTTCTACAGAGAATAGCATAAACCTGCCAATCAGAACCAAATCCGCAAAGGCAGGAGCAAGAGGCCAAAAACTAAAGAATCACAAAGAGAACTTTGGAAATCCAGAGGACTGATGCCTCACAAATGATGGCAGTAGCACAGACCTGCAGGCCAGAGGGTGGTCCCACAGCTGCCATCTTCAGAATGCCTTGACCCCATAGGTTCAATATACATTAGACAAAAACAATAAAATGAAATGAAACTGAAAAACAGAAAAACAAAAAATAATTAAATACTAAAGGAAAGAATTTAACAGTTACGTTCACAGTATATTAACAAATCTCCCAAAATAAATCACAAAACAATGTTTAAAAAAAAAATAGATTATAGAGGCTGAAGCCTGGGAGGGAACCTCCTGGAGGTCATTTAGCCAGACTAAGCCCCCCAACCACTCACACTGCCAGGTATACTGTTACCTGTTGGATTTCTGGGACTTTATCATTCAATGCCCTCCCTAGTATTTCACACACCCCTATCATCATGTTGTTCTGGAGCTCGGGCTGGAGGGGACCACAGAATAATCACAAAGGGCAGCGCCCGCACGACTGCAGCTTTGGCTACTTCAGTTTAGTCACCTCCAGTCATTTTCCTAGCAATTTGCTCTCCAGCAATAAGGCACCAGAAATCTGCAAGCAGCCGTCTCCGCTTCTGTCGAAATTTCTGGTGAGGGTTATCAGAGCTGACCGGTGTCCTCTACAGAGATTGCACAGCAGGATAATGTCAATGGTATGGAAACCCGAGGTAGCCTGCCAATTTACAGGAATCAGTTGGCAGCCAGGACAGCGCAGGCCGTCCTCAGTTAGCCTTTTAAGTCTGACCTTAAATAAAGATGCTTCCCTGCCCCAGATAACTGCTGTATGCACTTCAGAACTGCATGGAGCATTAATGTCAGCAAACTGCTAATTACCAGGAAAAAAGGAAACACATCTAACATTGAAGAAGCATGGACGCTGACAAGGAACAGAAAAACTCGCAAAGGGGCATTAAATAAAATTAAAAAATAAGTCCAGATGGTGGCAGCTGTGGTGCTGTGAGACCAACAAACATGGAGAGAAATCATACTCTGACAATCTAGTCTGTTCTGTCGCCTAGCAACAACTGTCTGCCACGACATTCCTGGCTTTTCTGTATACTGCCACTGAACCCTGTTTCACCTTCTCATTCTTAGGTGTGGTCAAAAAAGTTTTATCATCTTCCGTTAAGCTAGGACGTTTGTCTAGTCATTAAGACTATTGCACTTACTCTTTAGCACATTTTGCCTTCTCTGTAATACCACTATTTCACTCTCTCTAAAATCAGAGTCCAAATACATTGTAAGAATGTAACAATAAAGGTCCCAACAGATGTGTGCATTATACCTATTGAGGAAGGCAGAAGCACCACTAAGAGACAGACTAAGGTTCTAGCCATCCTCACTTGACAGAATGCTGGTATGGGTAATGTGCCTGAGCAATACGGTGAACAAATAAGATCAGGAGGTGATCAGAATTCTGGGTAGAAATGGTCAAATGCCAGAAGACAGAAAGATAGTAAGTGACCAAAGCCAGTGGGAAACATAAGAGTCAAAATCAGATAGAGACTGAGGTTCAAAACCAGAAAATCTAAACCTAGGGCCTACTTAGATTTGAAGACAACAAACATTTAAAGAGGTTCAGACTGCATCCATCAACAGATTAGCATGAAAGTGTGATTGTCACCCTACTTATATGCAACGCATAATAACGTCAAAGGTGAAACAATTGCTGCCCTGTGATCAAAACTAATGCATTGCAAACACAAGAAAAATCAAGACCGCCATGAAAATCAACTTCTATACTTCAACTCAAAAGGCAAAATTAGCATTAGAAATAGACTCTTTCAGCTATACAGACCTACATTACCACCAAAATAAGTGAATACTACAAATGTGACAAATAATTTTTGGGGAGTCCCTGCAACAAACTGAGAGCCTGACCATCTTCTTGAGCTTCAAATCCTGCCAACTGCACCAGCCTTTCTTTGAAAGTGACATCAGGTTTTTACTTATTGCACAGTTGATTCCATTTCTGCAAATGTTTAGTACACTTATCTTCATTTGGGATGCACAACAAAAACAAACATCTTTATGGTGTTGAGTAGAGATAGTTAAAATAAGTAAGTGCATCGATATTTTTGGATACAGTCTTGGTTTTGTATTTTTGGTTTTCACCACCCCTTGGTTCTCTTGTGTTATTCTGAACCTTGTCTGATTTTTAAACTACAGTTTGTCTACCTTGTTTATCTCCCAGCCATTTCTGTCTTTGCCTCCCAAATCGTCCTCTTACTGAGGGTTCATAAAAGCGGGTCTCAGAGGGACCATCCAAAAACAGGCCATACTCTGACACCATGAGGCTACTGAATCCTTTCACTACAACCAAAAATTTCCTCTCAGTTCTCAGTGGAAAGTCTAATGGAAGTTGTCACCAAACTAAAATTTCGTAAAGTTCCTTTAGCAATAGGCACTTGTGGTCTTGGCTTTGACACAAAGTATGGATGTTAGTGTGTGCATTTTTTTTAAAATCAGTGGCATGGTGATATCATGATTTGTGTCACTGTCAGCCTTTTATAATTGGCAGTGAATTCATTGACGTTGCCCATGAAAATAATAAAAAAATTGATACCAAACAAATAGCAATACCTATTCAGACAAATATAAAAAAATTACATAAAATGAATCTTAAAAAGGGCTGTGGCTTAATGTTATTCATGAAGAGGTGTACTTTTAGCATATCATAAAGGGGTGTGGCTTTTTTTTTGTAAAGGGGTGTGACCTTACAATATTTGCAGACAGGTGGAGTTGTATGTTATTCATTAGCGGGTGTGGTTGTGGGTTGTTGTTAAGAGGTGTGCCTTTAGCATAGTATAGTATAAAGGGGCGTGGTTTAATTCATTTGAAGAGGTGTCACCTTATGGAGTGGAGTTGTGTGCCATTCATGAGGGGGTGTGGCTCCGGATCACTGTGTAGGGGAGTGTCTTCATTATATAGCAAAGGGACATGCTATAATCCTATTCCTGAAGAGGCGTGTCTTTCTGTTATTTTGAACAGTCATGTTTTTACAACGTTTGATAAAGTGTGTAGCTTTATTATGTTTGTGAAGGAGAAAAGCGTAGTGTCATTTATGAGTGAACATTTGCCAAAGACCTGGCTGTGTGTGATCCATGAAGGTGTGCGGATTTGGGATATTTGTGAAGATTTGAAACCTTCTGTAGTGTTTGGTGTGCCTCATTTTGAAGGACTTTGTCTTCCTGATTTTTCTTTTTGCTTCATTTTTATCTGTGGAAATGTGAATTTCTCCTTGGGATTAATAAAGTATCTATCTATCTATCTATCTATCTATCTATCTATCTATCTATCTATCTATCTATCTATCTATCTATCTATCTATCTATCTATCTTTATTCTACTCTGTATCTTAATTTGAAAGGTGCTGTTGGTCATATCATTTTTAAATATTTTGAAGTGACATGATTTCATATTTATAAAGAACTTCATTCTGTGAACATTTTGTGGAGGGGTGTAGCTTTAATGAAAATGATACTCCTAGATGGGTGACAAATCCACGCTTGGAGTCTCAGATTTTGAGACACAGGGGACAGGAGGTTCTGTTTTGTGGGATTCTCCTCCCTCTACTTTCATTGACACCTTTTATGTGTCTCATCAGTCTCAAGTTTAGGTGCTGCTTGATGAATCATGTAGTGCTGTAAGAGAAGTCCCACCTAACTATGTTGGGTCAGCCTCTTGGAAGGTGAGCCTTCCTCTTGCCAACTTGAGTTCTCTAACTTGTCTCAGGAGGTGGGAGTCTGCCATTCTGATGTAGTGTTGTGTTCAGCAGATATACATTATGTCAGCACAATCAAAGCCAGCCACTGGTGACAATGCTGGAATGCTGTACTACGGGGGGAGCTTTGGGCTGTTGTGATGTAACACCCAGGTGATGTGCAGAACCTTTTAGAAGACAGCATGGGTAGGATCTCTCGAGAGTTCTAAGATGATATTGATGTGTACAGTAACCCCTACTACCATACTGGACGTTAGCGGTTCAGACAGCCTTCTCAACCTCTTGCCAGTTTCCTTCTTGAATGTCCTACTCTACAGAGACCCAATGATGAAGTGTTCTGAAGTAGATGTTCGCACATCTGACGTGCTGCTGAATTTCTTGCCTTTAATGGGAGAGTTGGCTTCTGAATTGAAAAAAACACAGAAGGTGGTGAACAGCCTTCAGGAGGAAATTTCCAGCAGCATATTGGTAGAAGACTTTGACTTTCCAAACATAGAAAAGATGGTCCCAGATTCTGGTGGCCTTGGAAGAGAAAAACCAACCCGAGTTGGGATGCCAGCTAGACAAACCTCATTTCATCAGCATGACCCGCCTTGTGCTGCTTGGTGTTTTCTGATTCAAATCGAAAACCTTGAAGTGCAGCAGGGAGCTTCAAGCCAGAATCATATGTAGGTGAAGCCTGGGGTCAAGTCTCACACAAAGAGCTCAGGATGGCAGAAGCAACACTTAAAGAAACTGGGATGCCCATCACTCCAAAGCACTACACTCTTAATAAAGGAAAGGTTTGGTATTTCCCAAGTCATATACTGTATATATATATATGTATTTGCCACACAAAATACCTCATCAGCACTGATGCTTCACAAAGGAGGCTCTGGGGCATACTCTACACTTAAAAAGTCACCTCTGGACAGACTTCACTCTGAAAAGCACTATATGAAAAACATTCTGATCCACAGCCCTGACTCTCTGCATGACTCCCACCAGTTACCCCAATATGGCAATAACTGTTCTGCACTTACAAATCACCTCAGTATAGTGCTGACACTGAAAGGCACTATATAAAATTGCATGAATGAATACCTTAACTGATAACCTATTTGACTCTCAAACTTCAAATCTCTTAATCCAGGACAGGCACGGAGATTTTTATGGCAACAATGGGAACCAACTCTGGACAGGGAGACAGCTGATACACATAGAGGGCAGTTAAGTGTCACCTGACTGCCAAAACAGGAATGTTTGGAGAAGAAAAATGGGAGCACTCTAGTACAAGCCCCCTAGGGAAACCCAGAGAGAATGTCTGAGGGTCTCACAGGCTGGGACCTGAACCCAGGACTGAGAGGCAGCAGCACTAACCACTGCATTATCATGGTGCTTTGGGATGATGCTTCATAATAAAAGAACAGAGCCTGGCTGTTGATTGCATACTGAGGTCTGCTATCTCCACAACTGGAGGGGTGGTATTCAAAAAGAACTTTGTGTGTACTTCTTTCTCTCACTCCTCCATGTTAAAAAGCACTTTGTGTTTGCCCTTCCCTTTCTGCATATTGCTTTTCATATTTTTGAGTGTAAATGGGGATGCACTCACAAGCGTATCTCTGGACCAATCAGATGACAAGACACAAAAAAGAGTGAAAAAAGAGAGAAAAAAACAGGACATCCTGGATACATTCTTACAGCTGATCAACCAATCCACTGGTCATTTTTAGGGCAATTCACTGACCACCGCCAGAAGGCACCACACTACAGGGAGCTGCTATACTACCAGAGCTGCAGTCCTCATGCAGACTGCGATGTCAGCTGGGGGGCTGAAAGGTCCAGGGGGCTCCCTGAGGAGGAAGACAATGAGTATGGTGGTCTGGCACCTCTGGTGTGCAAAGCTGAAAACAGCCAATCCAAGCTGGGAGCCTCCAGTGTCTCGGGCCACAATTAACCTTTGGCTTGTCATTGCTGTTACCGGGACCACCAAGTAACTGAGCACAGGGGATCAAGAAAGAAAGAAAGACAAATCATTAATTCTTTCTCTGAATAATTTAAATTTGTTCCTTGATGCATTTATTTGTTTGTTCATTCATTCTTAATGTATTCATTCATTCATTTGTGAATTTGTTCATTCACTTGTGTTTATTTTTTCACTCATTCATTTGTTCACTTTTGTGAGTATTCAGTCATTCATTTGTTTCTGTATTAATTTACGTGTTGTGTATGTCTTTGTAAGCACCACTCCTTGTGTTCTGAGAGGCGGTGCCAGTGTGACATCACTGCTCAGGCCCGCCCTTTGCCTTTATATTCTGGCTAAGTCCAGCAGAGAGTCTTTGGCTGTTCAGATTTTCTGGTTTTGTGCATTTGTTTTTTACTCTATTCTTTGATTCTGTCTTTGGATTTCAGAATAGACTTGTTTGCCAGTCTAGTCTGCCACATCTATGCTTGTTTTAGTCATGGGCACGGTCATTTTGAATGTGAATTTTTATGAGTGCTGCGAGGTTTTTTTTGGTGACAGTGCCCGATTGCTGATGTCATGTGATGATGCTAATGTGATGCATTGCATCATCCCTCTAAAGCTATAACAAATGGCGATGTCCATCTCTGTGTAAAAAAAATAATTCTATAAAATGGCAAACTAATACAATAAAGTTAACAATATTTGAAGAGCTAGTTAGGAAACAGTATTGTAGTTATTGTCAGGACTTCTTCATTTTCTCCTTTGAGCTCTATTTCTCATGAGGTTTATTCATCTGGTGCTCCATTTCTCTGATCTTCTTGACTTTTTCCCAAAAAAATTCATTTTCAGCTTTTAGGGGCATATTAGGGTGTATTAGTGAATTTGACACTTGGCTACTCCTTCTAGATACTAGAGGTTGCTTAGAACATTATCCTGTGGATTTTTCTCTTTCTTCATCTTTATTGTTCTCTGTTCTGAACTTGTATGTCCCCCCCTCGCCCGAAAGAGATGACTTTTTTAACTTGTAATATGATATGTCACTCCATCTTAATCATGGCCTGTTTGAGTGTATTTACCTCTTCTTTTCCTTGTGGGTATATTCCTCATTTGATTGTAAATCCTGAATTTCACTCCAAAAATGTCCTGCTCCCACCTTTCCCTTCAAACAACTTGACATTCAACATCTGATTTGCTTTATTTTTCTGTTGGCTGACGTCCTCTGTTGCCCACAAATCCTCATTTTCTAATGTTCAGGGCCACAGAGGGGCTGAAGGCCTGGGCACAATTTAGAAAGCAACCCTGGAAAAAACACTAGCCCACTCATATACTATATTATATTATATTATATTATATTATATTATATTATATTATATTATATTATATTATATTATATTATATTATATTATCCATCTACCTTCTTAACTCGCATATTCAGGGCAGGGTCACAGGGCTGAACCTAGCAGTCATTGAGTGCAAGGCAGGAAAAATTCCTGGATGGGGCGCTATGTTATTTTGTGTTTCATGTTATGTTTCCATCTGTATTCTTAACCCAAATGTCCAGGGCAGCTGAGCCAATTCCAGCAAATAAAATTCAGGTGCAAGGCAAGAACAATGTCTGACTTCACTGAAATGTTAAACTTTTGTAACTTCATTCGTTGTGTTTTTTTTCTTTTTGTCGTTTCCATTTGTAAAGCTTGGATGGCAGATTTCGCTCACTGAATTCCAATGCTATTCCATAAAAAACGTGAATCTGTAATTATATGGAGGTTTTATAAAAAGAAAACACGCTAAAGATGACTTTAAAACAACAGTAATTGAAGTCTGTGGTTTAGCTGAGGGTTGAACATGTCGGCCTCCCTTCGTTTCCTCAGTGAGCTGTGATAGTAAAGCGTCTGCACGCCCGTCGCTGTGAATTTCTGCTGTTAATGCTGAGGAGTTGGCGTTTTCATTAGCACAGTTAAAGATGTGTGTGTGCCAGCGCTGAATGGCGTTTTTCATGCAGTCTGCCTACTGCGTACTCAAACTAAAAACAGAATGGCAAGAAACGCTTTTGATTCGATTATCAGGGCCGCCATATGTGGCCGGCGTGCTGCACCAGTGTGGATGTTTCAGTACTTCAGGGCCACTTGACCTATGTAGGTTAAGACATACAAATGGAAGGGGGCCTGATGAATGGATTTGCTGCCCCTTTACACCCAACTGCCTCACCCTGTAATCACACCAGGCCACACACCTCAGTCTCACTGAGGGTCTCTGCTGTGTCACAAAGGCACCTGATGAAATGCATCACAGCTGAAGATGTCACATTTTAAGGTCAGCGTTTATTTCCCATCCCTGCTTCTGTTCACTTCCTTGCGCTTCAAATTCATGTTCACACATTCTGAGTGTAAAAGCAGCTCTCTGCTCGCAAGTCATTTCATGCGGAGACCACAAGCACTGCGTAAACTTGAATGGGATTAACACAGAGGTGCATCCTCCACACTCACAGCCAGAAAGAGCAGCTGGGTGAGGAGGACCATAACTGTGTGTATCAGCAGAGATCCTCAGAGTGTCAATGGCCTAAGCCTGTTTGTCATTTAAAAGATGTTCTTAACCTGCTTACCCTAAGTGGTGGAGCTGGAGCTTACCCAGAAAACACTGGGCACAAGGCAGGAACAACAGCTGGACACACACACACACACACACACACGCACACACATAAGAGGTCAATTTAGCATCACCTCTTCACCTAACCTGCATGTATTTGGACTGTGGGAGGAAAGCAGATCCCCAGGAGGAAACATACGTGGACACGGGGAGAACATGCAAATGCCAACATGGGAGAACCTGGCACGTGAACCGTAGTCTCTTTAATGCGAGACAAAACCACCGTGCCACCCACTTGAAAGATTATGTACGTATGTAAAAGTGCATGTATTCATTATATATTTATTCATTTTTTAGCAAATATGTATTCATGCATTGATTGTTATATAAGTATACATGTAGCAATTTATAAATGCATGTATGTACATAGGCATTTATCTATTTATATATGCATGTCTCACGTTCTCTGTCAATAGCGCTTCTTAAGGAGCCTTACTCTCAGTGTGCTGTATTTTTCCTCTGAGTAGCTCCGTGCTTTTTGGAAATGGGTTCCCAAACAAACAGGGAATTCTGGTGCTGTTGCTTCTTAAATAACTACGGGGGGAGGAAGAGGTGGGACAAGTGGAGTCAAACCAGAAGAGAAATCAGTGCTCGTCTTGGGGCTCGTGCGGGTGAGAGAGAAGACGGCAGTGAAAAACACAACCTCTCAGCTATTTGGGCTACTGGTCTTAGCATATCAAACGCTTGCAGATGCTCAGTATGTGCACACATGCAACATATGCATTTCGAAAAGTATATTAGGGCAAATATGAGGTGAAGGAAAGCAAACTATGATGGAGATGGCAGACGTCAAAGCAGTGGATCACCTGAAGTGTCGTTTCTAAGGATGAGTGCTGCCAGGGCTGCCTGCTCGTGTAGGTAGTGGGCAAAAGAGCATGCATGCCACCTCATAGCTCCAGAGCCCCAGATTCAAACTCTAGTCTGGTGTCTGTCTCCTTGTGTGTTTCCTTCTGGGTTTCCATCTAACTTATCTTCTGTGATAGTTGGAAAAGGCACTATATAATAAACAGATAAGATAGACACTATTTTACTATAAAAACTAACAGACAGACATGAAAGGCACCATCGATAGATAGATAGATAGATAGATAGATAGATAGATAGATAGATAGATAGATAGATGGTATAATAGAAAGGTAGTGCTATTTGGTCAAAAATAAAATGGAGCCTCCTTATTGGTATTTGTCTTGCTATAAACATAAAAGTTTAAAACAGACCAACATATTATTAACTTTATAGCATCTGACATAAGAAATATTCAGTTCATGGGATTTTTAAATGTTATATCCGGACACTCAGATATACTCAAAATAAAACCGTGGCACTCTCTTGGTTGCTCTTCCTTTTGTGACTTTCTAAGCAGCATTTATTTTATCCTCTTTCATTTTGACATTAACACGGCAGTGAGACAATATGTGTTATTTTAAAAGTTCAGTCCTTCAATTCTATAAAGTTTCTTTTCGATATGTGGTGTCTTTCACATGGTGTCAGATGAAGCTCTTTATTCTGTAATGGATGTTAATACTGTGCTACATGAGAGGCTTCATCCCAGCTCCAACATCTTCACACCTGGTTTGCCGATGACCAGGGGTTTGAAATTTGGAGTCGCCTTTGGGTGACCTGTTGTCCTCCTGGATAAGTGTCTTGGCTCCTCCGCCATTTATCTAATCCATGCTGTGCTGTACTCTGAAGTGAAGTGTGCAGCAATGGCGCTCACCATGTGAGAAACCACACAACAAAGTGGGACATTCTCAGCCAGCTTATTAAAGTTTATATACGGTTACTTTCCACATAGTGTTTGATATATCTGTTCCTTTCAGAAGTGCCACAGGGTACTTTCAGAACGGTGGTTTCCTTTTGAGACTTTATTTTTCTGTTTGTAAGAAGGTGAGGAATTTGCCTGCCTGGGTGGAATGCATGGACTCCCAGTCATTCTGGAAATTAATGCCTTCATTTTTTATTCTTTTTCTCTCTTTGTCTTTTCCAGACTTTCATTTCTTGTCCGTCCTCCTGTTTTTGCTGGTTCTGGCATGACAAGCTCAGGTGCCTCTCGTCAACACCGACCTCAGGAAGGACACGCCGAAGCTCTCTGGCGACGACGGGTATTCTTGGGTAGATAATACGGATTTCGCTGTTATTGCTTGAGAATACGCGTAGTCGAGGGGAGGACAGGCCTTCAGAAGTCTGACAAAAGAAGCACATGTGTGGTGGTCGGAAAAACACTCACGAGGAAAAAATAATTAAATAAAAAGAGAGTATTGATGTGACTGTGAGTAGTCGTTTTGATGAGTGGTGGGCATGCACTATGCCATTTAGGTTTTAAGTTGAAATACAGCACTACTTTGGTGGTGGGATTTGAGACTCAAGCAAAATTTTATGTTTTGACATTTTAAGGAAATGAGAGTAATTCATTAAAAGACTTTATGTAGTAAATCACGGGGATCGCAGGTATTTTACAAGGAGCTATATATGTGAAGAGTTTATGTCATCACACATTTGCTATACACGTATTTGCTTTTTTGATATCTGGGATTACTTCACATTCTGGGAATAGCTTGAAAAAAATAAATGAATTCCATCATGAAGTAGTAGTTGGAGTAGTGGGTTGGGGGACGTACCCCTTAGGGTTTTAAGCTTGCTGACATATATATTCTCTATACGAAAATTGACAACCCGGAAGCGTTTGTTTCTTTTACGTAACCAGATGTCCATGGAAAAAGGTGCAGGTGTGTATTTTGTAGGAGTACGTATGTGGCCTGGGTGAAGGTGCATCAAGTTTTTGGGGGCTGTAGCCCTACCCAGAACTCCTGTACATCTGGCCTTGTATCATGCTGTGCTCTGCCTTCTGCCCTGTGATGCCGTTCATAAAATCTCTAGGGCATAATCTACCGGTTAGACTGAGACAGCAGATGAAAATAGAAGTGACTCTGACCTTCCTAGCCAGAGTTCAGTGGGAGGTTATTTTGGCAGGGGTAAGATCAGGGCCGGCTCAAGAATTTTTGCTGCCCTAGGCGAAGCTGTAAATGCCATCCTACCATCCCCTTTGCTTTGAGTGGAATCGAACTACACATTGAAACAGGGAGACATGAGAGGGGAGCCAGGCCTAGAGAAATATGGAGGATCTGGCTACAAAAAGGTTGATTGTACAATTTGAAAATGTTGAGGGGGGCATTTGATTACTTACAGCAAAGTTGTTTTTTTTTACAGGATGGTCTCATAAAAATGCAGGGGGGGCGTTTCAGAAAACACATACTGTAGAAACTAAGCAGTATTAACACATTTTACTAAAATTGCTTTTTTACCCTAAAGTAGAGAACTTACCCAACAGTATGTTAGCTCTGTAGATCTTACTGTTTAAACTGCCCACTAAACAGACACCTTACAATGATGGGGACAATCCAGTTGTAATCTTATCAAGACAGCTTCATATACATACATGTACATTTCATTCATATTAATAAAATAAACTAGCAAACTAATAAAAACACAAAATTCAATGAAGTTGAAGTATCAGTGAATCTCATAGATGGTGGTGAATAACACTGAATGAAGTTTTAATGCAAGTTTTAATGTAAGCACATTTGGGAGGTCATTTTAGTTTGAATTAAATCTGCCTCTAGCACTGCAGTCTTGCTGCCATTTTGATTGTTTGATTTTGTTTTGCTGGGTCTGTGTCTTCTATGCTACACTAGTTTGAGGATTATTATTACTATC